>NW_011889019.1:638092-643015 GCF_000151845.1 Pteropus vampyrus
TTAAAGATACCATTTGTCCTCTAAAGTGATCATATTTTAACTTGTTAAGGTACATTTTAACATGAACATTTTATATCCATTTTGCTTTTCAAGGGTCCTTTAAAGGTTTATTTAATTTTTAGGCATGAACAAAAGAGGAGAGCCAAAATTCAGAAGCGCAAATATTTTATTAAAATATTATACAACGATAAACAGGTTTCTTGCACTTCAGTATCTCCACTGCAGTTTGATTTTAAAGTCATGTTTCAGCAAATTTTCAATATTCGGTTAATATATTGGCCTGAAACAATTTGCTTGGAGGTATGCCATTATTCATTTACTTTTGTGTCTTATTTTTTATGCCATACATAATTTTAAATTTCTTGTTAGCTATTGTTATATATGATAAATTACTTCTTTTATATTAAGAAATAACTGATCTATATAGGTAGACAAGATATTTATAAATAATATATTTTTGATTATTTATAATTCATCAATAGTCTTTTATGCTATAAATACAAAATTATTTGATTTATGGTTTTTCTAAATACTTCTCTCCTGCCAGAATTCCTGCCAACTCTGGCTGTGCAGTATTACTATTCATTTTCTGGTGAGGTGGAAGAGGGTTGTTTAAGCTATAATCAGTAGTTTAGCTCTTATAAGTATTGAATGATTTCTCCAAATTGCCCTAGCCCTAGCTTGGTGATTTTGATCTCTTACTGTATTTGTTCTTCATCTTTTTTTGGATTTGGGATCCTTTTAAGAATCTGATGGAAAAACATACAACAGACCCCTGGTCCCTGTCCAAAGATCCCACTATATGAACCCCTGCACTAAAGGAAGAAGAAAATAGGACAATGGATAAAAATTAGAGACCATAAAGGAGTCTAGACAAGAAGTCTCAATGGCTAATATAGGGGTTAAACTTGCATCTAGACCTGAGAGAAAAGTTATGAGGGAATAAAGATTTGTATGTATGAAGGTAGGGTGAAATTTGAAGAATGGGGACAGGATTATAATTATAAATCTAAATCAAAAGTTATTTTTACAGTGCCTAAAATAATACAGGGGCTGGATTTATTTTGTTCATCTCTGTCATCAAGTGCCTATCATTTTAAAATAAACTTCTGTTGAAATTCTTATTTAAAAAAAATATGCTGACTATGCTTTCCTATTGTTGTACTTAAAATAAATTGTGATGTAATAATCTAACCACTTGAAGTTTAAAATATGCCACCCCCACATAGATAAATATGCCTTTTGAATCCTTCATCATCCTATCATTTAGCATATAATCCTAACAAACTAAGAGACAGGAAAAGAAACTAATCTAGCTAGGGATAAATTACGCCATTAGCAGCTGCAGAAATTGCAAAATAAATTTATATGTCCTAGCCTAACATTGTAATCTATATTTCTAATTTACTTCTTATCATTCCTTTTTACTCATTCTTCATTTCAACCAAACCAAATGATCGTTTTTTCCTATACATCCTTCCAATTGCCTACTTCTGAACTTTTGGGCATTCCAGTTCCTCCATTATAATGCCCATTTTTATTCTTGACACCCCATCTCCACCATTCAGTGGTGTTGATAGCTGCTGCCATCAGGGGACAAGGTTGTGTCTTGGGAAACTTCATCGGGTGGAACTCTCTACTTTTTCATTTGCTACTATCCAAGATCTGACCTCCAGCCCTGCAGTCTCAAACACTGGATTTGACAGTCCCCTGAGAATGCAGCTACATACCTTAAGCAAATTAACAAGGCTGAGATGTGAAATCAGAATGCCAGTTCAACATTTGAATATATTTATCAGTTCATTGTCTCTCTTAGTTAGCTAATATACTGACTTACAATAAGAAATTTCTTTCACAAACCTGAATGCTTTAAGTCCATTAGCTGTAACCCCTAAAAACCTTTCAGCATTAGGGATGCCTTTGTCAAAGGGACCACTCTGTTGGCTTAAATTCACTTTTACAGGCACAGTATTTAGATGACCATAAAAAATATTTGCCTCTTTAACTTTCCTTTTTTTCCCCCTCTGCCTTCTTGATTAATCAATCATTTTTTTTTTTTTGATTGGCATATTTTTCTTATCCTTCAAGGGACATTCCACTCTCCTCTCTTAATATCTTTCTTCTTAGAGTATATATAACTTTCCACAAACACTGACAACACAGGTCAAGATAAGATTTCTCTACTGGAAAAAAATAGGTTTGAGCTATGGCAGCAATGGAATTGTGGTGAAAGCCTAGCATACAGAATCAAAAGACGTGGATTTAGTATCCAGCGGACATCTATGGAACTGCTCAGTTCCTCACTTACTCCATCTTCTGGGACTTCTCCTCCCTCTCCTATCCCCTAAGCTTATTTGACCTGTCCTTAGATTTCATAAGCCAATTAATCATTATTTTTCCTAAGCTAGTCAGCCTGGGTTTCTATCACTTACAATAAAAACTATTATAGTTTCATATAGAGACTCCATTTCCTCATAAAGTGAGAAGAATAATACCTGTTTCCTATAATTTTTTTTTATCAGCTTTAAATGAGAAAGAACTTTAAAATTGCTACACAAAATTATTTGGGTATTGTGTTATATATACCTATATTCTCAGAACTGTAGTTATAATCCTTTTATTCAGTTTATCTTCTTTGAAACCAGTAAAAAGAATTCTACTTTTAGGGACATTAATTATCTACTCTTCTCATAATCATGTGGATGAAATGCTATAGAGCTATACCTATTTTATATTCTAGTATTTAAAAAAAAGAATACAAACGTGTTCTTGAGGGTCCTTATTTTGGTTTTTTAATTTTGTACTTTTACTGAGCTAGCAACTGTTTCTTTTATATTTAGGTTTATGAAATAAATAAAAGGACAAGCTTGCTGGCAAAACTTTATATACCTTTACCTAACAACACAGAATTGAAAAACAAAACTGTCTTGGAATATGTAGAGTTTAGCTCTGATAAGCTGGTCATACCTGAGTATGGAGAAGTAGGAAGCAGTAAGTTTACTAAAAATGCTCCTTTCCCCCTATTTTCTTCATGAGTTCTATATCCTAAATGACTCTGGGTCATTTATATGAATAAAGAATTTATATTTACAGTATAAGGTTAAAAATTAAGTTCTTTCAGATGTTAAACTAAATTTTTAAAAACTTTGTCTTAAATCAGATCTTTAGGAAATCTAAAATTTGGAATTAGTACTTGTGCTTTTTCTAGGTTATCTGAAATAAGAGCACTCTACTCTCTGGAACGTGAGCTTCACTCCTGAGTGGATAGACTGCTCTGCCTCTGCCTGTCCTTTAGTGAAGCCTAAGGATGCTCCAGGATATATTGATTCATCTTTGAACTGAATGGGGAAGAGAGGAAGAAAAGGAAGGAGAGAGAGAGAAAGGAAGAGAGAAGAGAGAGGAAAGAAAAAGGGTTCTTTCTGTTCACTTTTTTTTCAGTTGATTTTACTCTTCATGCAGTTAAATTTGTTAGCACATCTGTGAGAATAATGACATTCCTCTCCGTCTACCCCAGAATCCTTCTCTTTCACCTTCCTAGGGGCTTTTTGCAACTGCTTGTCCATCTGATAAAAAGGGAGGAAGTATGAACAAGTAAGCAAGGAGGAGAGAGAAGAAAATAATTAGGCAAAAGAGTCTAGAAAAGAAAGAGAGCGAGGGAAGGTGTAGTCTTCTTAGAGTCCACGTGAAGCAGAAAAATAAGGTTGTGGAGACCCAGTAGAAAAGACTCTGAATGAAAAATTTAGGGAGCACTAAAAACTTGGCAAAAGTTTCAAGGAGTGTTGGTAAGTTTTCTGGAGACAGAAAGTAGGGGGAGGAGATGACTCAGGAATGTAGGGAAATGGGACAAAGAGTTTGTTTGCCTCTTTTTCTACTGCCAGTAGTCCTTTCTTGCTGGAAGCCACTCCCAGAAAGAATGGTTAAAAAACTTCTAGTCATAAGAAGAGAAAAATAGAGTTCTTCATCTCTGTGTAATCAAATCAGTATTTTCCTCTCTTTTGCAGTCTATCTGAAGCAGTCTGCCTTGAGGTGTCTTAGATGGGAGATGAGGGAGAGTTCTAAGATTAGAGCCTGGGGTCCTCACAGAACTTCCCTTTTGTGGTCTCGGGGTTCCACAAGTAAAAGTCAGGGGGAAAATATCTACAGTGTGTTCAAACTGTGCAGTTTTATAAAAACAATTTGTTTTTAATGTCTTTTATCAACAGATGTGCCTTTTCTTCTTGAGGGAAATGGAACTGAAGAACTTTGTCTTTTGACATCAGGAAAACTAAGCTATTCTCTGTCGTGGGCCTTAGATGAAAATGGTATTCCCCTGACACCTATGTCACAGTCATTAAGATCTGCTTACTGCAGGTAATGAACTTTTATGCTTGAAAACTAATGCCAGCCTTCAGCAAAGCATCACACAGAACCTGTGTCTATAAAAAGGAAAACTCTAGCAACAGTTTAGTTTATTCGGATGTTGTTTATTTTGTGTTATATGTAAAAAATATATATTTATAAATATTTATAAATATACAAAGTTTACTAAAAATGAAGTATATTTTATACTTCTAAAAAATATACTCCTGCTTTCAGAGCTTGCATTCTCAGTTACTTCTGCAATGTTCTCTGAGATTTTTTTTTTTTTTTACCTACTTTAGTTTCTGTGGATTTTGGTTAATCTAATCCATTACTTAGATGGAAGATTGCTTCCAATTTCCTTATTCCTTCCACCATTACCCAAATCACACACCATCTGTTAGCAAAACTACTACAGTGATTATTTAATCTGATCAGTGTGGATAATGACTGAAAGATTAGAGACCTATACTCTTAAACCTGATATATTGCTATTTGATAAAATATCAACTTTTTAGGAAAATACAATCCCAACTAGCAATCAAGCATGGAAGATCATTAAAATCAGTTTTAACTGAACATTTT
>NW_011889019.1:643327-662517 GCF_000151845.1 Pteropus vampyrus
TATAAATATATAAAATAGAAATTTTATTTATAATTACTAAGGCAGTAAGTGTTTATATGTCACGAACTGTATATCTTCTCTGCTTATAGCCACATGGAAGAGGAGAGAAGCAGTTCCATAGCTCTTAACTTGTATGCAAAGGCCAAGAATCCCAAGAATTTTATTTCTGGGGCCTTTATATCTCCTAGTCGTTCTTGATACAGAAATAATCATTATGTATTGTCAATTTGTTGGAAGAAAATCCTAGATATTTTATGATATGTCCCAGGAATTCCTAGAGGAATTGGGATTAATTTCTAGATCACACTCATAAATAGGATTACTAGAAACAAGTACGATAAAATTCTATAAAAATAATGATAATGCTGGCTTATATATTATGTTCTGTTTGAGTAAAAAAGCCTTCTTTGTTTTATAAAACAAAGAAAAATGCAAGTATCTGATTAAACCCTGAAAACATTATTTGGCTGTCTTTTCTGCCTAAGCCCTCATATGTGTGATTTACTGGTCGGCATACCTCACTTCCACTTTTTATTCACACATTTCTTCCCTAACCTAACCCAATTATTCCTGAAGGCTTCCGTATTCTGACCATATCCATTGGCTTGTCCTAATCATTTTACTTCTTTAAGTCTCTTCTCTCATGGCTTCTGTGATGCTGCACTTAGTTCCAGTTACTTGGGAACTCAGTTTTACAAAAGATTGAAAGCAGTTCTATGAAGGATTAGAACAAATGACAGATTTCAACAGGGAGTGAATTGCTAGAGAGGTTTTCAAAGTCCAGAGCCCTCTAAAGAAGTTACCTCAAAGTAAAAGTTTATAACCGGGACTTCTGAGATCAGAGAGGGACGCTACAGAACTGTCTTCCATACTTTTGGGCGTTGAAGGGCGGGTGCTGCACTGTGGTTCTAGGAACCTGAGATGGGTGCAACAAAAGGTAAGACTGACTTGTGAGAGTCAGCGCATGGAGCCAAAGGTGATCTGAAAGTATTCTTTTTTTTTACTGATTCACTCATTCATTCATTCATTCATTCATTCATTCATTCATTATTTCATTCATCAAATATTGACAGCTAGGGATAAAGCAGTGAACCAAAAGAAGATCTTAGAATGTTTTAATACCACATTAAACAAACCTCTCCAGTCTCAACTATTATTGTCTATAGTTTTCATTTAACATATTTTTAAAACATAAGACAATTTTTCTTATACTCACAAGTCGATTGCATTTTCTGATGTGGTTAATTGACACTTATGTTTTCCCGTTTCTTGTCTCCCATTCTGGATTTACTTTTCTTGCTGAAAGCCTACTCTTTCAGTGACTTTTTTCCATCAGTTTCTGTAGCTAGGAAATTTGTTTAGTCTTTGTATGTCTGAAAATATCTTTATTTTGCCTTCATTCTTGAATAATAGTTTAGGTTGATATATAGTTTGAGGCTAATTCATTTTCCCTTAACACTTGGAAGCTCTAATTGCATTATCTTCTGGATTTATTGTTGCTATTTAAAAGTCTACTGTCAGTCCAAATGTTGATGTTTTGTAGCCATTTTGTCTTTACTCCCTGGTAACTTTAAAATTTTTTGCTTAATTCCTAGAGATAGAAAGTCAGCGGCTGGGAGGTGGGAGGACTGGGGAGTTACTGTTGAATGGTACAGAATTTCTGTTTAGAATGATGAAAAAATTCTGGAAGTAGGTAGTGATGGTAGTTATACAACACTGTGAGCACACTTATTGCCACTCAATTGTGTTACTTGATTGGTGTTTGGTTGTGGTGGAGGGAGTGCAGAAGACAGAGGGATTTTGCCACAGCCCACAGATAAACACCTATAGGGGCAGCTGGAGGAGTCAGTATAGCACGGGCAGGAGATGTTCTGAAGTTTTTGTTACTTTCTCTGAGGCAGAAATCTTGGGACCAAGTTGAAATCTAATTACAGTTTTTTTTAATGCTTACAATGGGATAAGTTTCACTCCCTAATCTATTCATTAATATTTATCCTTTGCCTCAGGCTTTGTTTTCTAAGGTACCTGGGCTAAGACTGTTCCTAGGAGAAGGAAAATTTGTTCTATGATGGTGTCAAAAGTGTCAAGCCCTAGAGATCTCTTAGGACAAAAATATCAAAACAGTTCAAATATGAGGGCAGAAATGGTAATTAAAGAAAGGAAGACTACTCAAACTTCACTCATTTGTTATTTTGCTTACATCCTATCATACCAGGCATTGGCTTTGTTGGCAATAACTTCCGAAGATTTGTCCTAAAAATATGAATAGATATTGATGGAAAGTAGACAGTGCAAAATGTGTGTCCATGTTTGGACTAAGATATTATTGAAACTGAGTCAGAACTGTATTTCTAGAATCCAGTCGATAGACTGGAACTTTTCTTAAGTAATTTATAGGAAAGATCTTCGAAATCTTCTAGTCCAAAATCCCTCTAATTACACATGATGAGACAGATTATCTATGATGGCAGAGATACAGAACTGGAGTAATTGGTGACTTGAAAGAAATAGTTACTATTTAGGGTCGAATTCCTTCTACACTTAGCCTATAGCTGAGGCCACCAGTGATGAGTCTACCATATCTTTTATAGATCTCCGACTTCTGAAGATGACCTCCTATGACCAAACAAAAGATACACTTTTGGCACGTACTTCCCAGTTATATTTTGTTTCAACTGTAAAGCTATAGCCTAGAGATTCTTTTTATATTGTAGATTTTATTAATTTTGCTTAAGCGAATATCTTAGTTAAATTTCAATATTGTGCATCCTATGGAAATAAAATGTTTAATAAGTTACTGTGCTCAGGATTTACAGGATGCATCCAAATAAGCACTATTCACTTCAGCATCTCCTGTGTTTTAGCTACTACATGGCATGGAGATGACAAAGATGAAGATTTACAGACTTTACCCTTAAGAAACTTATGATCTCTTAAAGGAGCGGGTAGACATTTATCAACATACTACGATACAAATTAGAATATGAGAAGAACCAGAAAAGATATCACATCTAAACCTTCCATTTTATCTTTAAATGGTGGGAATGGATAGGTTTTATCTTTAATTATCTGAAATGGGTAGGTTTTACCCTATATAACAGATGTATAACCTGCATACTGGATACAGATTTACAAAATATTTTGCTCTGTGTTAGTGTGTTAAGGAATATAGATGCAAGAGGAGTTCCTGGAATTCCATGGCTTGTTAATACACAGAAGCTTTTTGAATGGGCAAATGAAGTCAGAATTGACCCAAATAATCCAGAATATTCTGATTTAATGGAATTTATTATGGTAAGTTATAGCAAATATCAATACAGTAAATATATTCTATTTCCTAAACATGACTCCTTTTTACTCCTCCATCGTTTGCTGTACATTTTTCTAAGCATAAGGAGTCATATAAAGGTAAATCTGTGGATAGACACAGTTTCCAGCCAGGTTACAGTATTGTAAAGGCAACGAGAAATTCAGTAACTGAAATAATTACTACCTGAGGCCTGATGGTTAGTGCTGTGTCACTGCTTAGCAGCCCACAGCACATCCTTCAGGCTGACCTTCAGGCTCACATCTGTTGTACAGCTGCAGAGTGCCAGCCATATTATTGAATTCTAGGGATATAAAGATGACTTATAGACACACTTCTTTCCTCAAAGACTCTGTTTTCTTTTCACTTCCTTATAGCCCAACTGAACCTCTCTGGTGCCCCGAACGTGCTTCTTTGCACCTTTATTCATGTTATTCCCTCTGCCTGAAAGGCCACCCATAGCGGCTGTCTTACTCACCCGGAAGTCTGATAAATGCTTCTCTAGTAACCTGTTAGAAATGGGCTCTTCTTTCCTTGCCCTCCCGTCAACTTTTTATTTTTTCTTCATAAACTTTGATGGCTCTAACATCATTCTGCCTTATGCTGTAGTTATTCTTTCATGTGTTCTCTTCTTCCTTGGGGAACTACAGCTAATAAATCTTTGTCTCTCCTATGGCAACTAGCACTCTTCCTTGCATGTACCACGTATCTCATTTGCATTTATTGAATACAGCGATGCATAAATAGATATTGCAATTAGGTTTCTCTAGATCAGAGCTTCTTAACTGATACTCTGAATTACTTACAGGTATACAGAAAGAATGATCCTCTTTCAACTCTTAGGGCAACCAGATAAAAACAGTCTCATATTTCAGTGTGCAATACAAATATTTTCATTTTCTGTGTAAGTCATGACCAGGAAAATTTTGGGAGCCAGAGAGGCTGGATTCTGTATTATTTTTTTTTTCAGAATCTTTCTCTGTACAGATTCAGTTGCTCCATTTCCTTCTTATATGACAAGTCCCACATCTCACAGTTAAGGAGAAAAAATTGTTTTGAAATAATTCTTGAATTAAAAAAAATTAATATTTTGAGTACAAACTCTACTTATTTATGTTTACAGTACATGAAACACAAAGGGCAGGATATTCCTAAGTATTTTCGTCTTGAACAGTTGCAAGATGAATTTAACTTTGTTTCTGAAGAAGAAATGAAAAAGAGTAAACGTTTCCAGCTATTGCAACTTAGAAATGCAGGTCAATTAGATGTTTTCCTTCTGCAGCAGATGCCTCTGTATGACAGAGAGATTCCAGATTTAGTCTTCCAGGTACTTGGTTACTATTTGAATATGACTTATTATATGATAAGTTAATATTTTGCTGCTTTAAAACTGTCTTAATTTCATTTTTTTAACTGATAGACAGATTCCCACCCCCCTTTTTTAGGCATTAAAAATGTACAGATCTCTCAAATTCCAGAAATTACCTTAGTAGTTGTTCAAACGACCTATTTCACAGCCAAAATCCTTCAGGTATATTATAAATTTATGTCAATATTATATTTTTTGCTATTATAAAATACATCACCAATTTAAAAGCAGCTTTAGAGATAAGGGAGAGAAACACCCTGCCATATTAAACTTACACATTATAAAGCACACCTCAGTTTCAGAAACTTTAAAATGTGAGGAAAAAAGAAAGTCTTATGCTATGTAGGGGTGCTATGCTGGAGCCTGCTGTCACCAGCCAGTGAAGCTATTGTTTACCCCTCTTCCCAGCTCCACCTTCAATGGCTTCATGTTGGTTGCTTTAGATTTGTTCCTGGGGGGTGGGATATTTATACCATAAATCAGCAAATGCTACAAAATTGGGGCTTCCCTTTCCGTCTCAGAGAACTGGTTGTTAAACATTTACTAGTACACCACTGTCTCTGAAAATAATAGATTGTAAGAGCTAATTCTTGTAGAAATAACTAGTTGTAGTAATCATAGCACTTCAACTTGCTAAAAGATGGTTCAAGAAGAAAGAAATTAGTGTTCCATCACTGAAGAAAATGCCTACACAGTAAATTACCACTGTAAGGTGATGTCAGCCAACTTAGATAAAGATACCAGATTCTGAGGAAGGATAGTGAGGTTTATACATCTTAAGAGTCAGGAAGAATGAGTGCCTTATGCTAATAGGTTTATTAATTTAACTTTAGAGAATTATCAATTAATAAGGAAAAAACTGATAAACTCTTTGATATTTGTTTTCATCTTACTTTGGACTGAAGGGAAATTGCAATAAGTCACTTAATAATAAAAATAGTACAAGTTATTTTTAAAAATAGTGTACATTTGTTCTTATTATCTAGATTGTTGCTCAGCTATCCATTAGCTTTTATACCTTAATTTAGAGGAGACGTAAACAAAACTATAAGGAACACATTACATTTAAAACTCAAGCTGTAATAGGAGGTCATTTATGATCTGAACCAAATGAATTGTATGAGAAACAGTTTTGTTATGGCTCAGAGGTGACAGGGGAAATGCAAATTAATGATTTTTCAATGGCAATGTCATAGCACTAGTTAGTACATATGACTACTATAGTCATATAAAGACAAGAGTTGCAGGTAACTCATTTTCACAAAGATGAATAAGTAGAAATAGATGTAGTCATGAAAAGGCCAGTTGGTATTTAGCTTTGGAAAGCATTTCTCAGCTTTTAATTCTGGTTAGTCTCCTGTTTTGAGACCTTAGGAACTTCAGTTAGTAAACCAGAGTGAGAACGCCTTGGCTTAGAATAGCTGTGAAGTTATTCCGTTTCCTCTGGCTACACCCCAATGATTTAATCCAGTTCTACAGCCTCTAAACGACTACAGGCAAAGCACAATGCTCAGCATAATTGAGGATATAACATCATAAAAAAGAAATAGATTCTATTTTTGAAACTAGTGGCTTTGCTAACTTTTATTATATAAACTATTCAGAGAACCGAAAAAGAGGAAAAATATCCCAACTCATTTTTTGAGGCTGATAGGACCTTCATCCCAAAATTGGGCAAGAAGAGCAAGAAATGATCAGTTTAGATCAATTTCACTTATGAGCATAGATATAAAATTACTAATAAAATTTTAACAAATTGAAACGCAGAGTGTTGTGTATAAATATATAATTACACACCATAATCTACTAGAGTTTATTTCCAAATAAGAGAGCTAACTTAATTAGGGAGTCTATTGATATAATTTACCACATTAACACAAATTAAGGAAGGAAGGAAAAAAATATGCTCTTCTTAGTAAATACATAAAAAGAGCACTGTATTTAATAAATTCAGTGCTCGTTTATGCTCAAGTTCTTAGCCTACTAGAATCAGAAGAGAATTTCTTTTAAATGATTAAGAATGTTTCAATGTTTTGGGTTTTTCTGCTGATGTAAACTGCATTGAAAAGAAGCATTTTGGGTTAACTGTAGAAACGAAGGAATAGGGGAAAAGTCAGGAAGGGACTATCTATATATCCACTGGATGATTAAGTTTCAGATTCAGTTAGCCTGGGATGCAGACATACAGAAGCCAGGTAGGACATAGTGCCAAACAGCTGCAACAAATTTTGATGTTGGTTTTTCTTGGGCTCTGGTACCCTGATGGGGAGTAAGCTTCTTGTGACATGTCCATACAGAGTAGGGGTTGATCATAGCTAAACAAACGAAACGAAACAAAAAACCTGTACAACATAGGCAAGGTTTATATCACCACTCCAGAAGATTTAATACTTACATGGTAAATACACTTCCATTTAAAGGAATGTTTACAAACATTGAACTTTCTGGTTCTTGAACCCAAGTCAAGGTCACTAAGGCCATATCATCTTTCAAGAGAAGAAATAGAGCCAGTGCCCAGACATCCCTGAGCAAATTCTCTGTCTCTAGCTTTCCTGTGTTCTGGAAAACCTATAATCTACCCTTATAATCTACACCTTGATGATAATTCAATACCCTGTTTTCTGTGTGGCTCTGAAAGTGAGTTTGGTATAAGGATCATGATCAGAAATTTTTGTCTTCATAGACTCCTACACAAACATTATACTTAATGGCTAAACATCAGTTTCTCCATTAAGCTCAACAGCATAAAGATGCCCACTATCCTCTCTACTAGTAAGAGCCAATGCATTAAGCTAAAAAGAAGGAAGAAAGGAGAAGAAAGAAATTAGAATTGGAAAAGAAGAGAAAAACTGTTCTTGTTTGCAGAAAATACATTTGTCTACATGGAAAACGAGAGACTCTACAGCAAACTGTGACAATCAATTCATTGAATATAATATCCATTTTTAAAAATGAATACCTACTTGTATTACAAAAGAAAAATTGAACCTCCACAGTGGAGAAATGTAGTTGTCGCCATTCTGACTCAGTGATTCAACTTAATCTAATTCATTGTGGTCAGCAGAATAATGGCCACCTAAAGATGTTTACTCCCTAATCTCTGGAACCTTTGAATAAAAGATATTTGCAACACACATAACAAAAATTAATATCCAAAGTATTTAGGTAACTCCTATAAATTAAGACTAAAAAGTAAGTAAAGTGATATGAAATATTAATATGCTCTTAAGTAAAAATCATTATTTGCCAACAGAATTCAAGATTTCTTGTAGATAATTAGAACAAAATTAATTACTTTCCAATTATAGAGTGCCCATTGTAACATGACTAAAAGTTCTAAAGTTTCTACTTCATTATTTTTGTTTAGTCTTTAACAGTATCTATAATGTAAAATGATTTCAATGTGCATTAGTGATTTATCCCACAAATGCAGATATAACAGATGCAAATATATTCCAAATTATAGAGATGAAGCATTCCGACAGATAATCTTATACCAACTGCCAGATGTAAAATTAAAGTAATTGATTATTGTCAGTACATATTGACTATTTGCTATGTGTCATGCACTTTACAGATATTGTTTCAGTTAAGTCTTATGACAGTCCTGTGACATAGGTGGTAGTGATATTATTATTATTATTATTATCATCATCATCATCATTACAAAAGAGGAAACTGAAGTCTGCAGCAATTAGTCAATATTTTCTCGAACCACACAGTTAATAAATGTCAGGGCCAACTCGAACCCAGGACTACATAACTCCAAAGGCCACTCTCCTGACCATTATCTTACTTCACATTTGTTTTGTTTTTAGTGATTGCCAGGTAAATGCATACATAAAGAATATTTCTCAATCATCTTCACTTTTCTGAATTGTTACTCTATTTTAAAAGATGAATGAACCTCATCCTAGAAGCAAACAAAATATAATCATAAACTATTCTTAGCTAACTCTCAGTGGGAGAATCTGAAATAAATGTTTCTCCTGTCAGTGCCAGAGTGTTGCCAATGTCTCCTACACATGAACTGAAATGAATAGTTAATATTTATTGCATGTCATATCTGAACCCCATCACAGTCAATAAGTAAAACTAACTTAATTCTCTGTTTAGGAATATGAAAGTCAGATAGAGAAGGATATGTCCATTTCAGATGTGAATTCTATTACCGCACAAAGGATTAGTTCTGCCAATTTTCTGAAAAAGGTAACAACAACAAAATGATATTATCAATATGTTTGCAATTACTTTTGTGAAAACTGATCTGCTGGATGTATACTATACTCTTCCTAGAGAGTCAGATGGACGAATATGCTTATTCATCACCTCTTTCTGATCACTTCTTTGTTCTGTTCTGTTCATTTTCTTTTCAGAATTAACTGTTTACCATCTGTAAATGTACACTGTTGATCTACATTGTTGAGACAGAGGTTACTTCAGTGGACAGCAAACTCATTATTAACATACATCCCAACCTTTTCTGTTTAAACATAAACATTAAAGACTTCCATCTCTTTTTGACCCTTAAAGTTTACTTTGAGAAATACACTAGCATTTTTCCAGAATCCTTACTTTTACTAGTTAACTCATAATGTTGTAGACAACAACAGTTCAGGGGATGAAGGAATGAAAGAGCTTAAAGTCAGGATAGAACTGACTCAAAGGAAATAACAGAAATGTGATCACATTTCTTTGAGTTTGTTGATCAGGATTCATGTCTATTACAAATAGCTGTTATAGAAATGCATTCACAGGGTGATCATCTACCTTTGGTGAAACTGGTTCTGTCCATGTGTACTATGAGTTAGATGGAAAAAGAGATGAGACCAGAATTTAAGGTGACGTGAAAGGGATGTAGAAAGACAGGAAAAAGTAGAGAGAAAAAAAACTTGCTTTGGTGTGACGTTACTGTGAGAGTTAGGAATGATTTTAATAAGGAAAGCAAACAGAACCATATTTTCACTTATCCAATCCTCCTTTTCATGCATTGTTTGCAAAAATTAGGGGTAAAAAAAATAGTGGCACCAGTAGCATTGTAAATACTTGATCTTAAATTATAAACTATGCATTTTTTAATTCTGAAATTTTTTTGTAGATGAGAAGGTTGATAATGAAAAGAATTGTCAAAATTAGCAAATTTAACTTATCAGATATTGTGGCTGATTATGAAGAAATTGTATCTGCAAGGTACATACTGAAATTATTAAGTATGAAATATAAAGCTTTAAGCTGATACCTTCAAAGTCCTCTAATAAGTTCTTTATTTTTATATTGTTACATGTCAAAAGATGAAGTTAAAAAGCATGAAGTGAAATATAGTGACTTAAAATATATTTGGTCATTTTAATATTGCATTTCTGACATAGTCTATATTTATGTTTTCATTTGTATAGTATTTTAGTTTTTAACCCTCTACTTATTGATAGTTTTTAGGGCAAGAAAGAAAAAAAACCACTTTTGTCCCAAATTAGTTTTGCCCTAAGATTTTCCTGGCCTGAGACTGTTAGTGGAAAAGTTGTTGCTGGTAGCACAACAAACTGAGCTTGTAATCTACCCCTTTCAAAGCTGTGAATCCTCAGCTCTACGAGGGTTGGGGGAGCCTTTCTTTGGCTGGAGTAACTCAATTCTCATACTGCCCTATCTGTGAAACTCAGGGTTAATAGGAACAGAAGCAGGGATGCTAAGGTTTTGAGAACCTCCTTGGGGCCACTTGCTCGTCCTTAATATTACCATTAAGGTTTTAATTGGTTTAGGATGGTGAAATCTATTATATTTTATTTTCAGTCTTGGGGGTGGTGCAGGGTGGGGTGGGAGGTGGGAATGAGTTGACCATAAAGCTATAATTTCATGGATTTATGTTACCAGGGTTGGCAGCGTGTATAACTAACTTTTATTTTATTTTGGATCTATGTAGAAAAGTTGAGTTTCTAACCACTTTTAAGAGAATGATTTCTGAAGGAAAAATATTCTGAAAGAACATGATGTTTCATGGAACTACCTCTCCATGCCCTTGTCTCTCCTTGGATCATGTTCTCAAAGGGCATGGGGCAATCACATTCCCTCAACATGAGAGTGAACATTGCATCCCTTCTATGCTCAGAAAATGATTCCTTTCTTGGGCTTAAGACAATTCTGTCTTCCCTCTGCAGTGGAGAGAATATGGCTCAAAATAATGGCCTTATTTATAATAATTAATTTTAAAAACTGATATCTTTTAAATCTGTTATCTTGTATATATGCAGCTGATCACTTTTACTCTTTAGCCAGTTGACAAATGCAGTTTGTAAGCTTGTTGAACGGCGAAGAAAGTTAAAGCCTCAGAGGAAAGAAAGGAAAAAGGTGGTAGCACAAACTATTTGTGATGGAGATATCAAGATACTTGTCAGAATACTGAGGGCTTATAATATTCCTAGCAGGAAAACAACAATTAATAGGTAAGGTAATATACATCAGTTTTTAGAGTTTCAAAAGATCTATCTTAAATGTAAATTTCCATCCTGTCCAGTTTGCAAAAATTTGCACTTTATTAATGCTCCATATATAGAAACGAAATGAAAGTTGAAATCTTCATTTGGATAGCCAAGCTTACTGTCATTGCTATGTATTAAGAGTTTTCAGAAGTTTGAGATACCCAAATTGACTTGTTTTTTAAATTAAGTTTATTGGGGTAACATTGGTTAATACAATTATATAATTTTCAAGTGTACATTACCATTTGACATCTGTATATTCTATTATGTGTTCACCACCCACAGTCCAGTTTCCTTCAGCCACCGTATATTTGATCCCCTTTACCTACTTCACCCTCCCTTTATGCCCCTATATTTCACCCCCTTTACTCCATCTATCTCCCTCCTCGTCCCCCACTCTACTAGTCTCTGTTTGTTTGTCCAAATTGACTTTAACATGTATATTTTTGAGTGCTGTATCCCATAAATGCCTTTTGTCCCTATTCCCTATTGTGAAAACTTGGGAGGCTGCTGTTGCCGGCTGTACTATCCTTTGCCATTGGTCCCTCTCAGTACTAGAAGTAGAACATTGATGAGAGTAGGCTCTGTTTTGGATTTATCATTTTGGATGACTTTTGCAAACATCAGATCTTACCTATCTCTTCTGCATGCACTCAGGGATTTTGTGTTTCTTGGGCAGAAGATATGTGGGACCAGAATGGGTATCACTTTTTGGTAGCCAAATTAATGCATCATAAATATTAAATACTCATATATATTTAAGTGTATTCTGAATATTGAGTGTCTCTTATCTATTTAATCTTGTGTATGGTTCATATGTTCTGAATATTTAGTGCCCAGGTACCTCAGCAATCTTAAGTATCCCTCTTTATTTATGTTTAGCGCGTATGTGCTGCACTTGCTTATTTTATGTTTGCCACATCCTGTGAATTCTGCATATGAAAAAATTTTGCTTTTTATAAACTACAACCTTATTTATTTAATAGAATTGGTATTCTCAAAACAAAGGCACATTTCAAAGGCTGATTTGTGAAATGACCTCATAAAATCACCACCATTTTCTATATCTATAATCAGTTTGTAAAAGAAATATGGCAATACCAAATATAGGAAGGCTGTAATCTCAAAGTATCATTTGCCTTATTTTTTTCCTTTTGCTGAGGATTGGGGAAAACTTATCATAGACTGGATCCAATCTATGATTTAGCATTTAGGAGTCATTCTTCCAGAGCAGTGATTATCAAATGTTTAGTTCTACCCACCTACAATATGAAGATCCAAAGAACTGGATTATACATGTCCGTAAACATAGGCAAAAATCTGCCACTTCCACCAGCTAATATTAAAATTAATTAAAATATATCTTTCTCTATTGTTTTTCCTGAAGAGCCTTGGATATGCCTACTTCTTTGAGATCATCCACATCTCACCTCAGACATAAAAGAACAATCACACCTGTAGCCTCAGATGAGATCTTAAATGAGGTAAATATTTAGCAATTCTGTAAAGAGCAGTTTTGATTATGCTTGCCCTGAATTGCACTGGATTCTATTAGAGATCTCTCCATCTCTAATCATTTCCAGTTTACATAGTGAAGATGCTCTTTTCATAAAACGTAATTCTAACCATTTTGATCCCTGCTCCTCTGCTTTCAGGGTCTATAGAATAAGGTACAAGCTCTTTAGAATACCTACAAAAATCTGTAATGATCTGGCCCTTACCTACCAGTCAGCCACATCTCTTTCCACCCACCAGCAGTATCGTATCATAAGATGACCTGCTTTAGAAGGCCTATGGGCATGCCATTTCCTTTGCCTGGAATGGCCTGCACACATCTCTGTATTTTTGACCACATGATTCTAACCTCAAACTCAAGCAATGTTTTCTCTGTGAAGCTCCGCTTGTCCTTACCCCAGAAAGTTAATCATTTCCTCTCCCAAGTTAACTTTTATACTGTGAATATATTTTTTTATTTCTCACATTTCACTGCAATTATTTGTTTACCTGTTTATTTTCCCCTAATGGACTATACACTTCTTAAAGGAAAGTTCCATTTATCTTTGAATCCTAGAAAAGTACCCGATATTCAATAGGACCAATAATAAATGTTTATTAAATGAGTAAGTGAATAATGGTTGTTCGAAGAACTAGAAAAAATAAGCCATCCAGTTGTCAGCCAGTAACCAAGTAATTTCCTAGCTTCTGCCTTTTATCAACTATATAAAATATTACAAAAATCTAGTCAGTATTTATTATGTGTTTCAGGATACTGTACATCCTTTTGTGGAAGTTTCCTTTCAACATACTGTGTACCAAACCAGTACTGCAAGTGGATCTCATCCATGCTGGAATGAGGAAATTAAAGTAGATTTTATGTAAGTTCGAGTCCAATTTTCTCAGCTCCTAAAAAAAGAGCAATAACAAAACTATTTTCTTCAGCAATTTATTTAAATAATGATTGAGATAGGCTTTGTTTTTTAAGCTTTTAAATTATGAAATATTTCTTACATAGATATTAATATATAGAATGTATATATAAATGTAAGTTTTGAGGAAAAATAATAAAATGAATATCTGTGTATCTACCTTCCAGCTTTGAAAATATATAATATTAATACCTTTGAAGGCACTTCAGTGACAATACCTAATTGTATCCCCTTTCTTTCTCCCCCGAGATAATTACCATGAATTTGTGTTTTATAATTCCCTCTCTTCCCTTATGATTTTAGATATTTGTCCCTAACTATGTATTATTTACTGGTAGATGTTTTGCAACTTCATACAAATTGAATCATCTTTTGCAGTCTCGTTTTGTTTTTTTACTTATTTTGAGAGACTCATCTATGTTCATCTTGTAGCCCTTCCTCCTTCCTTTGTTCCCTCCCTGCCTCTCTCCCTCCCTCCCTTCTTTCCTTCCTCCCGTCCTGCCTCCCTTTCTTCCTTCCTTTTCTCTTCTCTATAGTGTTACATTGTATTAAAATACCGTAATTTATTTATACTTTCTCCGGTTGGTGCACATTTGGCTTTGTTTTAATATTTTGCTATTGCAAATAGTATTGCTTTGAACATTCTTGTACTTGTTTTCTGGAGCACACATGCAAGAGTTCCTTTATAAGACAGTAGTTCTCAAAACTTTTTTTGTAACTTAGAAATCACCTGTATGGCTCTATAAAACATTTCTGGGCCTGCTTCCATAGTTTCTAATTCAGTAGGTGTAGGGTAGGGCATGATAATTCCATATTTAATAAGTTCCCAGGTGTTACTGAGTCCAGTAGTTAAGGGGTACTTTGAAAACCTGTGCTCTAGGATTTACATCAAGGAGTGGAATTTCTACGTTGTATTTGAATTCAGCTTCAACTTTACAATAATGCCAAACTGTTTTCTAAAGTGATTTTTCCCATCTACACTCTCAACAGCAGTATATATAAATTCCTGTTGTGCCACATGTTCAATAATATTTTGTATTTTTAAAATTATTTTTTCTAATATGGTAGATCTGAAATGATATTCTCATTGTGGTTTAACTTATATTCCCTGATTTCTAATGAGATTGAGTTTGTTTTTTTCCCATTTAAAAAAATCAATAGACATTAATTTTAGAGCAGTTTTAGGTTCACAGTAAAATTGAGTGGAAAGTACAGAGAGTGCTCATATATCCTCTCCCAACAACACACACATACAGCCTTCCTCAGCATCAGAGTGGTACAGTTGTTACAACTGATGGACCAACAGTGACATATCACTATCAAACAAAGTCCACGTTTTCCGTTAGGGTTCACTCTGTTGTACTTTCTATATGTTTCGACAAATGTATAATGACACGTTTTTATCACCATAGTATCACACAGTATAGTTTCACTGCCCTAAAAATTCCAGTGCTTCACTTATTCATCCCTTCATTCTTCTGCAGAATCTCTGGCAACCACTGATCTTTTTTACTGCCTCCATAGTTTTGTCTTTTCTAGAATGACATTGCATTAGTCAGGGTTCTCCAAAGAAACAGAACCAATGGTGGGGGTGTGTGTGTGTGTGTGCGTGCGTGTGTGCGCGCGCGATTCCCTCTATAATATGGGTCTCAGTCGAAGGCCTAATAGGAAAAAGACTTACCTCTGCCTAGGAAGAGGGAATTCTGCCAGCACACTGAATTCAGATTTGAAGTGCACCTCTTCCCTGGGCCTCCAGCTTGCTAGCCTACTCTGCAGATTCTGGACTTGCTTGCCCCACAGTCATGTGATCCACTATTACAGAGGGTAATTTGCTTTACTCAAGGTCTACTGACTACTTTTTAATGTGGAAAGAACAGGTAAAATAAATGAGATCTACCCTCTTAATATATTTTTAAGTGTACAGTATATTATTGTTACTTATAGTATAAGGTTGTACAGCAGAGCTCTAGAGCTTATTCATCTTATTTGCTTGAAACTTTATGCCTGTTGATTAGTAACTCCCCATTTTCTTCCCAACCCAGCCCCTGTCAACCACCATTTCACTCTTTTTTTTAATAATAACTTTTTTATTTTTCCATTGCAGTTGACATATAACATATTTGTTTCAGGTGTATAACATAGTGATTAGACATTTATATAACTTATGAAGTGATCACCACAATAATTAAATCTAGTACCTATTTGACACCATACATAGCTATTACAGTATTATTGATTATATTCTTTATGCTATACTTTATATCCTCATGACTATTTTGTAACTACTAATTTGTACTTCTTAATTCTTTCTCCTTTTTTACCCAGCCTCTAATCCCCCTCCCACCTGATGACTACGAAAATAATCTTGATATCTGTGAGCTTGTTTCTGTTTTGTTAGGTTGTTTATTTTGTTTTTTAGATGCCACATGTAAGTGAAATCGTATGGCAATTGTCTTTTTCTGTCTGACTTACTCCACTCAGCACAATGCCCTCTAGGTCCATCCATGTTGTTGAAAATGATAAGATTTCATGCTTTTTTACGGATGAGTAATATTCCATTGTATATATGTACCGTCTCTTTATCCATTCATCCATGAGTGGACACCCAGGTTGCCTCCATATCTTGGGTATTGTAAATACTGCTGCAATGAATATGTGGATTCACATGTCCCTTCAAGGTAGTGTTTTGGGTTTCTTTAGATAAATACTCAGAAATGAGATTACTGGATCCTTCTTTGTCTCTTGTTACAACCTTTATTTTAAAATCTGTTTTGTCTGGAATAAGTATTACTACTCCAACTTTTTTTTTCATTTTCATTTTCATGAAATAGCTTTTACATCCCGTTACTTTCAGTCTGTGTGTGTCTTTCAATCTGAAGTGAGTCTCTTGTAGGCAGCATATGCAGAAGTCTTGTTTTCTCATCCATTCAGTCACCCTATCTTTTGATTGGCATATTTAATCCATTCATATTTAAAGTAATTGTTTATAGATATGTAGTTATTGTCATTTTATTACTCATATTTTTTACCTTTTTTTCCTTGTTCTTAAAGAAGTCCCTTTAACATGTCTTGTAATATTGGTTTGGTGGTTATGAACTCCTTTAGCGTTTTCTTGTCTGAGAAGCTCTTTATTTGTCTTTCGATTCTAAATGATAGCTTTGCTGGGTACATTAATCTTGGTTGTAGGTCCTTTCTTTTCATCGCTTTGAATATTTCATGCCAATCCTTCTGGCATGCAAGTTTCTGTTGAGAAATCAGATGACAGTCTTATAGGAGCTCCCTTGTAGATAACTAATTGCTTTTTCTCTTGCTGTTTTTAAGATTCTTTCTTTGTCTTTAAGCTTTAAAATTTTAATTAGGATGTGTCTCGGTGTGGGCTTCTTTGGGTTCATCTTGTTTGGAACTCTCTATAGACATACAAGTGCTTCCTGGACTTGTATGTCTATTTCCTTCACCAGGTTAGGGAAGTTTTCTGTCATTTTTTTCTTCAGATTGTTTTTCAATTCCTTGTTCTCTCTCTCTTCTCCTTCTGGTACCTCTATGATGCAAATATCAGTATGCTTGATGTTGTCCCAGAGGCCCCTTAAACTATCCTCATTTTCTGTATTCTTTTTTCTTGTTGCTATTCTGCTTGGATATTTCTTGCTACCTTATCTTCTAAATTGCTGATTTGATCCTCTGTTTCATCTAATCAATTGATTCCCTCTAATTTCTTCATTTCAATTATTGTAGTCTTCATTTCTGACTGGTTCTTTTTTGTTTTCTATCTCCATTTTTGTTTTCTATCTCTTTGTTAAAGTTCTCTCTGAATTCGTCTACTCTTCTCCTAAGTTCATTGAGCATCCTTATAACCAGTGTTTTGAACTCTGAATCTGGTAGATTTCTTCTCTCCGTTTTGTTTAGTTCTTTTTCTGGAGCTTGTTCTGTTCTTTCATTTAGAACATATTTCTTTGTCTCACTATTTTGGCTGCCTCCCTGTGTTTATTTCTATGTATTAGATAGGGCTGCTATGTCTCCCAATCCTTGTAGAGTGGCTTTATATAGTAGATGTCCTGTGGGTCCCAGTGACATAGTCTTCCTGGTCACCTGAGCTGGGAGCTCCAGGTGTGTCCCTTGTATGGGTTGTGTGTGACCTTTTGTTGTAGTTGATCCTTGGTTGCTTTTGCATGTCAGTGAGAGGGATTGACCTACAGGCCGATTGGTTCTGAGAACTGGCTAGGGACTGCAGTGGAGGAACTGTTGTGCAGGGGCTGACCGTACAGAGCAGGATTCGCTGTAGTAGGGCTCTGGATGTATTATCCTGGATGATGCTCCAGCTCAGTCCAAGGATGGCCACTGGGTGTGCTGGCTCCCGGGGCCTCCTGAAAGGGGCCCTTTTGCAGGCCAAGTTTAGCTGCAGCCTGTGCCCTGTCCGAGGCCACCTGGCATGCAGCACCAAGTAATCCACAAATGGCCACCACCCACGGTGCGTTTGGAGGTACCTCAGAAGCCAAGCTGTGATCCAAGTCTGGCTGGCACTAATTCCAGGCTTGAGGTTGCTGAGCAGGAGCTATAGGGCACACTGAGACTAGATGCTGCTTTTTTGGGTTTTGTGAACTTTTGAAAGATTTTAGGAAAGTCCACGGCATGAGCCAAGGCAGTCCTGTTGTATGGAACAGCCACTGGAAGCGGCTTGGGTGGTCCCATAAGTTGCTTGGGGCAGGGCCTCAGGGAATTGCCTGGGTGGGGCCACCAGTGTTAGCCAGGCTGATGGAGACTCAGATATGGCAGCTGCCTGTGTCAGCAAGCTGGGAGGGAGTAGTGCTCAACGAAGGAGCAATGGCCTCTGCCAGCACTGCTGTATGGGAGAAAGCTTCCCCTCTAGTCCTCACCCCGAAGCCAGACAATTCAATTTCTCCCATATGCCCCCGGTGCCTTTCAACTTGCTGCCCCAGCACTGGAACTCAGAGTGAGTGAGTCTGTTAGCAAGTAAGTCAGCCTTCAGGCCCTTTAAACAGAGCACTTGGACTCCAGTCACACTCCATCTCATTTAGCCACAATCTCTGCTTGTTTTCACAGCCAGAAGTTGTGGAGACTTCCCTTCTCAGCACTGGAACCCTGGACTGGGAAGCCTGATGTGGGACTGGGACCACTCACTCCTCTGGAGGAACCTCCACAGCTGATATATCCCTCCCAATTTTTAATTACCACATGCAGGTTTTGGACCAGCCTGTTCCACATCTCAGCCCCTCCAATCCATCTTGAGATGGCTTCTTTTCTGTGTCCCTAGAGGACTTATGTTTAGCTAGACTTAAGGCAATTCCAAATGATGGTCGTTCTATAATTTAGTTGTAATTTTGATGTGGTCATGAGAGGAGGCAAGTACAGGGTTTACCTACTCCACAGTCTTGACCCACCATTTCACTCTTTTATTCTATGAATTCGACAATTTTAGATGCCTCATGTAAGTGGAATCATGAAGTATTTGTCTTTCTGTGACTTCTTTATTTCACTTAGCATTAATGTCCTCGAGGTTCATCCATGTTGTCACCTATTAGAAAATTTTTCACCTTTTTATGGGTGAATTGTATTCCATTGTATGTATATTACACTTTTTTTTTTTTATCCATTCATTT
>NW_011889019.1:665232-668158 GCF_000151845.1 Pteropus vampyrus
GAGAAACATAATGGCAATGTTTTCCAAATCAGTTTTCCAGGAGATACAGACATACATTCTTATTAAAACATTTTCTGCCAACTCTTCATAAAAGCTGAGGGTAAAATATTAAACTAATTTGGTGATGGCTATTCTCCAAGGAGTTAAACTGAGTATAGTTTTCTGATTATCTAAACTGATAAAAGGTGGAGCTTAGAAAACCCAATGAATGCCTAACAGACATCTCTTTCAAAAGTAAATTATTTCCATGATCAGTTTGACCAGAAGTGAATAGCAGTTGATTAATGGTTAATTCTTGGAAGGACTTTGTGTTGTTATTGAATGAAATTCATATGCTTTAGATATCAAAGCCATATGTGACAACATTGTTGACATTGCTGTTTAGAAAAGGAAAGGTCCTGGCTTATATTCTTGCCCTCTTCTGATAGACTGGGTTGCAAGGTAATTATGAGCCAAAACATTTCTTTTTCTCTTAAAAATTCAGAGCTAGGCTGAGTTCCAAAATGACCACTCAGTTGAAAGAAGGTTTTGTCTTATCATAGATCACTGTTCTTTAGAAAGCAGATTCTTTCTGTGCCTCAATTTTCTTCTCTTTTTTCTGTGTACTTATTCTTCCAGCTGCTACCCATTTCTTTCTTCCTTCATTAGTTACTTGCTAGCAGGAAGCTGTGGACTTGGAAGTTTCACAGACATATAGCCTGTTTTTAGTACTGTGAATGACAGAGCTAGACCGAACTGCATTTGGACCTGGCAAAGCAAGCCTAGAGCACTGCTCTAGATTTTGGAGCCTATGTTTGCTGAAACTATAAAAATACTGGTGGTCACGAAAAAGAACTTAAACTAATCTGATACTTGGTTGTTTAAATTATTTTTTAATAAAAGAAAAATTCATTATTTTTCAAGATTTAAAAATTCATTGGCATACAATTTTCAGCATAGTTCCTTATAATTTTTGACCTGCTATTATATACTCTCTTCTCATTTCTAACTTTATCCAAGATATTCACCTATTTTTCAAAGAACCAACTATAGAAATTCACTCTTAAAATTCACTCTTTTTGTGTTTTCTAACTCATTTATTTCTGCTCATATTTTAATAATTTTTTCCTCTTGGTTTCCTTAGGACTATGATGTTTGTATTTATTTTGGCCAAATATGTTGAATGTCTAGTTTGTTCAGTCTCTCTCTCTCTCTCTTTCTCGTAAATAATGAAAACAGTTTAAGACTATGAATTAATCTCTACAATATCTTATACTGTATTTTTATATTAGGTTACTTATTATTTTTATTTGTATTATTTTCCATATATTTTATTATGTTTATATCTTCCTTGACCTAATATTTATTTAATATTATGTTTTTACATTTGCAAATGTGTGAGTAACTTCAGTGTAAACTTTTGATTTTAAATTCTGGTTTTATTACATTGTAACCAAAGTGGCTTTTGTAATTTTTAATGATTGGTTAAAATTGATGATTAAAAAAAAAATAACCCTTTAAAATGTTTTATTTCTGAGGTTTAGTTTTAATTATATGCTTTTTCTAGAGGTTACAAACCACTTCTGGTAAGTTTAGATTACTCACGTATGAGACTCAACCCCAGATTACTGAATTAAATTTGTGTTGACAAACTTATTCTTATATATGTTTTGCTTTTTATTTAAGGGAAAATAAATAGTAGACAACAGGCTAAAAAAAAAAATGCCAATGCTTCAGATTAAAAAAACAAATATTGCTAGCATTACCCCAGAAGCTTCTTTTGTGCGTTTTCCAAGCCACTTTCTCCCCAGGTGTAACTACTGTCTTAATTTCTAACAGCATAGATTAGATATTGCTAATTTTTTAACTTTATAGGATTGAAATCTTATACAGTATGCATCCATTTGTGAATGGCTTATTTTTCTCTACATTGTGTTTATGGGAGTCATCCATAATATTACATTTAGCAATGGCTCATCAATTCTCATTGCTCTGTAGTATATTATTGTAGGAATACACAACAACCTTTCTATGCATTTCATTGTTGAAAGATAATTCACTTCTAATTATTGTCTCTTATAAATAATACTGATATAAATATATTTGTACGTGTCTTTGGGAAATACATCTATATAGTTCTGTTGGATATACACTTAGGAGTGATTGATATTGCTAGCTCTTGGATTGTGCATGTGCTCAACTTTAGTAGTTCAGTGCCAAGCCGTCTTCAAAATGGTTATGTCAATTTTTACTTCCACCAGCAGTTTATGAGAGTTCCAGTTGCTCCACATCCTTGCCATTACCTGGCGTTGTCTGATTTTTTTCATTTCAGCCAGATTGATGAAAGTGTATTCATTTTACCTTTTGGTTTTAATTTGCATTTTCATGATAACTAATGAAATTAAGTACCTTTTCCACATTTACTGGCCACTTTGATATTCTCTTTTGTGAAAGATCTGTTCAAGTATTTTGCCCATTTTTTTCACTGATTTTTAACAGTTTTTTTCTTATATTCTAGATATGAATACTTTGTCAGATATACATATTATAAGTATTTTTCCACCCTGGCTTGTTTTTTTTACTTTCTTAGTATATCTTTTGATGAACAGAAAATCTTGATTTAATATAGTGCAATGCAATGCAATAGTGATGCCTTTTAGGTTTTAAGAAATATTTGCCCACTCAACAATGTAAAGATATTATCCTGTGGCTACTTCTAAATGGTGTATATTTTACCTTTCACATTTAGATTTAAAGTGCAATTGTAATGGATTTTTGTGTGTTTGTGAGGTAAAAGATCGAGATTTATTTTTCTCCTGTAAAGATATTCAGCTGATCTAGCAACATTTATGGAAAGGATCATTACTTCCCCCACTGCACTACATAGTCACCCTTTGCCATAAATCTGGTGACCATATAAATGTGAATTTATTTCTGGACTCTCTAT
>NW_011889019.1:668208-673160 GCF_000151845.1 Pteropus vampyrus
TTTTTTTTTTTTATCCATTCATTTGTCAACAAACATTGGGATGTTTCCATATTTTAACCATTATGCTACAAAGAACATTTGAGTACTAACATCTCTTTGGGAACCCGGTTCAATTCTTCTGAATTCCTAGAAGTGGGATTTCTGGGTCATATGGTAATTCTATTTTTAATTCTTGAGAAACCTCTGCTTGTTTTCCATAGCAGCTGCACCATTTTGCATTTCCACCAACAGTGTGCAAAGGTTCCAGTTTTCCACATCTTCACCGACACTTGTTATTATTTGTTTTTTTGATAATAGCCATCCTGACAAATGTGAGGTGATATTTCATTGCAGTTTTGATTTGCATTTTCCTAATAATTAGTGAGCATTCTATTATTAGTTAGAAATTATTTAGTGTTTTTCATATACCTGTTGACCATTTGTCTGTCTTCTTTAGAAAATGTCTATTCAAGTTTAGCATATTTTTAAACTGGATTATTTGATTTTTACTGGTGGGCCATATGATTTCTTTACATATTTTGGAGATTAATTCCCCTATAACATGTAGAATTCACAAACATTTTCTTCCATTCCATAGGTTGCCTTTTCACGCTGCTGTTTCCCTTTCTGGGCAGAAGGTTTATAGTTTGGTGTAGCTCCACTTGTTTATTTTTGCTTTTGTTGCCTGTGCTTTGCTGTTATATCCATGAAGTCATTACCACAACCAATGTCATGAAGCTTTTCCATTGTGTTTTCTCCTAGGATCTTTACAGATTTAGGCCTTACATTTTAAGTCTTTAATTCAGTTTGAGTTGACTTTTGTGTATGGTGTAAGATAAGGGTCCAATTTGATTCTTTTGCATATAGGGAGTTTTAACACCATTTGTTGAAGCGTCTATCCTTTCCACAGGGTGTATTCCTGGCACCCTTGTCAAAGAACAGTTGACCTGATGCAGATGCAGGGATTTATATTTGGCTTTCTATTCTGTACCATTGGGCTTTATGCCAGTACCATACTGTTTTGATTACTATAGCTTTGTAATATAGTTTAAAATCAGGAAGTGTGATATCAACAGCTTTTTCTTTCTCAAGATTTATACTTGATGCTATAGCTATATAAACAAGTTTTTATTATTGGAAATAAAGAACACTGATCATGACAAATTTGAGATATAGAGCTTAAGGTTATTCTCTAAACTCAATTAGCAATTTTCATTTGTCATTTCCTATATATCTTTAGCTCTCACTGGGGTGAAAGGTATATTAAGGGCTATCAACCACATGCATCACCAAAGTTCTTTCTCTTTTTCTGTTGCCCTTTTCCCCTTCTCCTCCCAATCTTTTTCAGCTATATCAGTTTTCTGCAGATCACATAGCTCCTAACTAGTTACATGGTTCTTTGACGGCATCACTATGACTTTTTAACTCTTGAATTTCTCCTGGTTCTTGACTGCCAACCTCTTGGTTTCTGAACCTTGGGCTTCTTGTGTTGCTTTTCCCTCCAGCATCTGTGTTCTTGACCTTAGCTCTTTATGTGTAGGTCCTGATTCCCAGGATGAAACAATCTATCTATTCCTTTCAACTTCCAGTCACTCTCTTTCCTGTAGGAATATACAAACTAGGTCCTGGTTGTAGGCTCTAACCAAACTAACTTTCCAAACAAATTAACAGCATTGAGGGCCCAGATTCAAGCTATGGAAGTACAGAATCACCAACTACCAGTAACATCCCAGTCTTTCCTTGCTAAAGAGCTTTGACAGAATCCCCCTGCTCCAATACTAACCCACTGTAGGAATTACCCATGCTATATGAATATTCACATCTCAGCTGCCACTCCTCAAAGTGAAAACCTCCAGACCCTAACCAGGATTTGCAAGAAGAGAAAGATCCTGTTTGTGCCATTGTTTTAGCTTGAGAGAGAAAGAAAAAAAAAAAGACCAGTATATCTTGGAATTTTGCTAGCTTAGATGCTATGGATACTTCTGCTATTAGTTTATTCTTCCAGATTTAATACAGGCTCAATGGTTTTTTCAGAGTCTTTGGCCAGAGTTCTTAAACAGATATCCTTGTTATTTGGTATTAAATAAGTGGATTCAGGAGAACATAAAATAGTCAATAAGACAAATAGCAGAAACTAGTAGAATTTAAGGTAATTTGAAAATTTTAATGCACCATACTCCAGATAATTTATTCGCAATGGATGGCTATAATAGAAAGTCTTTCTGCTTGACATTTAAACATCTTTATTTTTCATGCAAGTTATCTTAAGAGATAAATAAGATAAATTACAAAGTACTTGTTGGCTTTAATAAAAGATAGCAGTTCTCTTCAAAGCACATAGTTTTTTATTAGCATACACTATAAAAAAACAGTTAAATTTATAGTTCTTTATGAGTAATGCTCTTATAAAATAAATTAAGCATTTAAGTATGTTTTTCTTATTTGCAGCTCACCAGGACATGATTATAGCTTCTCAAGCTTATCTAAAATAAAAGATAATATATATATCAATATTTTTGATGAAATGATTATTGAAAAACATGAGGTAAAGTACAATAATTATAATGATATTGAAGTAATTCTAAGGTCAGACTGAAAAGAAGTCTAGTAACATGTTTGTAAATTTGATTTTAGATGCAGTATCTATTTCTTAACATTTTCTAAAAAGGATTTGGGGCAACTTGATATAAAATCAGACATAGACAAGTCAGTTCAAAAGTAACAAAGGTCGTAAACTATATGTAAGAGGAAGAGGGGTAAATATACCAAGATTTGAGAGAAGTAGGTTATTGCAATTGAACATTACATTAAATGTGAACTTCCTTGTAGCCAAGATAGAAAGATAAACAAAAATGGGTTATATATTTCTCACTATCTGATAAAAAAATACACCACTTCTACAAAAGAGACCAAATTATTCCTGGGTCTGAACGCCGATTCTATTCAATCAAATTTTAAAATTACTAAATGTCTTCCTCATAGATATATGAACATTCCTAACACAACCTAGTACCATAGCAAACTCTAAAATAAATGTTAGTTTCCTTCCTACTGAAGTTGGCACTAAAACTATAAAGATACATATCTATTGTACCTCCTCCCTTGCAGCTCTGATTAAATGCTTTAATATAAGTGTCTATCAAATTCTATGGCAATACTACTGAAGGAGCAATTAATTTTACATGGAGGGACTGGGGATCGAACTCAAAAAAGTTGAACTAGATCTTGAAGTATGGTTCAGAAATGAGCCTTCTATAAGAAACACTGAGAAACATAATGGCAATGTTTTCCAAATCAGTTTTTCAGGAGATACAGACATACATTCTTATTAAAACATTTTCTGCCAACTCTTCATAAAAGCTGAGGGTAAAATATTAAACTAATTTGGTGATGGCTATTCTCCAAGGAGTTAAACTGAGTATAGTTTTCTGATTATCTAAACTGATAAAAGGTGGAGCTTAGAAAACCCAATGAATGCCTAACAGACATCTCTTTCAAAAGTAAATTATTTCCATGATCAGTTTGACCAGAAGTGAATAGCAGTTGATTAATGGTTAATTCTTGGAAGGACTTTGTGTTGTTATTGAATGAAATTCATATGCTTTAGATATCAAAGCCATATGTGACAACATTGTTGACATTGCTGTTTAGAAAAGGAAAGGTCCTGGCTTATATTCTTGCCCTCTTCTGATAGACTGGGTTGCAAGGTAATTATGAGCCAAAACATTTCTTTTTCTCTTAAAAATTCAGAGCTAGGCTGAGTTCCAAAATGACCACTCAGTTGAAAGAAGGTTTTGTCTTATCATAGATCACTGTTCTTTAGAAAGCAGATTCTTTCTGTGCCTCAATTTTCTTCTCTTTTTTCTGTGTACTTATTCTTCCAGCTGCTACCCATTTCTTTCTTCCTTCATTAGTTACTTGCTAGCAGGAAGCTGTGGACTTGGAAGTTTCACAGACATATAGCCTGTTTTTAGTACTGTGAATGACAGAGCTAGACCGAACTGCATTTGGACCTGGCAAAGCAAGCCTAGAGCACTGCTCTAGATTTTGGAGCCTATGTTTGCTGAAACTATAAAAATACTGGTGGTCACGAAAAAGAACTTAAACTAATCTGATACTTGGTTGTTTAAATTATTTTTTAATAAAAGAAAAATTCATTATTTTTCAAGATTTAAAAATTCATTGGCATACAATTTTCAGCATAGTTCCTTATAATTTTTGACCTGCTATTATATACTCTCTTCTCATTTCTAACTTTATCCAAGATATTCACCTATTTTTCAAAGAACCAACTATAGAAATTCACTCTTAAAATTCACTCTTTTTGTGTTTTCTAACTCATTTATTTCTGCTCATATTTTAATAATTTTTTCCTCTTGGTTTCCTTAGGACTATGATGTTTGTATTTATTTTGGCCAAATATGTTGAATGTCTAGTTTGTTCAGTCTCTCTCTCTCTCTCTTTCTCGTAAATAATGAAAACAGTTTAAGACTATGAATTAATCTCTACAATATCTTATACTGTATTTTTATATTAGGTTACTTATTATTTTTATTTGTATTATTTTCCATATATTTTATTATGTTTATATCTTCCTTGACCTAATATTTATTTAATATTATGTTTTTACATTTGCAAATGTGTGAGTAACTTCAGTGTAAACTTTTGATTTTAAATTCTGGTTTTATTACATTGTAACCAAAGTGGCTTTTGTAATTTTTAATGATTGGTTAAAATTGATGATTAAAAAAAAAATAACCCTTTAAAATGTTTTATTTCTGAGGTTTAGTTTTAATTATATGCTTTTTCTAGAGGTTACAAACCACTTCTGGTAAGTTTAGATTACTCACGTATGAGACTCAACCCCAGATTACTGAATTAAATTTGTGTTGACAAACTTATTCTTATATATGTTTTGCTTTTTATTTAAGGGAAAATAAATAGTAGACAACAGGCTAAAAAAAAAAATGCCA
>NW_011889019.1:675430-700964 GCF_000151845.1 Pteropus vampyrus
TTGTCTTCCCTTTCTCTGCTCTTCTGCAACAATCTGAGGTGATAGAAAATGGTTATTTGCTGATTATTCTAAGTTTTTATGTCTAGCTCATAGAAACGTTTACTGATATCTTTGAATCAGATTTTGTGATTGGCAAGTTGCTAGGTCAGTTAAAGCAATCTTGTATTTGAGAGCCATTGGAGTGCTGGAGTGTTTGAAGGTTTAAGCTGTCTCTTGAACAGAATACACCCACAAATTTATTTCTTAAAACTTTAAAATGTTTATTGATAAAGAATAGGACCACTAGCCTTAGGTCTTAAAGCAACATTTATATTTGCATATAGTAGTTTGCATATAAGACCAGATTCACAAATGCTCTGAGTAATAATGTTGCTTTGTAAGTATAAGTTCCAGCATCCTCAGCTCCTCAACATTGTTCATTGTTAATGGTTCATTGTTAACTGATGATAGTACCTGTCTCTGTTATACTTCCAGAGGGCTCTGCTATTGGCTTATGTAGCAAGAATATATGCCTACATGACCAGCAAAATATAAAAACCCAGCCTAGATTCCACTTTGGGCTATTACTTACAGGACTAGGCCAGATATAGAAGATTCAGAAATGAATTTTCTAACTCAGTGGAGTTCACTGTCTACAAAAGAAAACTCACATTTTGATACAACCTGATAATGCTGTAGAGCTTTGATAGGAGCATAAAATTGGTACAATGATGCAGCAGGGAGCATCTCACTCTTCCTAGTTTGGAGGTAGAAGAGGAAAGTTGTTCAGAGGGGTTGGAGGTGAGTAAGAGGTGAATGAGGAGGAGAATGAAAGATCAGGGAAGTATTTACACAGGAGATAAGTTTTGAATCAAGTCTCTAAAGATGAGTTTGTCAAGCAAATGAGGGCGTTTGACTCTGAAGGAATTATGTGTGTATTAGTACTGCAGTCAGCCGTATGCCACAGAAAACCTAACAGTGGCTGATGTAATGGGTCTATTTATCACACCTAAAAAGAAGTCTACAGGTCAATGCAGCAGCTCAAGAATATCTTCAAGAATCCAAGCTCCTTTTGTCTTTCTGTTCCACTGTCTTTATCATGCGGCTTTCATCTTCGTAACTGCAAATTGCTCTCTGCACCTCCAGCTTCATATTTATGTTGCAGATAGGAGGCAGGGCGAAGCATGAAATGGCAATGCCTGTGTCAAGAATACAGACACCCCACTAGAAAATCCCAGCAGACTTCTTATATTTTGTTTATGTGACTTGGCCACTACAAGACTATCATGTTGTCACCTAAAACTCTTGGTAAGAAAGAAAAACAATGGAAATTAGGAGAGTAGAAATGTCTGCATAATATGCAATCACAAGATGTCCTGAGGGAATATGTTGCATATGTAAGTACTGCAAATAAAGAGCGATAAAAATATAAGTTGTTGGAGGTAAAGGCTTCCTACATTTGTAAATCTCTGCAGGTGTTTCTTAGTTGCAGGCCAGACTCTAAGCTAGAGAGGTAGTTAAAAATGTGAGCTTCTAAGTAGGACAAACCTGGATTGTAATTCTGGCTCCACTATCATCAGCTGTGTAATTTTGCACAAATTACTTAAATTTTCTGAGCCTCAATTTCCTTATCTACAAAATGGAGAGAAGAGTAGTGTCTACTTCATTGAATGATATGATCTATATCAAACATTTGGCACAGTTCTTTGCACATAGTAAATGCTCAATAACTGTTAGCTATGATTATTAGTTATTATGATTGTAAATTAGCTTCTCCCTACACACACACACACACACACACACACACACAAACACAAACACACACACACACAGATCCCTCCTCCAATGGATCTATGAGTTGTCCTTGCTGTTGTTACATTTTTTTTTCTCTTTCTAGACCCAATGAAAAATGTAACATTGTCTTTTAGCATCTTCTGAGCCCAAAGTAGATTTTTTAAAGCTTTTATCACTTAGGTACAGTAACTTGTTTTCTCATTTCATCCCTTTCTTACTCTTGCCCTTTTTGCATAGTACAAAGTAGACAGGGACCCAGAGTGTCAAGGGTGCCTCTGAATAGATCACCGTGGAGAACCTGTCAATCCTGTGCACATACCTATTAGTAGAACCAGCGCATACCCATGCAAGCCTGTTTCCTCCTGCAGAGAAGACTGAGCTGGACTAAATTATATTTCACTTATGTTTATTTTAATCATACAGAATTGAGCATATTGATATATACTTTTTTCAGATTAGTGGAACATTTCAAGTAAATATTCCACCAGTTTTGCTTGGATATACTTGGAGTAAGACTTATGTCTCTCCTAAAGAAGATTATAATGGACAGAATTTAAAAGAATGTACCTTCTTAAATATTTTTGCGACCATTGAACCTCAAATATCATATGTCACCTGTAATCCAGGACTAGATAAGGTAGGTTTTACATTGAATTATTTTTATATACACTATCAAAGAAGTATAAACAATTTTAGAAATCAGTAATAATAATTTCAAAGCTGGCAAAAATGAGTGTTGGTTCTTGATATTTTCCTGTGCGAACAATATGGTACAATGTTAAAATATTTTAAACTTGATTTTAGTTTTCAGATCAAATAGATGTTTTGCAGAGAGCACAGAATTTTAAAAAAAATTGTAAGGCAGTATTTCCCAACCGAAGAATCACAACTACGGTGTTTAATGATGAAGGGATACAGATCCTAGTAACAAGATATATCAAGGCATTAAATCCACCTCAACAACTCCTGGACATATTTCTTCACGATTCTAATGCAACACTTGTAAGTTATCTTTATTTAATAACTTTATTGAGATAATTCACATACCGTATAGTTCACCCACCTAAAGTGTATAATTCAGTCATTTTTAATATATTCTCAGAATTGTGCAACAATCGCCACAGTAAATTTTAGAACATTTTCATCAGCTCCAAATTTATATTTAACTTGTTCATTTTTTAAATATTAACTTCAAGTATAACTTTCTTACTAAAATTGTTTTGCCTTAAATAACAGTTTCCTGAGAGAAAAACCATCTATTTTGCAATGTGTCCTCCTGAGCCCCAGATGGAAGAAAACATTTCTTCCTGATTCTTTTCATTTCTGCCTTCTTGGACTAGAGAGTCATTGTTGTCACACCAGTTCACATGACTGTACTGGCTTCACAACTTTTCTATGAACCTTAGAAAAATGACACAAAAAATACCTTTAACTTCCAGACGAAATAAAAAGTTATGTTTCTAAAAGGATTGTGTCCTTCTAAGGATTATAACCTATGTTATATTTTTCTATGTAAACTGCCAATGTAACACTTCCACCCCAGCCCTATGTGGCTTTATGCATATCTATACCGGCTGTCAAAACAGACATATACTCAGATTTTAATTTTGTATAAAATGAAGATATATTCATTATAGACTCAAGAGAGGATATAGCTCCATCCACCTTGAGAAAGGAAAATACGAAATCAGAAATATAAATCTCTCCTTAGGAAAAAGTAAACTTTGATAAAGGGCATCTATGAAAAAAACCACTATACCTTTTGTTTATTCAGGTTTGATTGAGTCAGTTGGCTCTCCTCAGAATATTTTTTTTATTTATCCATTATAAAACTCCTAAGGGATTCTTTAAACTAAAATCCAAATTCCTAACTTAGTTCGCCTTTTGCTATACTCTGCTTTTCCATCCCGAGTTTCTTCCTGCCGATGTTTCCTGATACCCAAAGTCCAAGGAGATAATAGGGCTTTTAGTTTATTTCAAAGATAATATTTATCTTTTAAAAATATATATATAAATCCTACCTCCTTTGCTTATTAAGGACTGTGAACCATGACAGTATAGGGAAATCATAATAGTGCATAAATGGTGGCTATTGTTAATTAATGAAAATGTTAGTGAACTTTCTGTGTTAACTCATTGTTTATTTATTTGTATCCCTTTCTCCTTTCCTGCTTTGGTCTAAGTCCTTGTCTCTAGCCCTAGAGAGGGAACAATCCACAGTATAATTTCTGTTGTTTGAGAAATCAGGCTACACCAACATCTTCTTGCTTCAGCAACTCATAGCAACTTATCTTAATAAAATAATTCTGATAGATTTTGAAGCTAAAAATAAATCAAACTTTTGCTGTCCTTCATTTCTTTTAAGTTTTTTAACAGTTATGAAATATTATGTAAAGTATCATGCTTAAAATTTTAATAATTTATTACAGTGAAACGAGATGGTTAACAGGCATGCTCTAGTGTCAGGCCAACTTGGGCTTATTCCTACAGACCTCATACACTGTGAGCCGTGTGACCCTGGGCAAGTTATCCTAACACTCCAAGCTTGTTGCCTCTTATGTAAAACAAAAATAATAATAGCCTGTACTTCAGAGGCTTGTAGGATACACAAAACATGATAATATGGCCTATAAAGCACTGTGCTTGGTGATGGACATATAGTATGAACTAAATAAATGTTAGTTAATATTATTCTAGGACCTCATTGCTCGCTTCGTATCTTTGATTCCTATTATGCCTGATACACTGGATGAAAATGATGATTTTGATATATGGATGACATCAGAGGTAACAAATTACATTTTATAATTAAAATTTATAGTATTTCTTACTTGCTTTTCTTTTAAAGAAAGCTGTTTTTAAAATATGTAGTACTTTGCTTTGTGAAATTTGAAAGCATTTGATAATTTAATACATCATTTTCAGCTCTATTAACAATCCATAGAAATAATTCTGAAGGATCAAAAATTTGACTCCACGTTACAAGTGGTAGCTCATAAATATTTTGATCAACAGGAATTTCAGGAGTACAATATTATGACAAACTCCAGAAAGAAATATGGCTTGTCACTATGCAGCTGGTCAGACCCTGAAGTCTAGGGCAAATGCTACCACTTGTCTAGAAGCTTTCCCTAGTCTCCCTGCATCTGCATGAAGAGTGTATATAGCAGTGCTCTTCCTTAGCACCTGGAGTAAAGGTCTCTTTAGATTGGTTGCCAAATAAAACACAAGCCCCATGCAGTATTTGAGACTAAAATATCTAAAATTTTTATCTAAAATGCAAATTTAATTGGGCATCTTATTTTCCCCCAAATCTGGCAACCCTAATTAGAGCAGTTCTTCCATTCTACCTTAAATCATATTTAGTTGCTTATATATGGACCCAACACCCACATCCTGTACATACACATCCCAAGTTTAATCTTGAATTAATAGGCAGATCCAATTCTTATTTGTTTTTATATTTATCACTTGTACACTGCTTTAAATTTAGCAAGCACTCCATACACATTTTTATTTTGAAAATACTAGTATAATGGGAGCCTAAGAGAGGGATACTTTCCATCTGGGACAGATAATCCTGGCACTTATCTAGAATGTTTTCGTGGCTAGATTTGAGCTGAATTGGATTAAGAGGGCACAGGGCTAACTTCATAGGTCAGCTACCCTGCCTTCTACTTAGTGAGAATAAGGAAGATACAAACCAGTGGTTCCAGCAATGTAGTGATTCAAACCTGGTAGAACTCAAAGATGTGGTGTTAACTCTGGACTCTTCTGAGACTCTTTCAATTAATTAGAAAGTGTTCAGGAGTATTATGACTCTGTAGAACATTGAAAGATAGCTTCTAAAATAACTAAAAATAACCATAAATATAACCATTCAGGAAAATACTCTGAGTCTCCCTCCTTGCCCCAACTCCAAACACTACTCATAACCAAGAGGTTACTACAGGCCTGAGATTCCTCTTGAATGATGTCTTCTCACTGACGTGAACTCTTTGGCCGTGAAATACCCATGGGTGATTGTCACAGACGTGAGTTATTTATTTTTTAGAGTTTTTTAAAATTAAAATATAGTTAATATATAATACTGTATTAGTTTCTGGTGTACACCGCAATTATTCAACATTTATATACCTAAAGAAGTGAATCACCATGATGTGACCAGCAACCATCTGACACTACAACACTATCACAATATTATTGACTATAGGCCCTATGCTGTACACCGCATCCCCGTGACTTATTTGTTTTATACCTGGAAATTTGAACCTCTTCAACTTTTTCCCTCCTTTTTTGATTTTTCAAGTACGATTGACATTCAATATTATTTTAGACATGAGTTATTTTCTCCTACCTAACTTACAGTCTTTGGAGTCAAACAAACCTTGGTTCAGATCCTACTTTGATCACTTAATAGCTTCATGTGACCTAAGTTAAGTGATTTAGCTTCTTTGGACCATAATTTCCTCATCTGTGTCACACAAAAGGTTTTGAAAGGATAACATATGCAAAGGATCTGGAACTCGGTATATTAGTTACCTATTCTCATCCATTCCCTCCTCCTCTTACGAAATTCAGTCAGGGGACCCTCCTTGGCCTGACAGTGATGACTACTCATATTCTGTCCTTCACTCTTCTGTTCACACTTTTCTTTCAGAAGAACCACATTACCATCCTTCCTAGCCTCCATCTCTCACCATCACACCTAGCCAGTACATACTGATGTGGCCATATCAGTTGTTAAAACATTGAAATGCTCCCATAATGATTGGTAAATGTCACTTCCAAGACTTGAGCTCCTTCTCCCCAATCTCCCTGGCCACCACAGCCCTTTCTCTGGGGCTCTAATGAACCAGAAAGCACATTCCCATTTAAATGGTGCAGCTGCTACTTAGCAATAACAGATCATTGCCATAAAAATATTTGGGCCTGTATATGTTGTTAGATCTTTTGATTTTTCAAAAGATCCAGAAATCCAGAGCTTTCTATGAGATCTCCCACTTTTTAAAAACATTCTGGTGGTCAAGCAAAACACACCTATAGGCTAGAACTATGTCATAGCCACCAGTCTGCCAGCTCGGCTGTCCTTTTTATCTCCTGCTACAGTTGCTTAACTAAGCACCATATATTTGCTTATATCCAGCTCAGTCGTTTGGTTCTTTGAGTTGAAGTCAAGTTTCAGGCTTTCTTCCTGATTGGGTTCCAACTAAGATCTCTTCCTTTCTTTGACTTGAGAGCACCGTATTAGTACAGGACAGAGTGTAATACCATTGACCAAAGAATCCCTTCCTCCAAAGACACTGCAATTTCCTATCAGATGAGGGTCCATAAAATACCAATTCATATCTCTCTGCTTGTCCAGAGCAGTTTAATATTAGTCCTAAACAAAAATGTCCCATTTTGGCTAATAAACTATTTGGTTACTTAACACAGTAGCCATGTTAACTGTCCCATAGTAAAGGTCACACCTGTGTTCTGAGTTAATATTCTCTCCCGATGCCCTAGTGTTTTATCAGGCAAAAGATGCCAGAGCTTTTGGCTTTGCAGTCATCCTAGCATTACTTGCATTACTCACCTTTTTCTCCCCCACCCTCTTTGTTGTTGTTGCTTTTGTTTTGTGTTAGCGCTGCATCAGTTTGGCCATTGGAAGTAAGGAGGAGCATGCCATACTTCTCTGTAATTTCTTTCTGTACTTCGGAAAGAAAGCTTTGGTCCTCCTGGGAACCTCAGTGTTAGAAGTAAGTACTGGAGTTAATATTTCGTTAGTGTAAACAGAACTAATCAGCTATCAGCTGCAAGTTTAAAAGACTTCACCCCCAAGTTTCCATCTTTTCACAAGCTAATTAATGAATTTTGTGGGCAAGCAATTATTTAGTTAAGAGGATCATGCTGGTTCATCAAAATTTCTACAATGTAAAGAATGACTTCCTTTTTCTTCTTTGTAAGATAGTACTAATAATAGTGCTACTTCATGGGATTACTAGAAATATTAAATAGTAAATATATAGCACTGAGAAGAGCACCTGGTTCATGGTAAATGCTCAGTAAATGGTGGTAGTGGTGGTGGTGATGTAGTAACAGTTATAATAGTATTTGTACTTGTTAACTGCTGTCACCACCATCTTTATTTTTAATACTATATTTTAAGATCCTTAAAAAATACTTCCCCTTATTCTGCATTGCTCAGTTTTTAGTTATATGAGAAGTGGGCCAGAAATTCATGTTTACCTACCTGAAATTTTTACAACTCAGTCATATACTCCTTTATTCATATCTCCAGAAAGCTGTCTTTTTTTGGACTGTTTCTGTTTCAACCTGAATATCTTGATCAATGTCAGAATTTTGAGTCTTGTTTTATGGTTTTTGTCATGATTATTTATTTCTCTATATTCCCTTGGTGAAGCTTATTATTTCTGTGTCAATTGTGTTAGCTAAAAGCCTGTGGTTCATTTTCCCATATGATCCCCCTCTATAGCTTTAAGTGCCACTAGATGGCAGTAAACAGTCAGTAGTCCTTCAGACGTTTGCATTTGCACGTGTGAGTTGACATCATGGCTGGCTGCCCTCAGCTGTGTTTGTTTTTGACCTCAGCTATGTGGTTAAGGTGAAGCCTCCTTCTTATTGCAGAGATAAACACAGTGATAAAGATCAAGAGCTCTGGAGTTAGGGAGACCAGGCCACACTGCACAGTGTTGAGTATGAGTTTGGGGATTCTTCAAAGAGGGTTTTAAAACACAGCAATGCCATTTCTTTCTTCCTCCTTTCCTGTCTTGTCCTGTCCTGTCCTCCTGTCCTGTCCTGTCCTGTCCTGTCCTTTCCTTTCCTTTCCTTTCCTCCCTTCCTTCCTCCCTCCCTTCCTCCCTTCTCTCTCTCTCTCTCTCTCTTTCTTTCCTTTCTTTCTTTTCTAGCAATGCCATTTACTAACTGTGTGATCTCGTCCTTTTTTGCTTCTCTGAGTGAGCTTCAGTTATCTCCACCCAAAACAGGAATAATACCATCTACTGTTACCCTAGACAAGCTCTTTAACCTCTGATTCTTCATGTCAAAGATGGGCATAATAATCATCCCTACATGACAGAATTTGAAGTGAATCAAAGTGAGAAAATGAATGTGAGTGCTGAGTGCAGTACCTGATGTACATAAATACTCAGTAAATGTTAGTCATTATTGTTGTTACCTGAAATTTTTATTCTTTGCTAAGAAAGGTTTGCACTTCAAAAGGTATGTGCAAAGAAAACTCATAACAAAGTAATGACTACTTTTACTTCTCAAATGATTTTTTGTATACTACCTCTCTAGCCTCTAATTCCAGATCTTGTTCTCAAAATTAATGTAATGGCTTTTTAACTTTACTTGGCTTTTTCAGAGCCTTAGGCAAGTTTCCATTCCCTATTTCTGTGTGGTGTTCACCCTCAGTCTCCCGAGTATATTCTACTCAAAGCAGGGCTAGTCTGTACAGCGCCACTGTGTAAATCAGACAAGCGCCCCTACCTCAAAACACTTGAGGCCTAGCTGTTGGGAAATTGTCAGAATGTACAAATTTGGTTAGGACGATGTATTTATTGCCATGAGGGTACACCCTCCAGGACCATATATGACAGCACTGGCTCAGAAGTTCTCTCATTTAAATACTCATGCTAGCCTGGGCCCAAGGGTTTCTAGAATCCTGGCTTTTTTTCCTTTCCAAAAAATTTTAAAGGTCCTAAAAAAAGGCTTTTAGAAATCAAAGATATCACATACTTAGATTGTCATTTTCACATACAAAAATGTGTTAGGCCAATCACCTACCCAGAGTGACTTTAACTCCTTTTCCTCATACAGGGGCATGTGGCTTATGTATTAACCCAAGAAACTGATGAATATTTGCTTTGGAATCCATTAACTGGGCAATCTTATAAGCAGTTTGACCCATTTTGTCCTTTACAAAGTGTAGACTGTTTGTTTGATAATGAAAATGTAAGTACTGAGGAGGGACCTTATTTTGAGTTATCTTCTCAAGAGACCGATCAGTGATCCTCCACCCTAGCTGTTCATTAGAATCATGTTGAGAACTTTAAAGAAAATATAAACTTTCAATTAGAGTCCCTAAGATGTGGGGCCAGTGAAATCTTTTATTCCTAAAGACTCCCCCAAAGGTGATTCTGTAGTGCTTGCAAGGTTGAGAACCAATGAGCAGTCTAATGTTCATCTACACCTGGAATCTTTTTACCTCCTACCTCAGGACCTCCCTTGGCTTCTGCCACTTCACTGGGTAGTAGGACTAAAATTTTGCTTGTAAAATTTCACTTCATCCTAGCCAGCTATGGGCTTTGGGCTTTTATGGGCCTTTACTGATTTTATGTTAATGTTTTAATAGGTCTGGTTTAATATTCAACAGAATAATACACCAATGGCTGTACATTTTGACTATTCAAAGGAAAGTTTCTGGAAACAGTTGCTTCCAAAAAATTTTCAAGGGAGACATGCACAAAGCATACAGGTAAATCATTTTTCCAGGTGTGTCAGTATGAAAATTACCATTGGTTCTAATCTTTACTAGTTGCGACAGCTGTTGTTATATTGCAATTGCTTATTGAATTATTTGTCAATATTAACAAAATCTAGTTTTCTCTGCCATCCGGCCTAAGCTTGGGCTACTCTGATCCCTTGCAGAAAACAGGAATCGGTAGCAGCTTCAATGTAATGTAATTTGTATTTAAGTAAATTATATGTACAGAAAAGTACACAGAATAATAATTCCAAATATGCAATTAGGAGATTCTGCTTCAGTATAACACTTGGAAATATTTTTTTCTGCTGCGAAACATAATGTGAACTCAGCAATGCTGATCTTGCCGAGTCCTTGGAAGGGAACTATAAACCTAATGAACAGTAGAATTGGCTAAACCTCTGTCAGAAACAGTTCTTCCAATGAGATGCTCAGAAGAGAATTTTAACACCTAGAAATAAATAAATAATTGAAGAGAAAGAATTTCAAGTAAAAGGTGAACCAGAAGTCACATGATGGTCACACTGGGTCATGGGGCAATCACGTGAGAAACAGGTGACGGTCCCTGTGTGGGTCATGTGGAAATCACATGCAGGTCACTTGGGAGTCTACAGCTCCTTGAATTTTTTTCAAAGTGAATATACTCATGTAGCCAGCATGAAGTCTCTCTCTCTCTTTTTTTAAACACAAATTTTACTCTAAATAGCAGTAAAGGGTAATTCGTTTTTAGTTTCTTAAAGAGGTAGCAGGAAAGAATATTCCACCTTACATAACTCCTTAAAGACCTCTACTTATAGAAGCTTCTCTCCACCCAGATCTCTCTCCCTTCTTCCCTTCTTTTCATTCCTTTCACAAATCTTTATGGAGAAGCTACTACATTCGGTGCTGGGTGGCTAGTGATGAACAACATATATGCCTGGGTCTTGCTTTCAGGGCACTTACAGTCTCAAGGGGAAGACAAATGAAACACTAGTAAGCAAACAGTGATTATGAATTGTGCTGGTGCTCTGAGGGGACTAACTGGGGGCTCTGATGCCTGAAGCGGGAGGAAGACCAGCCAGGAAAGAAAGAAAAAACAGCTTGGGTAAGAGTATAACTAGCAAGGACAAAGGCCTTTAAATTTTAAAGTAAACCATGTTTAAATGTTCATCATAAAACATCAACTATAATATCAAGATGATGTAATAAGTTCTTATTTTGACCTAGCCCTTCCGTTCCATATCCAGGGCCACGATAAAGTATAGAAATTGAAAAACAACACGCTTACCTGGCTCCAAACCATGATAGTTCTTTCGTGGAACAGAAACAGGACAGAAACACTAGCAGTGAGTGGGGCCAAATGGCAAGGTCTGAAAATGCTTCATGAAATCCAGTGAAACAAAACCTCACACTTTGAATCCAGGGACTGTGATAGGGCTCCCTATAGTGCTACTCTTGAAAGAAGATAAGGAATAAACTAGAATATTCTTCATCCAGAAAATTGATACATGCGTTAGGAGGTATTCATACTGTGAAATCTATGCAGCAGTATACACACACACACACACACCAATTTACAATAGTTCTCAACTTGACTGTATATCCATCACATCAGAATATCTGGGGGTAGAACCCAAACATCAGTATTATATAAAGTACCCCAGGTGATTCCAATGTGCAGCCAAGGTTGAGAACCATCAACATAAATGAATATGAAAAAATGTAAGGTTTAGCAAAATAAAGATGTGCAAGGACACCTACAATACAAAGCCATTTACAAGAAGCTTGAAAACTATATATTGTTTATGTGCACGGAGATATTTAGTGATAGTATAAAAGCTTTCATAGGAAAGGTAAATACCAAATTTAGGTTAAAGTTTACCTTTGGGGGAATAAAAAAAGGAACAAGATCCTTTCTTTTCAGTATACAGGGTACTTCAAGTATACAGAAGTACTTCAGAGTATATAGAATACTTCAAGTCTATCTATACTGTTTTACTTCTTTTTAAAAAATCTAAAACAGGTATGAAAATGCGAAGATTAGATATAGTTAGGTGATAGGTATGTTGGGTGGATGTACATTATATTAGTCTCTATGGTTCTCTGTATATTTAAGGCAGTTCACAATATCAAAAAGAAGGTATGGTGGTTGTTGGGGGGAAAGTCAAATAGAACCAAAGCATATAAAGTAAGGAGTTTTTCTCCTGTTCAACATCTTCTTCCCACTCAAAGAAATAACCACTGCGCATCCTTCTAAACATTCTCCATGCAGCTGCAAACATATATTTCTATCCTATATTATATATATTATATATATTTATAAGTTTCCTATTTGTAAAGTCATTTTAAAGAAGGGGAAATGAGCAAACCACATTTACAGCATCCACAGGCCATATCTTGATTTTCCCATCCTAAAGTTGTGAGTGAAGCATTGCTGCCTCCGAGGAAGAGAATGATATATTTAGAGATGAGGCAGGTTTTTTGTTTCCTAGTAATCATTTTGTTATTCATTTAGGCAATGTTTATTGAGTGCCTGCTTTGAATCAGCGCTATGTTAGGTATAGTTATCACGAGGAAAACTCCATGTCTCAGTATTCTTGGGACTTGTGTTCTAGCGGAGGAAACAGCAGGAAACAAGCACTTGTAGTACAGAGTGATAAATGCTATCACAGAATGAATGTGCTTTTGGGGACACACAGCAGGAGGACCTGAGGGGAAGGGAAGTTTCAACAGCTTTCTGGGGGGAAAAAAAAAGTAATAACCAGCACAGTGAGGAAGGGTAAGCAGGAGCTCCCCTAGAATAAAATCATGGAAGAGAATGATCCCGGCAGAGAGCGGGAACAGCAGGTGTGAAGACCTGCAGTGCTGAGGAGATGTCTGTAAAGAAGCTGAAAGGCCAGCTTGGCTGTGGCCAGAGAGTGAGCAGAGATGAGCTCCAGGAAGAGCAGTCCTGGTAAGGATTTGGGCCTTTATCCTCAGGGCAATCAGAAGCTAACATCACCAAGGCAAAGGCTGCCATGTTCAAAATTGTGTTTTTAAAAGCCACTCTGGCTAAGGATAGAATCTAAACCTTTTGCCAAGGGAAATCACAAATAAAAAACTCATAGTTGCATTTGACTTTTATGTCTACCGATTTCTTTCCTGTGGGTTAATGGCCCTTGATCTTTGCCTTGCCACACACGTACCAGAATAACCACTATCCATAGTGAACATTTTTTGTTATCACAGTTGAGAACACAAATTTAAGTGTGTATAATGAGAATGTGGGGATTCATAAATGAGTTAACAGGGAAATCCACTTGAAGTTTCAAAGGATTTGAATTCCCTGAAAGAAAGGGGCCTTTGCCAGAAAAGAAAAGTAGATTGACACCCCTAAAACGCCATAAATTTGTCAATCAGTGTAACCCAGGCTTCTTTTTCGAGCTTAAAGCTGGCCTAACTAATCCACAAGGGCTGTCTGGATTGGGAAGTTGGGAAATAAGGGGCATAGTTTGGAGGAGTAGGCAGGCAGTGGTTATTGACAGCAATCAGAGAATTTAGTCTACCATGTTCTATTGTGGGAAACTCCCAGTTCCTGACCCTGTTCCCTAACTTAGTGGTTCTCCAACCATGGCATCAGAACCACCAGGAGCGCTTGTTGAAACAGATTGTTGGCCCTTACCCCAGAGTTTCCAATTGAGTGGGTCTGGGCTGGGGCCAAGAATCTGTATCTCTAACAGGTTTCCAGGCCCAAGATTGCTGGTCAGGGGCCACACTTTGAGAACCGCTGGTTTCGATCATCGCCTGACAGACTGGGCCTTCTCAAATCACTCCTGAAACTTTCTAGGATCTAGAGGCCTAACAAGTGTTGCCCCTTTTTAAATCATAGCCCTCATTCCACTCATGAGAGAGAAACATCTGTTCCTGTCTCTCCAACTGCCTGTTTCTCAGCTCTGATAAACCCAAAGTAAAAACTCTAAATCCAGCCCCTCGCTCTTGGGTTTGTGAGCCCTTGATTTTGGGTGTGCGAGCCCTGCAGGGAGGAGATGGCTGGGTTTGGGGTAGGAGTAGACTTGAGAAGGCCTCCCCTCCTCCCAGCAAATCTGGTTGTGGGGGAAACACGACAGAGCATTGCTCTCTACTGTTGGTAGAGTGTCTGATGCAAAGGCCTGGGATAGGGGAGATTGAAATGGAGTGTGTGTGTGTGTGTGTGTGTGTGTGTGCGCGCGCGCGCGCGCGTGCGTGCGTGCGCGCGCGTGTGCATGCAAACACAAAGACCTGGCTCCTGCCAGCTGAAAAACAAATACTCAATACTCAAAAAAGGAAGATGATAAACCATGTAAAAAAGAGTAATAATAACAATATCTGATGTTTATCGAGCAATATATGCCAGACTTTACGTGTATTACTTTATTTTAAAATCTTCACAAGAAGATTTTAAACCCCCAAGAAGTAGGTACGATTCTTGTCCCACTTTTAAAGATATGGTAACAGACTCAGAGAGGTTAAGTAACTTCACCAGGGTCACAGTTAGTAAGTGAGAGAGACCTGTGTAGCTGCTAAAGATTATCTCAGTAGAATCAATACACATGTCAAATGTTTGTTTGAATTATGGGAGCAGCATATCTGCCTTACCCATAAAAAATGTCTTTTTAAAATCCACCTACCCTCCCATGCTCTGGTAAAGTAGTATAAAAATCAAAGGAAACACTATGGTCTATGTTTTACCTCTGTGCCTCTGCAATTCAATGTTTTTGCCACATGAAACAGGTTTGGGTTCACCCTCATTATAATTAGCACTCCAGGGGTGACTGTGATGTAAAGATGGTCTCCTAGAATCTTTCCTAACTTCCAGTTATCTGTATTTCAGCCTAAAGAAATAATTTATTCTGATACTAATAAAAGCATGGTAGAAGATCTAAAGAACAGGTATGATATATAAAATTATATTATGATTACTGTGTTTTCTCTCTAATCTTTCATTCAACCACTTTTCAGTCTTCTAACTCAGTCACTCAAAATACCTATTAGAGTCAGCAACAGAAGCATGAAATGGAGATTATAAAGTTACTTCCACTGAGTCATGTCTCTTGATACATGCACTGAAAAGCAACTCCTCTACCATCTAGGACATTTCTTGAAAAGACGGGCCAAGTTAAAAATGGTTGCCTCTGGAAAACATTGTGGGCTACTGTTGGGAAGTTCTCAGCACAGACACCTGTTGAGCCCATAGTAATAATAATGCAGTAGTTAATAATTCTTGAATTGTCGTGAAGGTAAATGGCCCACAACTTGGTGAAAACATCCAAGTTGGGTGGTAGAAACATCAATACTGTCCCTCCTGGACCCTCCCCCCTTCCACACACACGTGTGCCCTAGGAGTTGTTCAGTCAAGCCCAAAGAGTCACAATCTTTGCAGCTGGCCTCACTCCTACTCCAGGTGTGTCCACAGCTTCCAGTGACTCATGTTGACATAGCAGGCTGGCATGTAATTTACTACCAACTAATCAAAACACAGCATGACAAAAATCATTTTGCCACTCCCTTCTCTCACTAGCACATAACCCTCACTCCTTATTCCCTTCCTTCCCCAGTTCTTAACAAAAAAGGAAGAAATGCAGTTGGGAAATGGTTCCCAGCTTCTGCTTTTCATCAGAATTGCTTCCTGAGCTATTTGAATAATCAGATGCCAGGGTCTCGGACCAGACTTGTTGAGTCAGTATCTGGAGGTGAAACATTTTAATAAAGTCCTACAGGTGATTCTGATACATAGCCACTACTGAGACGCTCTGAAAAACTCAAAACTACTTAGTTACACTATAGACTCAGCCAGGAGAGACTCCCAGCGGCTTCTGTAGCACATACTGATTCTGCACAGAGGACAGGCTTCCCAGGAGAGTCTCAGGAACCACTTTTCTCCCTCCCTCAAACAGTTCATTACCAGGCACTGTTTTAGGGGATGGATATAAAGGCAAAACTCCCTGCCCTCATAGAGTATACATTCTAGTAGGAGAAACTGATCACCGTATTTCTCAGTCCAGTGCCTCATTCCTCTTGCTGAATTAACTGATCTAATTAACTTATCCCCGCTAACACTATCCCAGACCAGATCTCTGAAATTTTGTAAAGGCAGTCTCTTATAAACCCAAGGTCTTATGTCAAAGGAGAGTCTTGTGGAATCGAAATTTCAACCCAGGAATCATAAAGTAGGTGTCAAATCACAGTCAGTAGCAGCAGCCTACACACGAGTAACTGGGAAAGAGATGTGCCTATGAGATCTAATTGCTGGCTACCCCGGGAAGCTTGTTTTCCCAAGGCAAGCAAGAACCTTCTCCTCCCAGATTTGATTAATGTGAGTGATAGCAGGTATCTCTAGCCATAGAGGTCTGGTTTCCTTCTAAATTAAAAAAAAAAAGCATCATTCTCATGCTTGAGTAAAAGTGACAAAACTCTTTTCACATTTATTAAATGAGTTGTAATTTGTCATAAAAATAATCTTACTGTAGGATCGAAAGGACTCTGAAATGTAAAATTATGGAATGGCGACCAAAGCAGCCAACACGTTGGAATCGACAGTATACTTTTATTTTGCGACAAATTCTTCCTAAGCTAGAACTTGGCACTGGAAGCTTTGTTTCACTTGAAGAAGAGAATGAATTTGAAAGACTACTACAATTTTATTGGGTTTGTATATGATTTAATACATGATGGCTGGGTTTGGGGTAGGAGTAGACTTGAGAAGGCCTCCCCTCCTCCCAGCAAATCTGGTTGTGGGGGAAACACGACAGAGCATTGCTCTCTACTGTTGGTAGAGTGTCTGATGCAAAGGCCTGGGATAGGGGAGATTGAAATGGACTGTGTGTGTGTGTGTGTGTGTGTGTGCGCGCCTGCAAACACAAAGACCTGGCTCCTGCCAGCTGAAAAACAAATACTCAATACTCAAAAAAGGAAGATGATAAACCATGTAAAAAAGAGTAATAATAACAATATCTGATGTTTATCGAGCAATATATGCCAGACTTTACGTGTATTACTTTATTTTAAAATCTTCACAAGAAGATTTAAAAGAAGTAGGTACGATTCTTGTCCCACTTTTAAAGATATGGTAACAGACTCAGAGAGGTTAAGTAACTTCACCAGGGTCACAGTTAGTAAGTGAGAGAGACCTGTGTAGCTGCTAAAGATTATCTCAGTAGAATCAATACACATGTCAAATGTTTGTTTGAATTATGGGGGCAGCATATCTGCCTTACCCATAAAAAATGTCTTTTTAAAATCCACCTACCCTCCCATGCTCTGGTAAAGTAGTATAAAAATCAAAGGAAACACTATGGTCTATGTTTTACCTCTGTGCCTCTGCAATTCAATGTTTTTGCCACATGAAACAGGTTTGGGTTCACCCTCATTATAATTAGCACTCCAGGGGTGACTGTGATGTAAAGATGGTCTCCTAGAATCTTTCCTAACTTCCAGTTATCTGTATTTCAGCCTAAAGAAATAATTTATTCTGATACTAATAAAAGCATGGTAGAAGATCTAAAGAACAGGTATGATATATAAAATTATATTATGATTACTGTGTTTTCTCTCTAATCTTTCATTCAACCACTTTTCAGTCTTCTAACTCAGTCACTCAAAATACCTATTAGAGTCAGCAACAGAAGCATGAAATGGAGATTATAAAGTTACTTCCACTGAGTCATGTCTCTTGATACATGCACTGAAAAGCAACTCCTCTACCATCTAGGACATTTCTTGAAAAGACGGGCCAAGTTAAAAATGGTTGCCTCTGGAAAACATTGTGGGCTACTGTTGGGAAGTTCTCAGCACAGACACCTGTTGAGCCCATAGTAATAATAATGCAGTAGTTAATAATTCTTGAATTGTCGTGAAGGTAAATGGCCCACAACTTGGTGAAAACATCCAAGTTGGGTGGTAGAAACATCAATACTGTCCCTCCTGGACCCTCCCCCCTTCCACACACACGTGTGCCCTAGGAGTTGTTCAGTCAAGCCCAAAGAGTCACAATCTTTGCAGCTGGCCTCACTCCTACTCCAGGTGTGTCCAAAGCTTCCAGTGACTCATGTTGACATAGCAGGCTGGCATGTAATTTACTACCAACTAATCAAAACACAGCATGACAAAAATCATTTTGCCACTCCCTTCTCTCACTAGCACATAACCCTCACTCCTTATTCCCTTCCTTCCCCAGTTCTTAACAAAAAAGGAAGAAATGCAGTTGGGAAATGGTTCCCAGCTTCTGCTTTTCATCAGAATTGCTTCCTGAGCTATTTGAATAATCAGATGCCAGGGTCTCGGACCAGACTTGTTGAATCAGTATCTGGAGGTGAAACATTTTAATAAAGTCCTACAGGTGATTCTGATACATAGCCACTACTGAGACGCTCTGAAAAACTCAAAACTACTTAGTTACACTATAGACTCAGCCAGGAGAGACTCCCAGCGGCTTCTGTAGCACATACTGATTCTGCACAGAGGACAGGCTTCCCAGGAGAGTCTCAGGAACCACTTTTCTCCCTCCCTCAAACAGTTCATTACCAGGCACTGTTTTAGGGAATGGATATAAAGGCAAAACTCCCTGCCCTCATAGAGTATACATTCTAGTAGGAGAAACTGATCACCGTATTTCTCAGTCCAGTGCCTCATTCCTCTTGCTGAATTAACTGATCTAATTAACTTATCCCCGCTAACACTATCCCAGACCAGATCTCTGAAATTTTGTAAAGGCAGTCTCTTATAAACCCAAGGTCTTATGTCAAAGGAGAGTCTTGTGGAATCGAAATGTCAACCCAGGAATCATAAAGTAGGTGTCAAATCACAGCCAGTAGCAGCAGCCTACACACGAGTAACTGGAAAAGAGATGTGCCTATGAGATCTAATTGCTGGCTACCCCGGGAAGCTTGTTTTCCCAAGCCAAGCAAGAACCTTCTCCTCCCAGATTTGATTAATGTGAGTGATAGCAGGTATCCCTAGCCATAGAGGTCTGGTTTCCTTCTAAATTAAAAAAAAAAAAGCATCATTCTCATGCTTGAGTAAAAGTGACAAAACTCTTTTCACATTTATTAAATGAGTTGTAATTTGTCATAAAAATAATCTTACTGTAGGATCGAAAGGACTCTGAAATGTAAAATTATGGAATGGCGACCAAAGCAGCCAACACGTTGGAATCGACAGTATACTTTTATTTTGCGACAAATTCTTCCTAAGCTAGAACTTGGCACTGGAAGCTTTGTTTCACTTGAAGAAGAGAATGAATTTGAAAGACTACTACAATTTTATTGGGTTTGTATATGATTTAATACATTAATGACATTCGTTTTATCTATGTTGTTAATTGCCAGATAATAGTAATCTTAGCTATCCCTGAAATCTCTTTTATCTTGATCCTAGATAGATGCTATGTCATTAAATGCATTTACTTATAGAAATTTAAAATGTAGTGAACAGCTATTACTATGACCACATTGCATGACATTTTCTTGGAATTAGTTATATGTTTTAGGATATATAAACCACAAACTTTGGAAAGAGATGCCCAAAAGGAAACTACTTGCAACTGAGAAACTAAAAAAATGGTCTCTAGATGCTAGTAATAGAGTGGATTTCCTGTCCCTGGTTCTGGGTAAGAAGACTCCAGGCAAGCTTTAATATCTTCTATGTGCAAATTACTCTCAGATTTATATGTTTATCCTTGGCTTCTCTCGTTACCTCTTCTCTTATATATTCACCAACACATTTGACATCATCATCCTGGATGATAAAAAGGCATCTCAAACTCATCAAGTTCATAACCAAACATAATATATCATTAGAATCTTCATTCTCTTCCCCTACCCTACCTCCAGTTCTGAGAACCCACTTTGTCTCCTCCTCCCTAGAAACTTGTCCAGTGGGTCTTTGAAAGCCCCATTATCCCCAAGAGTGAGAGTCCTTCCCCCATCATCTCATAGACTAGAATATGTCTCCTCAGGAGGTCCCCTGAGAGAAGAAAGGAAGGAATCTATTGGGAGTTAAATATTTATGCTGCCAGGGAGGAATCAGCAGGCATTCATGAATAGGGAGGAAGTTGTTTCATTTTGCTTTCTTTTTAACCCATTTCCCCTTTGCCCTGAGAATACTTGCTGGCAGCGCGCTTGCCGCTACAGCAATAACTCATGGAGTACAGTCCTGACCTTACCCCCAAAGTTTGCCATACATCTCCCATGCTTTTCACAGAATTACATTAAAACAGGACTGATGAAGTTGGAACAGCTTGTTTTAAACAGAGAACAGATTCTAAATGATCTGGGGAAAAAAAAAAAAAGATTGCAAAGGGAATGACTGTACCTAGATTCTGTGGTGAACTTACAGCACTGAAATGGTGTGACAAGGAGGAGGTAACAGTGTTGTCAGTATTCCACAATGATACTGGGATTGAAGTAGACAGTAGAAATGGAAAGAAAACTAAAAAGCCATGTGTCATTGTGGATTATAACGAGAACATGGGAGCAGTGGACTCGGCTGATCAGATGCTCACTTCTTATCTGACAGTGCAAAAGGCACAAGTTTTGGTGTAAGAAATTCTTTCGCAACCTTCTAAACATTACAGTGCTGAACTCTTACATCCTATTCAAGAAGGACAGTCCCGAGCACGTGATCAGCCATGTAAACTTCAGACTGACGTTGACTGAAAGAATGCTGGAAAAGCATCGCCAGCCAGGGCAGCAACGTCTTCAAGTTCGCCCATGCTCTGATGATGTCACACCTCTTTGCCTGTCTGAAAGGCATTCCCCCAAGAGCATACCACCAATATCAGGGAAACAGAATCAAACTGGTCACTGCAAAGTTTGCTGCTCGCACAGCGACGAGGATGGCTAAAAGATCTGGAGAGTAACGCAATGTTTTTGTGCGGAATGTGATGTTCCGCTTTGTGTTATTCTGTGCTTTGAAATTTACCACATGAAAAAAATTATTAAATACTGATCATCATATACATTTCTGTTACATTAGGATTAGAGACAAGTTCTGTTTCGAAATAACTCCAGGAACAGTTTTTATATTTTATTTTCACATTGAAAACCAGTCAAATTTGCTTCAACTTCAAAAAATGTGTTTATGTAAAATTAACGCTGGCGAGCTGCACTTTTTTTTTCTAAACAGGAAATGAGTTAATAGAATTAGGGGTAAACAGATGAGCGAAACTTAGTTAAATATAAACAAAGTTTAAAACTTGGAGTCCCTTTGTAAAATTATCTGACTATTTAATAACATTCAATCATAAATCTGCACTAAATCCTGCAGCTTGGGTTCAAAATTCTGGCTCAATCACTTGCTAGCTTTGACCAAGTTACCTAACTTCTCTAAACTTTCTATGCCATTGGGCAAGATAAACAGGCATAAAAAGTTATCAGTTTTGTGGTAGTAGTGAGGATTAAGTGAGCTAATATTTACCCTAGCACCCAGCATTAAGCAGATGTCTAATTAGTAAATGTTAACCATTATTTGTATTCTGTGTGTACCGTACTGGGCACTAGGGTTAGGACAATAAACAGGACAGATGCCATCTTCTGCATTCATAGAGACTATGGGCTAATTAGAAAGACAAGCCAAAAAATATGTAATTGCAACATATTTTGTTAAGTAAGCTAGAGAAGGACAGTGTACTATTCAACTGCATGGGAAGAGCACATGAACAGAATTGAAGATTAGGAAAAGCCTCTCAAGGTGAAGAATATGAGGGCCGAAAGAGGTTTATGATGTGTTGTCTGTGTGTTCTTAAATAGATAATTTAACATAGGACCATGTTCCATAACCCTTTAATCCTGTCTCACAGCTATCACTTAATAAATGTAAACTGAATCAATGTTAAATAAATTCTTCCAAAATGCTTACTTAAATCTCTCATTTGTAAGACCAAATAATTTCCTTGTTGGCAGTTTGTTGTCCTAGAAAGGGTGCAAGTTTGTGGAATGCAGTTTCTTGCATCAGACAACCTGGCTCTCCTTCTCTCTGTGTAAAGTAGGGATTATGATAGAACCTACCTCACAGGGTTGTTTGAGGATCAAATATGTATATGAAGTATTTAGCACTGTACCTGGAACATAGTAAGCACTCACAAAATAACTATTGTTATTTTATGACTACCATTTCTTTGAGGCTTCTGTAACCTTTTTGCACACAGTAATTCCCAGTTACTTACATGATTGTAATGTGGCTTTATATGTAATTCTGTCTTTTGGTCCAGGTTGCAGGATTTCCTATCCAGATGCCATACACAGATATACAGTCAGTTATTGATGCCATATATCAAACTGGAATTCACTCCTCTGAATGTCCCCAAACAGAATTTGCTCTAGCTGTATACGTTCACCCATACCCAAACAACATATTATCTGTGTGGGTCTATTTGGCTTCCTTAACTCGACAACAGTGAAAAGGAAGACGAAAAAGGGAAAAGGTTATATTGCGAGCCCCCAGACGAAAGGCAACCAGAACTTTTCTGATACTTTGGAATTTTGCTACTTATCCTTAAGTTCAGCCAAGTGTGAGCCCAGTTTTTGGTTCACTTATAGAGTTGAACACCATGGAGACTCACTCCCTGAGTCTTTGAGGATGAGTCTAAATGACCTCACCAGAGACCTTTACAAGAAAGACCCTTTGGGAAGTCTGGTGGCCTTGGGTCACTGTCTACATTAGGTCTTATTCTGGAAAAGAAGCAATTCTGGCCTCTCCCTCTAAAGCCAATGTTACTCAAATTGTGGACCTCACACCACCTTCATCAAAATCACCTGGAGATCCCTACTGAAAACGCAGATTTCCACACCCCACCTAAGGCCTGCTGAATCAGAACTTCTCAGAGTGGTGCTCCAGAACCCACAGTATTTTAAACAAGCTCCCCAGGTAATTCTGTTAAGAATAAGAACCCTGCCTTATAGAATGCTATAATTACTAGAGTGAGGCTGGTATGTTTGATGCTAGTTCTAATGCAATTCCGGGTAGAAGCTGTTCAAATAGAAACCCTAAGGTCATTGCCTCTCATAAGATAAAAGATAATTTCACGGGTTAAGAATAACAGAAAAACATGCTGTGTTGGTTGAGCTGTGAGGTCAGCTTCTAGGGTCTTCTCAAAAGTTTTTACTTGGGTCGTTACTGACATGAAGTCCTGTCAGCTCTAAGCATTTGTAGGGGACTCACAGGAACCTATCTAATATGCTTTCCTAATTCTCTGAGAAAGAGAGAAAATGGTCTCCAAATGTCAGGGCTCCTTTTTTCCTCAGTGAACAGCTCCCCATCCTGCCTCTGGCACTTTCTTGCTGCTTTCCTTTCCCAGTCATGGCCCCATGGAGGCCCATCTACATCCTAGGAACCCCTCAAGAAAGAGCGGACAGGGATCTTAGTAGGAAGCACTGTACTTTCCTGATTTTTTATTGTTCTGTGCTTCATTGAGAAAAGTATGTATACAGTTTACTTAAATGTCACACAACAACTTATTTAAAAAAAAAAAAATCAAAGGATACAGATTTCCAAAAGTTGATGAGAGTAGTTTTATATGAAGTAAAGATAAGAGAGAATTCACCTCTCGCATTTCAGGAGCACTGGTGCTCGTTGGGTCACTCCCACACGCAGAGAGCAGGGACCCCTCAATCTGTATCTTTTCCCCAATACACCTGCATAGGCTAGTGTCAGAGAAGACCTTATTTATTTGCAGTGATATTATTCTTGGACCAAATTTGAGATCACTAGAAAAGCAAAAAAAGTAGAGATGTAGGTGAAGAGAATGTTTTTTCTCCAAGGTTAAAACCTAATTGTGTGTGTCTTATGGCATGCATAAGAAAACTGATCAAAAATTTTGTGTGTATTTGAATGCTTGTCTTTAAATGATATGTGAAGCTTCATTATTAACAAGTTTCCCACATTGGTTGGAGCAGCACACATTGATATCTGTGGAAAGACTAGGTTGCCAAGGAAATGCTGCATTCATGCAGTTCATTTCTGTGGCACTGTGAATGTTTACGTGGCTATTTTTTTATTAGTTATTTATGATTTTAGAATTGATAGGCCAGTTAAGAGTAAGCATTCATAGACAAGCACAGAGGACTCTGTATTATATGCATTTTTAACATGTGTACTATATGTGTTTCTCAACTAAAATTTTTTCCTATAAATTGTGTGACTGCCTGCAACAAACCATTTTTCATTTGGCTGTTTTAAAAATACATTATTTAAATGTAACATATAATTTTAAAGTTCTTTATATCATTCCACAAACAATTACAGAGCATCCGTGATGTGCCAGACACTTCAGGGTGTACTGAAGTACCGCAATGAAGAGCCAGAGGTCTTGCCCCGTGAGGCTTATGTTCCTAAATTGAGAAGCAGACTGTTAGCAAATAAACAATAAATAAGCAAGCTAATTTCAGGCTTTTCTGAGTACTATAAAGGGAACAAATAGGATGGGATGGTGGAGAAGGACTTTGGTGTAGGCATGGAGGGTATAAACAGAGTAGTCAGGGAAGAACTTTCTAAAGAGATAATGTTTGTGCTGAGAGTTAAAAGATGTTTTATCAGTTAGAATTGCATTCACTTACATGTAACAGAAATCTAATCACAGTAGCTTAATCAGATAGGGATTACTTTTTCACATAACTGCCAAGCCCAGAGAAGGCAATCCAAGTCTGGTAGGGTGGCTATATCATAGGTGCACTAATCTTCATCCATCTTCTTGGCCATCTCTATGAAGGCTTCTATCCTCTAGTTCAGTGGCTGTCAAACTTTAGCATGCATCAGAATCACGTGAAGAGCTTGTTGAAACAGATTGCTGGGCCCTACACTCTAAGTTTCTGATTTGGTGGATCTGGGTCGAGGCCTGGTAATTTGCATTTATAACAAGTTCCTACGTGGTGCTGAGACTGCTAGTCTGGGAACCACACTTTGAGGACCTCAGTTCTAGCCTCATGACCATTTTCATGGCAAGAAAATGCATCAAAAGAAGGGGAGGTAGAGGGTGCAGGTGGTTTAGCTCTTTTAAAAAGCTTCCCAGGAGTCTGTTTACTTATATCATATTGGCCAGAACTGTATCACTCCTTTTAAAAGAGAAGTATTTTAAATGGCTATATTGCTCTCCTAATAAAATCAGTGTTCTATTGTTGGTGAAGAAGAAGGGGACGATGGCTATTCTGTAGGCATCTCTGGCTTCCCAGAAGAGAGGAAGCCAGTCATGCAGAGACCTGTGGCAAGAACATTTCAGACAAAGAAAACTGCAATTGCAAAAGCCTTGAATCCAGAAAGAGACTTACATGGGAGAGAAGAATC
>NW_011889019.1:702139-732499 GCF_000151845.1 Pteropus vampyrus
TGGAGAAGTATCTGTTCAGGTCTTCTGCCCAATTTTTAATTAGATTGTTTTTTTTTTCTTTGTTGAGTTGTATGAGTTTTTTATATACTTTGGATATTAACCTTTTATCAGATGTATTAACAAATATCTTCTCCCAATCAATTGGTTGTCTTTTTGTTTTGTTGATCGTTTCCTTTGATGTACAACTTTTTAGTTTGATGTAGTCCCATTTGTTTATTTTTTCTTTTGTTTCCCTTGTCTAGGGAGGTATATCCAAAAAGAAATTAGAGTTTACTGCCTATGTTTTCTTCAAAGAGTTGAGATTTTATTTAAAGTATAATAGCAAATCATTGAAAGGTTTAAGTAACTTGAATAAAATAATATTTTTCTCTTTTATATTTGATGTTATTTTTTAATTATTTTTACAGATTCTCATTTTATGTAAGTGCATAAATACGATCATATTTTTTAAGTGCAGGTTCTATTTTCCTTTCCCCTTTTTGCTTGTGTCCCTGTCCCATTGTTCTCCCTTCCTCTGCTCACATTATTCACCCCACCCACCCTCTTACTAACCAGCTATGTATCCTTCCACTTACCAACCTTCTCAAATATTCCTATGCATACATATATAAATATAATGTATACACACATTTGCATATGTTCCTGTATGTTTTATAAAAACAGGACCACATTATGAGGCTACTGCCAGTATAACACAGAATATTGTTTTACAGCAAAATATATATATATATAAAGAGTACACTCTAAAATAGTGATAAAAAATGTACTAAATATATAAATCAATAGTATAGTCGTATATTATCAATATCATGTATTATGTACTGTATATAACTGTGTGCTCAGCTTTTATACAACTGGCAGTACAATGGGTTTTTTATACCAACATCACCACAAACACGTGAGTAGTGAGTTGCTCTAGGAAGTTACAACAGCTACGTCACTAGGTGATAGGAATTTTTCAGCTCCATTATAATCTTATGGGACTACTGTCATATATGTGGTCTGTCATTGGGTGAAATGTCATTAAGTGGCATGTGACTGTGTATGTAATAAAGAAATTTATTATAAAGAATTGGCTTACGAAGTTATGGAGGCTAAGAAGTCCCAAGATCTGAAGTTGACAAGCTGGAGACCCCAGAAAGCTAGTGGTATAAGTTCCAATCTGAAAGCCAGCAGGCTCAAGACTCACAAAACGCCAATGTTTCAGTTTGAGTCTGAAGGTCAAAAATGACCTTTGTCCCATCTCAAAGTAGTCAGGCAGGAGGAGTTCCCTCTCACTCACAGGAGTGTCAACCTTTTTGTTGTATTCAGGCCTTCAACTGATTGAATGAGGGCCACCCACATTAGAGGTGTGATATTGTGATATAATAAATATATATTCGGTCTCTGTCCCCAGTTCCTCACATAAGGTTTTCTAAAACCCTTGGAATTTCCTGAGTGATAGGGATCCAGAGGCATTATCTTTTGATATTCATAACAGACCCCTTCAATGAGTTTATGCTAATAAGGTGACTCTTTGTGAGCCCCTAGATAGCTTCAGGATGGGGGCTGGAACCAACCATGTGTTAGAGGGTCAGAACTCTCAGCCCTATCTATCCCTTGACCTCCAGGAAGGGGACAGGGGCCGGAAACAGAGATAATTACCAATGATTTAATTAATCATGTCTACATAATGGAACTTCCATAAAACCTCCAAACGACAGGGTTAAGAGAGTTTCCTGGTTGATGAACATATAGAGGTGCTGGGACAGTGACATGCACAGAGAAGGCATGGAGGCTCCACACCCTTTCCCTATACCTGGTCCTATGTATCTCTGCCATCTGGTTGTTGCTGAGTTGTATACTTTATAATAAACCAGTAATACTAAGTAGAGTGTTTCCTAGTGGGTTATTCTAACAAATTATTGAACCTGTGAAGAGGGTCATGGGAGTCCTTAATTTAGAGCTGGTCAGTCAGAAGTACAGGAGGCCCAGGACTTGTGATTCGTGTCTGAACTAGGGGCAGTCTTATGGGACTGAGCCCTTACCTTCTGGGATCTGATACTCACTCCAGGTAGATAGTGTCAGAACTGAATTAAATAGTAGGACACTTAATTGGTGTCATTTGGTAAATTAGTTAGTGTGAGGGAAAAAATCCACATATTTAGTCTCAGAAGCGTTGTAAATAACATCATATAGGAGGGCAATATGCTTTGTTCAGTCTGAGTCAAATGTTAATCTCATTCAAAAATATCCTCACAGACATTTTAAAATTTGGAATACCTCCTTGTAAATTACAGATAATAAATATTGGCATATTCTGCCCCTCATTTTAAAAAATAGCCTTAAAAACTATCCTTAACATTCTGCATTATGCTAAAAGTCTGGAAATGTGATCTAGGAACTCTTCCATATCAAGCTCACAACAGGTGTGATTTACCTTTTAATGAACACTCCAACTGCTAGGTGAATATTTTGGAGGACAGGAGAAATGGTATTAAAACTAGTTAAAAAACTATTGTACAAATCCAAGTGAGAGATGATGGTGTTTTGTGCTAGGATGTTGAGAGTGGACACAAATAGTAATTGTAGTAAGTTGAATAGTGCCCCAAAGGTCACCACACATCTGAAGAAATCCTCCAATATGTGAATCAAAGATTAAAACAAACAAAAGAAACCGTGATATAACAGACAATGAATGAAAAGAGAAGAAAGTTTTATTAAAAAAAAAAACTTTACTATCCTTAGAGTAATAAGGGAAATACTGTACCTGTAAAAAAAAAAAAAAAAAACCAAAAAAAAAACCAGAATGCTATATTTTTAAAAATCTGAGAACATGAAAGAGCTGTTAGAAAATAATAGAAAATTTTAAATCCGGAAGGAAAGTTTGTATTGAAAGTTGTGGAAATCTCCCCAAAAGAGAATAAAGGGACAAAGAAAGGGATAATAGGCAAGCAAAAATAAGAAATTTAGATGAGCTTAGGAAATCCAAGATCTGAATAATATGAGTTCCAGAAAGTGAGAAATGAGAAAATAGAAGAGTGCAAATTATAAAAGAAATTCTAGAAAATCTCCAGAACCTGTAGTTTTTCTCAGAATAAAAGGCCCACTGCCCAGAATGATAAATTAAAAATGACCCATACCAAAATATGTCATTGTAAAATCATCACTGAGAACATGAGAAATTCAGATAGAATCGTTTCAGGTTTCTTATAAAATAAGAATCAGAACAGCATCAGGTTTTTCAATAACAGTACTGGAAGCTAGAAGACATTAGAGCATGCCTTCAAAATTATGAAGGGAAATGGTTTCTGGATTAGAATTTCATACCTAGCCAAACGACCAAGTGTGAAGGTAGAGTAAAGATATTTTCAGATATACAAGGTCTCTAAGATTTGCCTCCTAGGCACCCTCAGAAAGCCACTGGAGTATGTAAACCAAAGAAAAGAGACATGGGATCCTGGAAACAGGGATCTAACCAAGGGTAGGCAGCTGTCTATCAGCTCTAGAGAGAAATCCATCAATATTGGAGCAGCAGGATCAGGGTAGATGAGTCCAGGAGGATAAAATAAGAGAAGAAAGATAGAACTAATAGATAATCGGATAGGCTTGGCTGTTTGGAAAGTGAATTGAGGCATTTTACAGAGCTATCGGAGGAAGTAGAAAACTTAGATACAGACTCGAACAAAGCTAAGAAAAAAAAATTCCAGGAAAACAAAAAGGAAAGCAATAATTATAGGACAGCATGTGGCTCAACAGTGAACAATGTTTATGTAGCTATAACAATGGAAACAACTGAAAATGGGTGTAACCAAAAATATGTTCAAATTATACATTAGCGAGATGAAGGGGGAAATGTGTGTGTGAAGGGTAATATAAACTTTATAAAGCATCTAAATCTTCATTTTCCAGGACAATATATAACTATACCTTAAAAGGATAAATCAAAATCATAATATAAACATGTTGTTTTGAAAGATAGCAAATACTGTGAGAAACAGCTAAAAGGGTTCAAAGTGGTTACCTCTTTGTAATGGGACTCTAATATTAAAAGAAGTTGATCTACATTGTCAGAAAAATGAGGGAGTAGGAACAAGGAATTGTTGCTTTTCATTACATGTTTTTTTAGAATTATCTGACTTCTAATAGGTATACATGAACTACCTTGATGCACTATAAATTTAAAACCTTTAAAACCGGATAATGATCAGAGCTTTATGGGGAGTGTTATGCCTCTTTCCTTACAGGAGACTTTGCAACATGTGTGTGGCAAGAGTAAAGAACTTAAAATGTTAAAGTCAGAATCAATCTCAGTCATCACTCAGTTCAGTTTATAGATGATGAACTTGAGTCTCAGAGAAGGGAAATGACCTTCTAAGGGGACTCCACTGGGAAGCAGCAAATCAAGAACAAACCAGAGCCCAGGGCCTTTGCATCCAGTGGGATACAAGGAAGCCATTGAAAGGAATCCTGAATGTTATTAGGGAATATTCACCAGAATATATAGTATGACAAAAGCTAGGTACATGACAGTGTAAAGTGCTACCATTTGTGCACAAAATGGGGCAAAGGTGTTATTTACATGCATGTTATTTACATCACTTTCTATTCTCTTTTTCTGTTTATTTTTCTCCATAGCACTTGTCACCATGACTTTGCTGCTGTTGTTCATGTATTGTATTTCTCCCCATTAATATATAAACTCTATGAGAGCAGCCTTTATTTAGGAATGAAGTAAATATCTAAGTGTGTCCATCTTGCCCCAAAGGAATTAATAAAGAAATGAATCATAATAAACCTGAAATTTGCATTTTAGGAACTTATAATCTAAGACACACTAGGGAAATTATATATATCCACACACATATTAGTCTATAAAATGAATGAACGTTAAAGTCATTTCATCATATGTGGCAACCCAAAAAATAGAATAATTTCTAAACAAATATCTCCCAGTGCATAACACCTTCAAAGTAGAAACTATGAAAAACAACCTATTCATTACACTGATGATTATAGCCTGTGACCTATTTTTCTGAAAGGGTTCTTACATAAGTTCTGGACATTTGAGCTGGGAAGCCAACTTATTGGGAAGCCAAATTATTGTCATGAAGTTGCTTAGTACACATAGATTGGAATCCAAGGCGGTGGGGACCACTGAAATGCCATAAATGGCATGGAGCTTTTAGCCTGATGTGTCCATCTTCTCCCTAGGGAACCCCTGCAACTGGGATAGGCCAGGGTGGCCTCTCCCTGGACAATGCTGGGCTAGGCTAGGCTCTGCCAACTTCTGCTTCTGAGTTTCTTTTGTCTTGCCTTTGGTTCCTGTAGCTCTGATGATCTGCTCATAAGCATTGTCTCACATGGCTCACATACCTATCTGCAGCTGTTCTTCAAATGTATGAAGATTTCATTGTGATAAATAAAATTCAGATTCATGTAATGTACATTCATCACTTTATAATAGCTCTTTATCATTCGTCTTTTGGGACAAAGGATTCTAAGTAAAAGGGGTAGGGTTACATGATTTTTTAAATATTAAAATAGGTTGATCTACATTCTCAGAAAAATGAGGATCGCTGTCCTGAGCTGACTATCTACTTCTGTTGTGATGTTAAACCAAACAGATTAAAATACAATTAGTTAGATTTCTGCTAATCATATTTCAGTTCCTACATCACCTTAATTGATGTTGGAGTGTTTCCACAGTTTTGTAGTTTCCTGATTTACGACCACAGATGGTTAATTACATCTACTATGGATTTGACAAGCTAGGTTACTAAAGGTAATCTTAACTCCCTTCAAAGCTTTTGGGAATCTCTAAGGCAAAAGAAATAAGGAAGGGGAAGAGATTAATTCGGTTTCTAGAAGAAAGAGTAGGTTTTGAGATGGAACTTAAAATTTTGACAGCAGAATTTCAGAGAAAGCACTTTAGGGGCTGTCGAAATGGCTAAAGCTCATAGGGAGGGACTAATAATCCCACTGAGAAGCCCATAGAATGTATGGGACTAGCGTAATTTGAGACAAGGCGGACTGAATCCATGCTATGAAGGGTTTCAAACGCCAAGCTGAGGCGTGAGACCCTATGTCTGCGAGCATTGGGGAGCCATCGAAAGTTCTCAGCAGGTGAGTGGCATGACCGGATTGGCCACCGGGATGATGATCAACATCACAATTTCTCCCGCACTCTCTTCTGACCTCTGCCCACCCTTCAGGCAGGCTTCGTGGTAGTCGTCGGTGGGGTTCTCGGACTACGCCAAGGGCAGAATCTTGCGGGGAGAGCGGGTGAAGCTTCCCCAGCCTGGCCCAGGCCGGCAAGCCGTCGCCGGGCGCTGCACCTGGGCCCGGCTCAGCCGCCGATTGGACGGCTCGGGGTGACCCCGCTGTATCGCGAGACGAGATTGGCAGCGGCTGGGCCGCATGTACCCCCGCGCTGGCTTTGTACCCGGAGCCGCCTGCCGGTGCTTTAACAATGGGCGGCGCGAGAGCCCCGGCTCTGGGCCGGAGCTGAGGCCGGCGCTTCGCGGCCGACTGTCCGCAGCATGAGCGGTGCCGGTGTCCCCCGCACGCTGGCGGGGCTGGGACTGTGAAGGCCGCGGTTCCGGGTAAGGGAGGCCGCCGTGGGGGCCGGCAGGCCTGGGCTGGGCGCCGGACACCGGACCCACCCGGCCCGGCCTTTTGTTCGCCTTTCTGGGGCCGCGCGATTCCGTGCGCTTCTCGGGACGAGGAGGGGGCGGGCTTGCGCGCTGGGCCCGGCGGGTCCGCGGGGAGGCTCCCGCGGAGGAGCGCGCGCCGGACTGTCTGCAGCGGGGACTCGGAGCCGTGCGAGCGTTCGTCCCCGAGTTTCTCCGCGGGAGGTTTTCGCCTCAGGGGGGCTGTTGCTGGTGTCAAGTCTCTCCGCTACTCAGGGCCGGCGGGAGAATTCGAAGCCGGGACGCGGGGAGCCCGAAGCCGGTCCCACAGACCCTCTCCAGCTTTCCGGAGCACACACTCGGGGTCGCACGGTGGGAACTCAGGCCCCAGTTAGTCCCCTTTTGCCCGGCACCCAGTCCGGCAGTTTTCAAAATTAGCCAGTTCCTCCTGGCACTGGGTGGCTCGGGCCTTTGCTGTAGCGTTAGGGAATTGGTTTGAATCATGCCAGTTTTTAGGACGAGTCAGGTGTAGATGAAAGGTCACCTACGGTGATCTGAGGTCACACCCCTTAGCGAGTGGGCGCAGAGGGCCTTATGGAGGGAGCTGGCAGTGACCGCGTCTGGGGTTTGTCTTACAGACTGAAGTTGCCGCGTCTGGCCAGGCGCGCCTCCGGATCCCATGGAGCTGGAGGGGCAGTGGTGGCGGGGACAGTTGGCTGCAGATATTCATCAAGCGCTTCGGTACAAGGTAAACCTTGATGCTTGGACCTTTCCGTTCCGTGTCTTGCGCCAGATAGTAAGAATCTCGGCACCCTGGAAAGTGAGGTTCTTTAACCACTAGCTTCCAGACCAGAAAAGGCGAGTTTACTTATTTACTCAAGGTTAATTAACTTCTTGGGTTTTTCCCTGGCAACTTAAATGAGGACAGGGGCGAGGGGGTCATGATAGTTGCGAGAGGGAAGGTGTGAAAAGACATTCTGATGTTCTTGTTTCCAGGTGGAACAAGGATTTGATATGGTATTTAAAAAGATGTATGCGCTGGCTTTTTATTGGGCAGAGAGGCCCTCCTTGTTCTATAGTTGCTGTTGTATGCAGCTGTTATGTCACATTTGTACATAAATAAGTCCTTCAGCCTTTCCACTTGCTTGCTGTGAGACTTTGGATAAGTTACTTAATTTTCTATTTCCCAATTTCCTCATCTGTAAAATGAATAGAACGTGCCTTATGGGATGATTGTGAAGATTAAATGAGTTAATATTGTACATGTGCTTAGAACAGTGCTTAGCGTATAGAATGCACTAAAAAAGTCATTTGTTATTCTCTACTCCTGAGGCCCCAAATTTGGAGCTGCTCAGAAAGCCTTAAGATAGAAGGAGTTGGCTGCTGCTTCCAGCTGATATCAAAGGCAGAAAGTAGACCTAATATACTTAATAGCTATTGGGAAGAAAAATATACTTTTCTGGCACAACGCACAGTGTATTGTTGCTCTTCAGTAACAATTTTCTCTATGTCATGCTCAATAGGGTCAGTTCTACCTCTTTGATAACCGGAAGAGAGACCAGATCCAGAATTATCTCTAACTTGACTCAGTTTCACCTTTATAGAGAGTGCCATTTGTTAGGTATAGAAAATTAAGAAGAAGCAAAACAGCTGACTCTTTAATAAAAAGGATGCTGACTGTTGGAGTTGAGAGATCCAGGGATGATAATGAACTTGTATCTAAATTTCTTTTGACCAGGTTAAGTAGATTAAAAAACCTAATTCTGACTTAAATTGTTAACAATTGTACCCTCTTCTAAGGTTTGAGATTTCTAAATGCTGCTTATTCTGACATTCAGTCTCTTGGACACACTAAACGCACGTCAGTCCCCTAAGAGGTCATTTGCACCACAGAAAAGTCTCAACTATGGAATGGTTCTTTGGAATGTTAAGAGAGTTTGAGCTTTTCCACTTTGAAAGTTGTCCAGACACTTAGGAGATTGGGGGTGGGGGAGCAGATGTTGCCTTTCAGTTTTAAATGTTCTTCTTTTCTAAGTATCAGCTCTTTATCTCTCTGGTATGTGGTGAAATTAATTATGTATTTTTTTAATGACATGAAACTTAAAAGATTTTTCTTGGTGATTTCCCTGGTTTTTGATTCTTACATTTTATGTTTAATTTTAATTCTGAATTAATTTTTATCAGATGAGGTTGGAAGTAGATTTTCTGAATGATTTTGTGTATTAGGCTCTGGGGAGGATCCAAGGACTAAGACACAACTGTACAAAAGTCGCTTATGAACTATCAGAGGACAAGATAGTGCAGGCTCTGAAAGAATGCCTCGGAAAGTTATCTTGAGCCATTTGTGGCATGCTATTCTGGGTTGTCTTTATTTTTTTAAGCATTTTGTAAACCACATTTTTCGTGATTTCATATAATGGCCACACTTTATAAAGAATTCATACTGATCAGTAAAACTTGAACATATGGAACTGGAGAGAGCATTGTTTTATAGTACATTGAGGAAAGTTAAAATGAACTTTTCTCGGGGGTGGCTCCATAGTGTAGTGGTTAGCACCTTTACACACAGAAGGTCTTGGGTTTGCGCCCCGGGTGGAACCACGGACCATACCCTGAGTGCGCCGGGGACGCCAAGCTAGGCCCCCAGTGCGCCCGGGGCTCCCCAGGGGCGCCAAGGTCCCGGTGCGCGCCGCAAGCCTATTGGGGGAGACGCCCCGCCTTCAGAGATCCAGTTCTTAAGGGGAAACGGCAACATCCATAGGTCAGGGGTGGAAGTGGGGGCGGTAATCAAAGGGGTGGGGGGGACTTTTCTCATAAAAAATACATGTTAATTCTAGTCTGTTAAGTAGATGACTTAGTTGGATAATCGTATGCTTGTTTATTTACCATACTTGAGTGCCTACAGTGTACAAGGTGCTATGCCAGGTATTAAGAGTGTAGCAGTGATGGAAACAGGCATGATCCTTGCCTTTATGGAGTCCAATATAATATAATTAAAGAGTTATCTAGATTTAGGTCTTCCTTTGGGCAGTTGCCATTAGGAAACTATGAAAGGTGTTCGATGTTTAAATCCAAGGTTTATGGAATAATTGTTGTGGCTAGCATTGTGTCTACTAGGGAAGAGTAAAAATTTCCACAAATAGAAGTCCTCTTTAACCCCAAATGCCAGCTATACAGTTTTTTGTAAAATATAATTACTTTCCCCCTCCCCCCCAAAAAAATCCTACAAAGCAGCTGTCCTTTTATGCCGTGTCATCTTTTTCTTCTCATTGTTTTGCTATTTATACTACTGTCTTAGGATCTTGGGGGAATATTATCCTTTATGACAAATGGAAGCAATGTTAGCTTTGTGAGAAACATTAACTATTCCATGGAATTGTACTTAGACTTGTGAGTATTCCTTCTATGCCTTTATTTCCATCCTGGCTGGACACTTAACCCGTTCTGGGAAGAGGATGGCACTTGGGTTGGTGAGCTGATGAGGACTTGAGACTGAGAATGGACATGACAGTTCAGGTCCCTCTGTGCTATTGTCCCGTGAGATCCTGAGAAGCAGACAGGAACAGGAGTGTTCAATCTAGGGGATCAAGAATAGACATGAGAAGAAACTCGTAAACTGAGATAAGCATAGGTCATTTTCTCATCTTTGTGTAACTGTAGTACCTGGAGAAAGAGAACTATATCTGACATCCCCTGGTAAGCACTGCATTTTATCATTTAAAATGATAAGAAGAGAATGTATTGGACACATTGTTGAAAATCTCCTAGTGATGGCAGCTTGGGGTTCTTGCTTTTGTTTTGTCTTCATGTAATAAAGTTAACATAGATAAAAATAAAGTCCACCAGTGTTTTCCAGCTGTTTCCCATCGAGTCTTGAAGACCTTGTTCAGGCCTCTCTTGCAGAAAGCCTACTCTGGCTTTCTTTTCCCAAGAACCCACCCCCGATCTAGGTTAGATCTCTCAGTGTTCCTGTAATGCCCTGTGATTACTGTGTTCTAACAATCTGTATTTTTGTTCACCTGCTAGAGAGAGGCTTGACACTTTAACATCTCTTATCCATGAGGTTAGCACAGTGTCTGCTATATGGGAAATGCTCAATAAATGTCACCTGATGACAACAAAGAAAGGTGAAGTTTGAAATTGTAACTCATTTACACCATTGTAAAGATCTAGACATGGTAAAGGAGAAAAGAAAAACCCTAAGGGCTGCATGAGAAATCGGCAGGTGCTTTTTATTTGGAGAAGTTAATTTTTTTTCTTATCTTCAAAGAGCCAACTCCACCTAAGCCAGTGGTTTTTTTCCCCCCCTCAATAGCATTTGTTTATTCTTTTCTCACTTATACAAAAATTAAAAACATAAAATGACCCATTAGCCTATGTCCGAAGTAACTACTATTAGTATTTTTTTTAATTTTAAGTGATATTTGCACATGGCTAAAAATTTTTTCAGATATTATAAGAAGGATTAAAATGAGCTTTCCCCAACCCTCACTATTTCCTGATCCCCTAAGGTTACCACCATTATATTTTTCCCCTGAAAAGATACCCAATAAATTAGTAGATATACAAATAAAATTTTTTTATTGTTGATACAAGAGGTCATAATATGTTTGCTGTTCTGTACCTTCCTCTTACTCCAACCTCACTCAATTTATCAAAATTTTCCATATCAACACAGATAAATCCACTGCCCTTTAGTTTAATGTCCACATTTGAATCAATGTCCCATAATTTAATCAGTTCGCTCTTGATGGATGTCAAGCTTTTTTTAATTACACGTTTTGTGATAATTGTAGATTCACATACAGTTGTAAGAAATGGTACAGAAAGATTCCCCTTATCCAGGTTCCCCTAGTGGTAATTCTTGTAAAACTATAGTACAGTTATCACAACCAGGATATTGACAGAGTGAACGTTTTCTATCACCACAAGGATCTCTCCTGTTACCCTTATATAGCCAAACCCTCTTTCCTCTCACTCTCATCTCCCCCTACCCTTAACCCCTGGCAACCACTAATCTGTTCTTCATTTCTATAATTTTGTCATGTCAAGAATATTAATTGTATAAATGGAATTATATGTGACCTTTGGGATTGGCTATATTCATTTAGCATAGTTTCCTGGAGAGCCATCCAGTTGTTGGATGTAAACTTTTTTATTCCACTATATTGCTATTAAAAACAGTGCTGCAAAGGACTATATATATATATATGGTAAATGGTGTTGCTAATTTAAAGGGTATCTGCAATCTGCATTTAAAATTTTTTATATTACCTACTGCCCTCCAAAAGGTTATATTATCAACCTGACCAATAATATATGAGAGTTCCTATTTCCACTCTTGATATCATAAACAAAAATTAAGAAATATAATCTGATAAACGAAAAACCATATAATTCTTTAATTTTGAATGAGATGAAGCATCTTTTATGTGTTTGGCCCCATTTCATCTATGAACTGTCCATATCTGTTGTTTTTACTTATTGATTTGGAAGAGTTCTCTAAATAATAAATTAGCTCTTTATCCTATGTGTCAGAAATATTTATTAAATTCATCTAATCTCCCCTGATTTGAAATACCATTGTTATCAAACATGTTCTTCTATTCAAGAAAAAGGAATATCTTTCCATGTATGCAAGTCTTTCATAGTCCTTTGAATTTTAATGTTGTTTTCATGTAGTGCTGGCATATTTAGATTTATTTCTAGGTGTTTTAATTTTTATAGTTACCGTTGATGGAATCTTCTATTTTCTAAACAGCTCTTAGTATGCAGAAAAGCTATTTTTTTATATTAATTTTGTAAATAGTCATCTTACTGAATTCTTACTGTTTCTCTTTATTTTTCTGTTGATTTTCTTTCTTTTTTTTTCTGAATATAAATCCTGTCACCCAAAAAGTAATAACTGTTTCTGAAAGTGACTTTTTTTTTTCTAATAGTTAAACCTTGTCTTTCCTTTTTCTATTTAGATCGACTAGTATTCACAGAATAGTGTTAAATAATATTACAATAGTTAGCATTAGGATGCTAATCCTTTTATTGTTTCAATAAATGGATTGAAACAAATGAGATGCTAGCTTTTATCTATTATTTCTCCCAGAGTCACCTTTGTCTAGATGCTGTTTTAGCATCTGTCAAGATGATTGTGCATTTTTATGTGTGAATTTTTATTGTGACATTTATTAGTAGATTTTCTAATATCAAACCATCCTTGCATTCCTTGGATGTACTGCAGTTGATAGTAATGCACTCTTTGGATACATTACTAAATTACATTGGATAGTATTTTATCTAAAATTTTATATCTTATTAAATTGGAGTGATATGTAACTTCCATTTTTTATTGTTGTTAAATGTGCATAACAAAATTTACCATTTAAACCATTTTTAAGTATACAGTTCAGTGACATTAGATATATTTACATTGTTCTACTATAACCACTGCCCACCTTCATAACTTTTTCATTTTCCCAGACTGAACTCTATACAATATTTCCCCATTCTCCTTGCCTTCCAGCCCCTAGTAACCACAATTCTACTTTCTGTCTCTATGATTTTGACCACTTTAAATACCACATCATACAATATTTGTCCTTCGTGTCTGGCTTATTTCGTGTAGCATACCGTCTTTGAGATTCATCCATGCTGTAGCATATATCAAAATTTCCTTTCTTTTTAAAGATGAATAATAATCCACATTTTGTTTATTCATTTATTTATTGATAGACACTTGGGTTGTTTTCACCTTTGGCTGTTGTGAATAATGCTGCTATGAATGTGGATGTACAACTATCTGTTTGAGTCCATACTTTAAATTCTTTTGGGTATATACCTAAAAGTGGAATTTCTGGATCATGTGGTAATTCTACATTTAATTTTTTGGGGGGGCGGCGGCATTAGAGTACTGTTATTCACAGTGGCTGCACAGTTTTATATTCTCACCAATACACAAGGATTCCAGTTTTTCCACATCCTTGCCAACATTTATTTTCTGTTTTCTTTTTGTTTTGATAATAGCATTCCTAATGGGTACAAAGTGGTATCTCATAATGATTTTTATTTGCATTTCCCTAATGATTAGTGACATTGAAAACCTTTATATGTGCTTATTGACCATTTGTATATCTTCTTTGGATAAATATTTATTCAAGTTTGTCCATTTTCTAATTGAGTTGTTTGTTTTTTTGTTGTAGTCGAGTTGTATATATGAGTTCTTTATAAAATCTGAATATTAACCACTTATCAGATATATGATTTGCAGATATTTTCTCCTATTCTGTGGGTTACCTTTTTTACTCTGTAAATGGTGTCCTTCGATGCACAAAAGTTTTTAATTTTATCGAAGTACTTTATTTTTTTGCCTTTGCTTTCGGGGTCATATCCATGTTATTTCCTTCTATTGTGTTATCTGTTGGGATCAGTATGACACTGATCTCATAACCTTTTCATCTTTCTCTGTGCTCTGGAAATACTTTAGTAGTATAAATTTTCTAATTTTTAAAGGATAAGACCATATAATTCTGAGATTGAACAGTGATAATGGGGAAAATTTTAGTTGTATGATAGGATGATCACAAAGGAGGGATCATAAAACTGCTGAAGGGGAAACAAAATTAGAAGATACTAGTGTGTGACTACTAATCTCTACCTTTCACATCCCTGTATGTAACATACTTAGAGTATGTCCACTTATCTGTTAATTCTCACCAAAAGCTTTGAGCTTCTTGGAGGGGTTTTGTGTATGTGATATGGTTGGTTTTTGAGTAAGGATATTTTTTCTTAAAACACCTGATAAAGAAAACAGGGTTCTTTTATTTAAAACTTTGCTTGTATATACCCATTCCATGATGCAAGAAACACCTATAATTAGTCATGTCAGAGGTGATTAAGAATAAGAAGAAAAGTTTGATTTAAATTTTAAATGCCATTCATTATTCTTCTATTCAACTTTCTGTTTTTATTTTTCTGTTTCACTCATGGAAAGTATGCTTTAGGTACTTTTAACACTAATATATGAGAGGTGGGGGTGGGAGTCATCTTTGCATTGTAAGAATACTTTTCCTACAGGCTATGTTAACTAAATGTTGTTCCTCTTGATTTAGGAGCTAAAGTTGCCCTCCTACAAAGGCCAGTCCCCTCAACTAAGTCTCAGAAGGTATTTTGCTGACTTGATTGCCATTGTAAGCAATCGCTTCACACTCTGCCCTTCTGCTCGACATCTTGCTGTCTACTTGCTGGACCTGTTTATGGATCGGTATGACATCTCTATCCAGCAGCTGCATTTAGTTGCACTTTCCTGTCTGCTTCTAGCAAGTAAGTATGAGTTGGATATACATGATTAGAAATTTATATTGTTTATAATAAATTTATGTAGAACTCAGTAAAATATCACCAGATTCCATTCTTCCAGTTTACTAGTATCAGAAAATTTATGTTGAAAGTGTTCCTGGGCACTGTAATTTTTAACCAGACATTAAAATGGGGCTCTAGAGTCTTTTAAAAACATATGTGCCTAATTCTTACATCCTGAAAAGTTTGATACAAATGTGTAGGCCACCCCAGATGTACTGACTAAGAATCTACATCAGGTGGCCTAGGGATTTTTTAACTTTTTAAAACTTCCAGAGGTGATTCTGATGTACCTTTCCAATTGAGAGTCACTGCCTCATTCAGGAGCAGTCAAGCTCCACAGGAGATACTTGGCAATGTGTGGAGACGATTTTGGTTGTCATAACCTAGGAGGATGCTACTAACATGGAGTGAGTAGAAACGTGGGATGCTGCTAAACATCAACAATGCATGGGACAGTCCCCCACAAAGGATTATGTGGCCCAAAATGTCAGTGGCCGAAAAATTCTGTCTAAAAGGTACCATACTCATATATTAGATTACCTTCTACTGACTACATAATGAGATGGCTTGCTGTTATACATGTGAAAAACCTTTGCTTATGTCGTAGACACAACTATGTAGTAGGCTGTAATGTAGAGTTCTGATATAGCAATACTTGTTACCCGGTGCAGAATGATGTTGGGCCTCTTGGTGCCTCTTTCTTACAACATCTCATACCTCATTTCATTGCTTTTTTGTACCCCGACTGAAGAGAGAGTGAATAAAGGAATCGAAATTGAGTTTTTCTTCTTTTAGTAATGTGAAAAGATTGTATTTGATTTGGAAGTTGAATCCATTTTGTAGTTTTTATGTTATTCATGTCATTGCAATAGAAATTTAAGCCCCACTTCAAAGTAGTATGTAGAAATATCTGCTGCTAACCCCCACTTGATGGTTTGGTATCCAATGTGGCTGCTCTCTAAAGAACATTTTCACTATACCGTGCCACCAGAGTTCTTTCTATAACACCTTTGTGCTTTGACTGCAGATAAACCTAAAACCAAATGCAGACCTTTGTGGTATCATTTTTGATACTAATCTTTTCTCAGATTTTTTTTTTCCTATCCTATTCTTCCTTTGATCTGATGAGCTCAGCTACTTATTTTATCTCCTTGAAGGTCTTTTTATAAGTTATTTCACATCCTTGGTGGACCAGACTGGATATAAATAAACACAGCCCTAGTGATGACTTCCCACTGACTGTGGGTAAAAGTAGAAACTCCTTAATGTAACATTTAGAACCTTTCACAAATGGTTTCTTGTTATCCTACAGAATGTTAGTTTATTATGAGATCAGTTTATAGTAGAGAGACACTAGAAATCAGATATACAAGTAATGCTATTTTAAAAACTTGGGATCATTAATGAAAAATAATGTTTTGCCTGCCGTAGCCATCACTACTATCCTTTTACAACTTCCAGGCCCCTCCTACTCTATGCCTCTGATTCTTAAAGTGTGGTATGGGCCAAGAGGGAGACTCCTTGGTAGACTGAAATTATGAATGATATATAGTCAGTTCATAGACTGACTTACATTTGTGACTAAAGTTTACTTACTGGTAACTTATTAAATGAATTAGGGAATACTAAACTAGATATTCATAAACAACATTTTACTACCAAAGTTCACTAAGGACTCTAGTTGAATAGTAAGAATTCTGGCCACCGAGCAATGCTGGGGAGTGGTTCTAAATTCATACAATTTCTACAATATGGGGAAAAGATTCACTTTATTTGTGTACCATCTTAGGTTGGTTGGGATGCAGTTTTCAATTGTTCTTATTTTTAAATTACCACTATTACTTTAACATCATACTCAATTTATTTTATTGAATACTATTTGATTTAATCTCTGTGGTAACATATAGTTGCTTTTTGCTCATTTTTGAGGAGGTAGGCTTTAGGATTTTTATTTGCTGTGGTTCAAATATGAGTTGTTTATTACCTATTAAAAAGTCAGATACCTCTTCCATTTTAACACCCTCTGACCTCTCTTTCCCTGAGAGAGAAGAATTGCTTTTACACTGTTTCTTCTCCACTGGAAAGTGAGAAAGTGTGAGATCAGTATCCCCCAGGGTTTCAGCCCCTCCCAAGTAAGCAGTGGTCAAAAGAGTTCAAGCTATCAGTTCTATACAAGAAATCAAAGAAGCTGGCTCTTAGTAGCAAGCTGCAGTCTTTCTTCACTTCATCTGTAACTTTGCTGCAACAGAAGTGCTTAGGATGCTTATAAATTGGTAGCCTGTTTTCAGTATCTGATAATCTGTTTTAAATTTGTGGAGTTCATTGTAGTGTTTCTTTCTTTCATTCTTATACTCTGTCTTCTTATATTTAAAACCAACGGCAGTTCTCCAATTAGTTATCATAAACTTTATTCAGATAATGCTTCGCTTCTCACAGAATGATTGAATGCTGTATGTTTCCCTCTCCAAGCTGTTTCCTGCTTTGGGATGGGGAGCCTGTTATATAAAAGTGAAGAACAGTTTACAGCCAACATGACTGGGTGACTGTCGGATTCCAGTTATTAAATAGGTTGGGAGGCCCTTGGTATAGTTTGGTCAAAGATGGATTTCAGCTTTTTAGTTCCACGTACTAATGCGTATCCAGCTCCCTGAGTGTCAACACTATTTAGAGGTAGAAGGAAAGGGCCTGCAAATTATCTGATTGGAGGGTGGTGCATAGTATTGTAGAGCAGGAATTATAGTGATGGATTTGCCTAGGTTTGAATCTCTTGTCAGCAATATGAATTTCAACAATTCTTGAGTCTCAGATTGCTTTTCTATAAAATAAAAGTAAAGACACTTATCTTACAAAGTTGTGAGGATCAAGTGGGATAATAAAACCACATAGAAGATTGAAATATAAAAGTTTAGAATCACAATGATTAATTCTTCCATAAGCTGTTCTATAATCTTTAGTCAAGGTCCCCAGCTCTAAGGTTCTGGCTCGTTCAAGAAAAGACTGTTTTATCTTGGGAAATTCTCAAATTTCACACTTTGATGTCTATACCTTGGCTTCCCTTGGCTTCTTTGATCAGTGTTGACTTGTGAAGAGCATGAAAGCAATCTTGGAGATGAGACTTTTGATAATTTGCTCAAGGTATTGGGGAAATAAGAAATCATATTGGACTCAAGATGAAGCCAAAAGTGAGATTATAGACTTTTAGTAGTAAACATTTGTGACAAATGCTGGTTCTCCTTGCTCATCAATACTGGATTGACAAAGCTTTTTATTATCTGATAGGTGAAAAAATTGAATCTCACTGCTGATTTGATTTATACCTCAATTTTAATGAAAAAAAAATCGTTTCTTCTTGTGAATTGCCACTTCCTGTTTCTTATCCATTGTTCTGCTAGACTAATAACCTTATAAATTTGTGAGAATTCTTAGTATACATAAGGATGACTTCTTACTTTGTAATAAAAGAACAAAATGTAGGTTGGCAGAGCTCACAGTGACATCTGATCCTTGCCCTCCTACCACATACCTGCCATTCTCTGCTGGCTTTGAAAACATACTAGTTTCTAGGGCTGATTTGAGCATTTCCTATAAAGGAAAGACAACCTGATGTTTTGTTTCTGTGGCCTCTAATTCTTTATTGTCTGGGAAGCAAATGTGAATTTCCTGTGCCCTTATTTCCTGTTTGGGGCCTTTATCAATATAATCACATGGCTTCTGGCATTTCCTTTCAATTGAAGAAACTGAGCTTTATGATCCGTATGTGGTATTGTGGATAAGTAGATTTAAAATACCCATATACATAGCATTTAGCACAACAAAAACTATCACTATGAATGCAGGTACTCATTGAACCTGTCACACATTTTGCAATCCTTTGATATCCATGAATCTGAGTATTTATATTCCTATATATGATGAAAAAGTTCCAAAAAACTTAAACTTGAATTAAGATCCCAAGTATGGTATTTATGCAGTGTGCAGTTTATTTTTAATGTTGTGAATCAAGATGCAAGACTTTCACACTTGTTATAGCCAAGTACTTTAGAAATATAGAAACCCCATAGGTGTTTAATAATATAGAAGTCAATCTATTTTGATAATTGTTGTTCCTATATTACCCAGCGCAATACTTCGGTCTATCAGTACAGATTTGAGAATTCAAACATAAGTCTTCCTTTTGTTTTTATTTTTAGTTTGGCTCAACTTATTTGACCTTAAATGAATTGGCCAACCTTGCTAACTTGGTTTCTTGAGCTGTGAAGTTGGTCATACACAATTTTGTTTTCAATGCTGAAAGTTTCAAGGAGATAATATGAAACATTCTTGATCTTTGAACAGTGAATTATGGTGTATTAATTTCTTCAAAGGAACTTCAAACATGATATACACTTATTAATTTTTACAGTATTTCTTTGAAGTATACTGCCAGTGTTGTTGCTGCTACACAAATGGCAAGGCACTTTGAAAGCTTTAATGATTCATCCAGAAGGACTGAACTAAATTCCTAGGTCATTCTACTGTTATAGGAAAGAAATTCACTGTTCTCAGTATATCTTTATGCAGTAATGATGCTCGATGACTGTGCCATAAAGACCACTTTAGTGCTTTGAGCTATACTGAGCATCTGGGCTGAGTGACCATTGCCATGACCATTTGTTGTAGCAGCTTCAATGTATGGTAAAACCATCTCTTCTGGTTTCTATTGCTTTGGCAGTCATTCCGGCTCTTCTAAAAAAATGTTTTTAAATAAATAAAATTATAAGATTTCCAAGGAAACTAAATATATTGAAATAGTTATCAAAATAATAGAACAAAATTTTCATATAGTAATATGTAACATTCTAACAACTTATTTTGAACAAATATAAGTGTAAAAGCTACTGTGAGAAACCTATAATTGCAATATAATAGGACTGTTTTAAACCTTAAAGTAAAATAGAGCATAATGCTATGGATGGTAAGAGGCTTTAGTTATAATTTCCATTCTTGTATAGACCACCACGGAACAAAGACCCAAAGAGACTTAAAGACAATTCTTTGGTTCTGTTGCTGCATCTGAATAATCATAATAGTACTTGATAGTTTAAATTTTTTCCAGCCATGAGTTCTAGAAATACCTAAAATGAATTTTTTATATCTATGTTTGTATGTATATGTATAGCTATATCTATATATATGCTTGCTTGGAAATTAAAATGTAAGGTGGCATTTATTCTATCGAAAAATTATTCTGAGGCTGGAGAGGGAATCCTATTCCTCAGCTTGTACATGTGGATAAGTATTTCCTGAAAAGAAGTGAATGCCTAAAATAATGAAGTTCTGCCATCAGAATGTCTTTACTCCTATTCTGCTTTGAGTAAGGGGATATAAAAGTGCATATAAAGTCTCCCCCACCCCCTCTTTATTTTTTATTTTTTTGGTAACAGATTAGCTAGGATTTTGTTTTCAATTCAGAAGAAGAGGGATAGTTTTTTTGTGGAATGATAATGCTTGTATTACGTATTTACCCAGTTTTTCCCCAGATCTCTCTCTCTCTCTGGAATGTGATTGTGCTGAAAATAGGCCAAGATGAAACACTTGAAGTTTAGCTATTTGTGATTTCAAATAACTTTATGGCATTAAGTTCTCTAAACTTTCTTTTATTTGAAAATAATTCTTTTACCAACTACTACTGCCTCTCCCCGCCCCCCTCCCACCCCAGAAAGAAATTTTCTGAAAAGATTCAGCTGGTGAGATTTGAGAGTTCTTTTCCATTAACATATGACTTTTTTCATTACACAATAGGACATAGATCAAAATGTTTACATGTTCCTTTTTTTTTTTTATTGGGGGTAGGGGATGGAGGTATTGGGAGATAAAACATGCAAATATAAGAACCACAGACTTTTGATATTATTGTATCTGCCCAAGGTAGAGAAAAGAATGTCTTTGGATCTAAATCTTTGCAGTAAGACAGCAAATCTCATTTAAGTGACTAGACCTATAATGTTCACTTGCCTAACATTTTCTCTCTATTTTTTTCCCTTTCCTTATAAGGTAAATTTGAAGAAAAAGAAGATAGTGTGCCTAAGCTAGAGCAGCTCAACAGCCTGGGTTGTATGACTAATATGAATCTAGTATTAACAAAACAAAATTTGCTACATATGGAACTATTATTATTAGAAACCTTCCAGTGGAACCTTTGCCTTCCAACAGCTGCCCATTTCATCGAGTATTATCTCTCCGAAGCAGTACATGAAACAGATCTTCATGATGGCTGGCCAATGATTTGTTTGGAAAAAACTAAACTCTACATGGCCAAGTATGCAGATTACTTCCTGGAAGTATCTTTGCAAGGTGAGTCATTGTGGATACCAGTAAGTGACTTGTGAGCTTGTGACTTATGTGTTCTGTTTCTTAAGTTCATTTTTGATGTCTCCACAGATTATGCCTTTCTAAATTATGCACCTTCTTTAGTAGCTGCTGCATGTGTGGCTTCTTCAAGGATTATACTTCGTCTTTCTCCAACGTGGCCTACAAGACTGCATCGTCTTACTGCTTACACCTGGGATTTCTTAGTGCAGTGCATTGAACGGCTATTGATGTAAGCCTCTTTGTTTTTGTGTTTATAATTTCTCATTAATATTTTTCTTCATGTATAAGAGGCCCTTAAAGCAACTTCTCAAAAGCACAGAGCTTTTAGGGGATTTGCTCCAACAGCTGCCATGAATAAGCTGCTGTAATCCAGGTATAGGTTGTCATTAATATTGAGTCTGAGTACCTGACAAGAAAAGGAGCTGCTTGTATGTGAGCCCATGATTCCAAAATCAGTCCTAGCAAATCTTGCCTTGGTCCCCATTTCCGCATCTTTGAATTGTTAGGCTCCAGGATGTTACCAGAGTAGCAACCGCATTTAGGTGCTTTTTGTGGACATATCTCCCAAGCTGGACACAGCCCTTAAAGCTACCAGCAGCCAGTTCCCAAGGTTTGTAGCAAGGGAAAGAACTTTTAGAAGGGTAAGAGTGAGATCTCACTATTCTTGGAATTACGGTGATAGTGACTCCTGTCTAGGCAGTCGGACAATCCATAGTCAGCTATTGAGGAGTTGGGCGTGGTACGTGATTTTTCTTACAAATTCTTCTCAAGGAATATTAACAGTTTCCTTTCTCTCCATGTCGCAGTGCTCATGATAATGATGTGAAAGAAGCAAACAAACAAAGAGGACAGGCAGGACCTCAGCCAGCACAGCTAAGTGTGTTCCAGACAGCCTCCCAGCCCTCACGGCCAGTTCACTTTCAGCAACCTCAGTATCTCCATCAGACTCATCAGACCTCACTGCAGTATCGCCATCCTGTGTCAGAACAACCAAGCTGTCAGCAGATTGTATCTACTACACACACCTCATCTTATACACTACAGACATGTCCTGCTGGCTTCCAAACTAGTGTTCAGGGCCTTGGGCACGTGCAGACTGGTGTTGGGATGTCACTGGCAATACCAGTAGAAGTTAAGCCCTGTCTGAATGTTTCTTATAACCGGAGTTACCAGATAAATGAACATTACCCTTGCATCACTCCATGTTTTGAAAGGTGATTTTATGCGAAGGTAACACCTGATCCAAACTGTTTAGTGACTTGAAGCTCTTGGGGCAATCTTTTGGTAAGCTTCTCTAAAGGGATTCAAATTGCATCAGAACTCTTCAGATACTAGCACCAGGAAGACTGAATATCCTTTTGAATGCACCATGAGTACCCGGGAGGACTAAGCAAACACTGCAAATACTTTAACAGTATGTATGTCACATTCTCTTAAATCCCTATATGACAGAAATTTCAAGCCCCAGATGATGGTCCAGATATTTCAAAAATATTCAGAAATGCAACAGAAAATCTGGACAGACTCTAATTCACTGTTTTAAGATTTGACCTGTGGTGGGCTCTGGGCCTAATTTGGCTTATATGTCAGAGATTAATATTTGTCTGTGGACTTGCCAAACAGTCTTTTTATGAAGGAAAGTTACAGTATTAATTTTTGGAGACGTCCTTTTTTTATTCTGCAGTTTGGAGTTATATTTTTGATCTACAAATGAATTTTTGATTAAGTTTAAACTCATGAATTGCTATGCTATACTGATCTGTGCAGTAAAAAAAAAAAATTTTTTTTTAGATGACTGTATAACTTCCTTTCACAGATAGTATAGGGGTCTGGATTTATTTACTAAAATTAAGGGTGGAGTAGATCTCATCTTAAAATCATGGTCATAAATTTTGTTGGATTTTTTCCCCCATAAGTGATCAACCTCAAATCTTTAGACTTAAAACACATTAACTCAGGGAATTTGTACTACTTGGAAACACTTAACTGTAATGCAACATGTTTTGGGAATGTTATAGTATGAACTACCTTTATAACATAGGTTAAAACACTCCTGCTAGATGTGTTTTCAAATGAGAACATAGTTGTAGCCCAGAATGAATGAAATGATGTTTTCTAACATTCATAATACATATATAGGTTTTGCATTTCTCAGTGCAATCAATGATTTATACTCAGATTTGATATTACTCTAAAAAGATTTTTTCAAGGAAAGATAACTATAAAATGTCAATACTAGAATAAAGTCCTGTAGGGTTTTTTTAAGTGGCATGTGGCCAGGGTAGTTCTCAGGTTGTGCTAGAGCAGCACTTTCTTATGTGTAAGACAGGTTTTATAAGCAGCCGTTGAATCAGTTTAACTAGACAGAGGTACTGCTTACCAAATTCAGTAGCCATTTTCATTAGATTGGCCCCAGAACTGCCCTGGGACATTTCACTGTACTGGTAATGAGTGAAAACAGCAATAATAAATCATTATAGGAAGGGCAATTTGGGGGTAAAGAGTTCAGAGGTAGTAAACGTAAAAAGTAAAAATTTAAAAAAATCATTGTAATAACTAAAACTATACATTGTGCTCTTAACTGTGGGAGAAGAGAGATTTGGTGAAGGGAAGCTTTCTGATTTAAAAATTCGTAAGGTCTGTCTTTTTCTTTGTGTTTTTTAAAGATAGCACTTGAATAGAAGGGAAATTGCATGGCAGCTATGTGACTGCCACAATATGCATTGAAGACAAACTTATTATAAAGATGTTGTGGGTATGCAGCAGGAGTCTCTGTAAGCAAGCCAAATGGCTTCTGTTAGGAAGGGAAAGGACTCAGTACAGTAATAAAATGATCTAGATGGTTCCAGTGGATAAATGTGGGTGGGTGACTTCTGCCAGCATGAATTCTTAGGGAATGTCCCTTTCCTTAAAAGAAAGGTAACTTTTATAGAATACATAGGGCATGATATGGATTTATTAGTCTGGTAGATCAAAATAAACCACTCAGGTAAGAACACTCACTCATGGCAGTTTTCAAGCATGAAAATTGTTTTCTGAAAGTACCACTTTTCCTCTTTATAGATGGCTGCTAATTGGATTTTGGTAGTTCTTACCTCAAGAGAACTTGAATTATTTGGGGGAAAGTAGATTCAAAAGGAATATATCTTTCACATTCACATTCAGAACCCAGAAACCTGGAGTCCAATTTTCAGTATTTTAACTACCTCAATAGTACTATGAATGTAAAATATTGGGATAGAGATCCCAACTTGAAACAACAACCGGTGCCTATGGTAATTTAATGTCTTGTCAAATGCTTTTATTGGTTGGTTTAAATGTCATTCTTGTTATAGAAGAATATGCCTTTTTTAAAAGCTTATAATAACACTTTCCCAGTTTATATTTTAAAAAGCTAAAGAACACTGGATTAATCTTTTTGGGGGGCGTAGAATAAAATAATTGGTTACTATTGCTGCATACCCAGGGTAGGGTGGGGTGGAGTGAATGGAGAACCAGAACTATTTTAAAAACATTAGGTTTCAGTATAAATACGACTCACAACTGCTAGCTTTGGAGGATGTGGGTGGGGGGAGTTATGTGGGGTTTGTTTTGTTTTAATTTATTGATTAGTCTTTAAAGTAGGTCTTTTTTTTGTTTTTTTTTTTTTGAGATTACCAGACCATCATTAAACATGTACTGTGAAGAGATTAATGATATGTATGAAGGGCTTTACCAAAGTCCACAAAATAAACACTACTCAAGTACAGACTGCAAACCAAAATGTATCTGTTATGACATTAATTGCAAATGGCAAGTATGGTGCTAAAGTCTACACCAATGGAATTAGATGAGTGCTATGCACTTAATTTTAAAATAAAACTAGTTTTCAGTAAAATGGTTTTGGTGTTTTGTTTTAAGTATAAATTTGATGTATACTTGCAGCTTCATTGAACCATGTCATCATGTAAGTCGGACGTGGCATCATAATTATACTTATTAAGAACCATCCAGATGTAGAAGATAACTGCACTGGCAGGAAACATTTGTCCATTCATTATGTATTCCATACTGAGCATCAAAGCCCACAAAAGCATATTGGACACAGCTTTGGACTTTTTGAGCTTAAAATCAGTTGTTAGTACGTTAGCAATTGCAGCTTCTAATTTATTAAACAATGAAAGCTTCAGAAAATCTGAAGTCCAATCTCAAAAGCAGGGACACTTTTTAAGGGTATGAAAAGGAACAGGGTCAACAATGAGTGATAATGGTCTGTTCACCTATGTACAAATATCATTTGCTACTTAATCCAACCTAAAACTTATCAGATAGAATTTGTTTAGCAGATAGAATTTGTTTTGAAGAGTAAAATTTTAAAAGGTTTGTATGTGTGGGTTAGGAATTTGTACTCCTAAAAAGCATCTTTTAAATTAGTCCTGTATATTGTTAGTTGCTCGTGGCACTGTGGCAGGGTTTAGCAACAGCTCTCAAGAGAGTTGGTTAGTATACCTTGTTCTTTAAGCCTGAATTTAAGAAAAAGCAAGAAGCATTCCAAACCAGGACAGGCAGCTTTACATTGAGGCAATTGTGAACCCCATGTGACAAGTTGTTAATCATCAACTGTCTTCTCAAGCACATGGTAAAAGACTTAACCTCCCTAGCCTCAAGCAGCATATATTTAGTTTGGTATGATGGCACACTTGAAGAAATTGGGATGTTGGAGTCTGGAACTCAGTTCAAAATTATCTTGGTTCAGGGAATCACTCAATATCCATTTTAAAATTCCTTATTTAAAAAAAAAAATCTATATATCTACCCAACTTGGAAGCATCAAAATACATAAAGCAATTACTAACAGAACTAAAGGGAAAAACTGACCCCCCCGCCCCACCCCCTGCAAAAAGTCATTTGAAAGAAAACATCAAGACCAGGCTTTGGCTGGGAAGGATACCTGCTACTACACTACCCCACTGCTACTGTTACTTTTTTATTTTTTTAAGACTTTTTTTTAGAGCAATTTTAGGTTCACAGCAAAACTGAGAGAAGGTAGTGATTTCCCATGTACCCCCGGCCCCAACACATGCACAGCCTCCTCCATTAGCAACATCTCCCACCAGAGCGGTACATTTGTTAAACTGATGAATCTACATTGACACATCATAATCACTCAGAGTCCATAGTTTACATCATGTTTCAGTTTGGTGGTGTACATTCTATGGGTTTAGACAAATGTGTAATGGCATATATTCATCATTACAGTTTCATATCGAGTATTTTCACTGCTAAAAATCCTCTATACTCCACCAATTTATTCCTCCCCATGGCGTCCCTGCACCCCCTGACCCCAACCCTTGGCAACCACTGATCTTTTTATTGTTTCCATAGTTTACCTTTTTCAGAATGTCATACAGTCGGGATCCTATAGAATGTAGGCTTTTCAGATCATCTTTTTTCACTTAGTAATATGTATTTAAGTTTCCTTCATGTCTTTTCATGGCTCGATATCTCTTTTTAGCACTGAATAATATTCCATTGTCTGGGTGAACCACAGTTTAACCAGTCACCTACTAAAGGACAGCGAGGTTGCTTCCCAATTTCAGCAATTATGAATAAAGCTGCTATAAACATCTGTGTGCAGGTTTTACTGTGAATATGTTTCATCTCCTTTGGGTAAATACTAAGGAATGAGATTGCTGGATCATAGGATAAAAGTATGTTTAGTTTTGTAAGAAACTGCCAAACTATCTTATAAAGTGGCAGTTTCATTTTGCATCCCACCAACAATAAGAGTTCCTGTTGCTCCACATGCTCACTAGCATTCGGTGTTGTCAGTGTTCCAGGTTTTGGCCATTCTAATAGGTGTCCAGTGATATCTCATTGTTTTAATTTGCATTTCCCAGATGACAAATGATGTGGAGCGACTTTTCATATGCTTACTTGACATTTATATATTTCTTTGGTGAGTTGTCTGTTAGGTCTTTAGCCCATTTTTTAAATCAGGTTATTTGTTTTCTTATTGATTTTTAAGAGTTCTCTGAATATGTTGGATAACAATCCTTTATTAAACGTGTGTTTTGCAAATATTTGCAAATATTGTCTTTGGCTTGTCTTCTTATTCTCTTGACATTGTCTCTTGCAGAATGGAAGTTTTTAATTTTAATGAAGTCCAGCTTTATAAATCATTACTTATAAAAGGGAATTACAGATACTAAAAGTCTGGTGAAATAGAGAATTGAGGGTTCTATACAATCAGGGTATTACAAAGGTAACTATTGTAATGAGAATAAAACCTTCCTAGTAATCAAAAGAAATACAGAAAGCAAAGCAAGCAGTTTATATAGTAAAATATTTTCTAAAAGTATAAATACAGAAATTTTAACAAAATAATATGATATAACTAAGACCAAACATATCAAATCAAAAATGTAAATGGACTAAACAACTATTAAAAATAATTTTGGACTGAATTATAAAACAAATATATATAAAAGACCTACAACAAAAAATAAAATGATTCAGAAGGATTGAGATAGAAGGATGAGTAAAGAGATAGTAAACATGCAAAAAGCAACATCTTAATAAGGCTGAGTTCAGACATAAAGATATTATTAAACCAAACCAGAAAAAGGGAGGGGGGTATTCTATAATGTTAAAGTTTACAAGTCACAATAAACAGTTATGAATTTCTGTGGATCAAGTAGCCTTGCAACGACATTAAGTAAAAACTGTAGAGGATATAAGGACGAATAATGGAAAAACATGGGTAGTAAGAAACTAATTCATCTCTCTTGGTCCATGACTGATCAGTAATTTTAAAAAAATTAGTAAAAATGTAGAAAATATTAACATGTTGTGGAGATCTAATTGACACATATTGAGAAATTCTGAGAAGGGGAATGGTACAGACCTGGCATAACTAAGATGGGCAAGATAACAAAGGACATGACAGACAGAACCTGTCACCCATGCCAACAGCAACACTGTCACAGTCTTCTGAAGAGTTCATAGACACCCAGAACTGCTACTCATCTAAGTGCCTAAGATCAGAACACCTTGACTGGTCTCTGCTAGCTGCCAGCTAATCTGCAGCTCATCTGAGGAAAACAAAATCTGATTTCTGAACTGCAAAAATATTCCCATCTTTGCCTTATTAGAAAAAGTTCATTACTGGTTTCCTGTGCACAAGTAAGTAGTGCACTAATAGTTAACTAACTATATCTAAGTTTTCATTGATAAAATCTAAAGTGAACTTTCACAAAATTTGACTATGTATTAATCCATAAAGAAAATAGCAATCAATCCCAAAAAACAGAATTAATGTAGAAAACATACTTTCATGAAAATGCAATGAATAAAACATAAATAATGGACTCAAAATAGTTGCAAACAATCCTTGGATCAAATAAGAAATCAAAACCAAAAGTTCAGAGTATCTAGAAAATCACTATAACAAAAATTTTACACATTAGGAACTCTGAGATAAAGCTAAAACAGTGCTCAAAAGAAAGTTAACATCCAACTTAAGAGTCTGAGAAGAACAAGTAAACCAAATAAAAACAAGAAAAGAAATAAGATAAAAGCAAAAAAAATAATAAATTATGAGAGAAAATGAATGAATACATGCACACAATATGGCTAGACAAAAGAAAAATAGAGTTGAAAAATTGGAAAGAAAGAAGTAAAATTACCACTGTTCGCAGATGTAATTGTAAACCTGATAACCCTATGATAATTAGATGAAAAACTATAACAGAAAATAAGTGAATTCAGTAAATTGGCTGGGTACATAATTAAAATAGCTTTCATATATACACAAAACTACCAGTTAGATTTAATAAAAGATATACTCAATTATAATGGCCACCAGAAGGAGATAAAATCCCTAGCAGTAAATAAATGTGTAAGATCAGTATGAGAAAAACCTTAAAATACTTGTAAGTGACGCAAAAGAATACTTGAACAAGACATATTTTATTCTTGGCTAGGAAGCATCAACATCATAATGATGTCGATTCTTATAGTAATCTATAAATTTACAATCTCACAAGCTAATTTTTAAAAATGAACTAAATGAGCAAGAATAACCAGGAAATGCTGACCTCTGACATGTTAAAATATAAACCTGCAATGAATAAAACACTATAGTATTGAAAAATGAGTTAACAGATAATTCAATGAAACATATTAGAAATTCCAAAAATAAGCCTAAACATATGTGGAATTTAATATGTGATAAAGATGGCATCCCAAATCAGTGGAGGAAAATATGCATTATTCAGTAAACTGAGTTGGGTCAACTAGAAAAATAAAAGTGATTCCCATCTCAAAGATTTAAATTTTGATGAAAGAGAAATCATGGAAGAATTATTTCATAACTTTGAAGAGGGGATAACCTTTCTATGTATAAGAAATCTAGGAAGGTTTGGAGAAACATGGAGAAGTAAGAAACGTCCCCAGATCTCTCCCCTTAAAATAACAATAAGCTGAACATCTAAAACTCAACAAAAAAACACCCAAACTGCACACCAGCACATCTGAGCGTGGGATCTGCACATAAGAGCTACCACAGATCAGAACCCCGGGTGTTGGGCGATAGACTGGGAGAAACAAAGAGCTCCCTGTAGGAGGAGGGGGAAGGGAGTAGATGCAGTGAGTTCCCTGAACTGCCTTGCCTGGGAGTGCTGTGAGCTCCACATAACTGGAAACAGTGCCCAGTCATCAGGGCAGAAGGCAGAGAAACGGGGATGGCAGAAAAGCGGGGATGGCAGAGAAACAACAGTTGATTTTTACTGGCTGCAGTTGCAAAACTGAAGCTGAGCTACAGCCCCCAACTCCTAACCCAGTGGGCCCGTCCCCACATACCCTCCGAGACGGAACACCATGGAGCGCCAGGGGAATCTGAGCAAATGCTACCGAAACTGTTGCTAACACTGACAGGGACTGAAACTGAGGGTAGCGAGTATGATTAAATATCTACAAGGAAATAAAAAGGTATTATTAAGCCTTTATGTAAAGCAGGGATCCAAGAGGCTTAGACACCACATATTGGAAACCAAAAGAAAAGCAC
>NW_011889019.1:733829-736804 GCF_000151845.1 Pteropus vampyrus
ACATGATTAAGAGTAAAGTGACTATCAGGCAAATAGAATTAGAAGAGTGTAACCCTTACTAAGAACAGGGCATTATAAGCTTAAATAATAAGAGAATTGCTATAGCAAGATAGTAATGAACGTTCAGCATACATAGAAACATATTGAGATAACAATGACTGAAAAGGGGAGGATCCGAATTCGCAAAGGAGAAAAGAGATAAGGCACACACAGAAGAAAATAAATGACACTATATATATATATATACATACTATCTTTTTCATATTTGTAATGGTAACCACATACCACAGAGTCAGAACAGAAGTGTATAACATAAAACAAGAAGAATCAAAGACAAAACCCACAAAAGCAAACCAAAATAAAGAAAACAAACACAAGGACAAGGAAGCAATGGAAATACCGAGCTACCAGAAAGCAAAAGATAAAGTGGTTATAAGGAGATCTCATATTTCAACGATCGCCCTAAATGTAAATGGACTGAACTCACCAATAAAAAGGCACAGAGTAGAATGGATCAAAAAACAAAACCCCACCATATGCTGCCTCCATGAGACACATCTCAGCTCCGAAGACAAATATAGAGTCAAAGTGAAAGGTGGAAAATGCTATTTCAATCAAATGACATTCAGAGAAAAGCGGGAGTAGCAGTACTAATATCAGACGAAATACACTTCAAAATCAGAAAGGTAAAGAAAGATACTGAGAGACACTTCATAATGATAAAGGGAATCATGCACTAAGATATCCTTTAATATCCTTGCTCCCAATCAGGGAGCCCCAAAATATATAAAGCGATTACTAACAGAATTAAAGGGAGAAACAGACCAAAACACTAGTGTAGTAGGGGACCTAAATACCGCACTGTCGGATGTGGACGGGTCATCCAAACAGAAAATCAATAAGGAAATAACATCCTTAAATGACACTTTAGACCAACTGGACATAATTGACATATACAGAGCCTTTCATCCCAAAACAACTGCTTATACATTCTTCTCTAGTGCACATGGAACATTCTCAAGAATCAACCACAGACTGGGACACAGAAATAGCCTCAACAAATAGAAGAGGGTTGAAATCATACCAACCATATTCTCTGATCATAATGCTTTGAAACTAGAGCTCAACTGCAAAAAGAAATCAGGAAGAACCACAAGTACATGGAGATTAAAAAACATGCTATTGAAGAATAACTGGGTCAGAGAGGAAATAAAAAGAGAGAATCAAGAGATACATAGAAACGAATGATAACGATAGTACAATATATCAAAACTTTTGGGACATGGCAAAAGTGGTCATGAGAGGAAAGTTCATATCATTACAGGCCTATCTCCAAAAACAAGAATGAGCCCAAATAAACAACCTAAAGCTTCATCTTAAAAAACTAGAAAAAGAAGAACAAATGAGGCCTAAAGTCAGAGGAAGGAAAGAAATAATCAAAATTAGAGCAGAAATAAATGAAATTGAAAACAAAAAAACAATAATAGAAAAAATAAATGCAATAAAGAGCTGGTTCTTCGAAAAGGTTAATAAAATTGACAAAATTCTGGCTAGATTTACTAAAGAAAAAAAGAAAGGACACAAGTAAACAAAATCAGGGATGAAAGAGGGGAAATTATGACTGATACCGCAGAAATATCAAGGATCATACAAGAATACTATGAAAAAGTATATAACACCAAATTTAACAACCTAGAAGAAATGGACCAGTACTTAGAAAAATAGAACCTTCCTAGACTGAATCAAGAAGAACTAGAAAATCTAAATAAATCAATCAGCAGTATGGAAATTGAAATATTAATCATCAAAAAACCTACCAAAAAGTAAAAGTCCAAGACCTCACCAGTGAATTCTACCTAAGATTCAAAGAAGATTTAATACCTGTTCTCCTCAAACTCTTCCAAATAATCGAAGAGGAGGTAGTACTTCCCATTTATGATCAAAACACTTAACAAAATTGGTATAGAAGGAAAGTACCTTAACATAATAAAGGCCATCTATGACAAATCCTAAGCCAACATTATACTTAATGGTGAAAAACTAAAAACCTTCCCTCTAAGATCAGGAACAAGGTAAAGCTGTCCACTATCGCCACTGTTATTCAATATAACATTAGAGGTCCTAGCGAGCACGATCAGACAAGAGAAAAATATAAAAGGCATCCAAATAGGAAACAAAGAAGTCAAACTGTCACTATTTGCAGATGACTTGATTCTTTATATAAGAAATCCTAAAGACTCCACAAGAACACTACTAGAAACAATAAGCAAATACAGTAAAGTTCCTGGATACAAAATCAACGTTCAAAAATCCATAGCGTTCCTATACTCTAATAATGAAGTGTCAGAAAAAGAAGTTGAAAAAATAATTCCTTTTGCAATTGCAACAAAAAGAATACAATACCTAGGAAGGACCTGTATAATGAAAACTACAAGACCCTATTAAAAGAAATCAAAGAAAATAGAAAGAAATGGAAAGATATTTCATGTTTTTGGATTGGAAGAATCAACATAATTAAAATGACCATATTTCTTAAAGCATTATACAGATTTAATGCAATCCCCATCAAAAACCCACTGGAATTTTTTGAAGAAATAGAACAAAATAATCACCAGATTTGTATGGAAGCACAAAAGACTCTGAATTGCCAAAACCATCCTGAGAAAAAAGAACGAGGCTGGAAGCATCACGCTGCCTGACTTTAAATTATACTACAAAGTGAAAGTAATCAAAACGGCATGGGATAGGCAGAAAAATAGACACATGGACAAGTGAAACAGAATCGAGAGTCCAGAAATAAACCCATATTTATATGGGCAAATGATTTTCAACAGAAACACCAAAAATATACAATGCAGAAAGGAAAACCTCTTCAATAAGTGGTACTGGGAAAACTGTGAAGCCACCTGCAAAAGAATGAAACTAGACTGTTGTCTGTCACCACACACCAAAATTAATTCACAATGGATTAAGGA
>NW_011889019.1:736854-739463 GCF_000151845.1 Pteropus vampyrus
CCCTCAAAAAGAACAGAATAGAACTTCTAGAGATAAACACACACACACACACACACACACACACACACACACTGCAAAAGTTGAAAAATGAAATAGCAAGCTTGGGAAATAAAGTCGACCAAATGGAGGAAAAGACCAGTGACATCAAAGACAGAAATCTAGAAATAAATCAGAAGGAAGAAGAGAGAAACTGAAGAATGAAAACTAATGAAAAATAAATACAAGAATTAGATGATACCATCAGGAGAGGAAACATAAGAATAATGGGCACTACTGAAGGTGAGCAAAAGGAACAAGGGCTAGAAAGCATTTTCAGACAAATAGTGGACGAGAATTTCTCAAATCTAAGGAATGAGCTGGAACTTGGAATTCAAGAAGTCAACAGAACACCCAATTATCTCGACGCAAAAAGGCCTTTACCAAGACATATTGTATTAAAGTTATCAAAAATCAATGACAAAGATAGAATTCCCAGGGCAGCCAGGGAGAAGAAAACAGTAATGTATAAAGGAAAACCCATTAGATTATCATCGGACTTCTCAGCGCAGACCTTACAAGCCATAAAGGAATGGAATCAAATATTTAAACTATTAAGTGAAAAGAACTACCAGCCTAGAATAATGTATCCAGCTAAGCTCTTCTTTAGATATGAAGGATAAATTAAGACCTTTTCAGATATACAAAAATTGAGGGAATTCTCCACTACGTAGCCTGCAATACAGGAAATTCTGAAACGGGTCAGCTCACCTAAAACAAAATAACAACAATAAAGAATACATGATTAAGAGTAAAGTGACTATCAGGCAAATAGAATTAGAAGAGTGTAACCCTTACTAAGAACAGGGCATTATAAGCTTAAATAATAAGAGAATTGCTATAGCAAGATAGTAATGAACGTTCAGCATACATAGAAACATATTGAGATAACAATGACTGAAAAGGGGAGGATCCGAATTCGCAAAGGAGAAAAGAGATAAGGCACACACAGAAGAAAATAAATGACACTATATATATATATATACATACTATCTTTTTCATATTTGTAATGGTAACCACATACCACAGAGTCAGAACAGAAGTGTATAACATAAAACAAGAAGAATCAAAGACAAAACCCACAAAAGCAAACCAAAATAAAGAAAACAAACACAAGGACAAGGAAGCAATGGAAATACCGAGCTACCAGAAAGCAAAAGATAAAGTGGTTATAAGGAGATCTCATATTTCAACGATCGCCCTAAATGTAAATGGACTGAACTCACCAATAAAAAGGCACAGAGTAGAATGGATCAAAAAACAAAACCCCACCATATGCTGCCTCCATGAGACACATCTCAGCTCCGAAGACAAATATAGAGTCAAAGTGAAAGGTGGAAAATGCTATTTCAATCAAATGACATTCAGAGAAAAGCGGGAGTAGCAGTACTAATATCAGACGAAATACACTTCAAAATCAGAAAGGTAAAGAAAGATACTGAGAGACACTTCATAATGATAAAGGGAATCATGCACTAAGATATCCTTTAATATCCTTGCTCCCAATCAGGGAGCCCCAAAATATATAAAGCGATTACTAACAGAATTAAAGGGAGAAACAGACCAAAACACTAGTGTAGTAGGGGACCTAAATACCGCACTGTCGGATGTGGACGGGTCATCCAAACAGAAAATCAATAAGGAAATAACATCCTTAAATGACACTTTAGACCAACTGGACATAATTGACATATACAGAGCCTTTCATCCCAAAACAACTGCTTATACATTCTTCTCTAGTGCACATGGAACATTCTCAAGAATCAACCACAGACTGGGACACAGAAATAGCCTCAACAAATAGAAGAGGGTTGAAATCATACCAACCATATTCTCTGATCATAATGCTTTGAAACTAGAGCTCAACTGCAAAAAGAAATCAGGAAGAACCACAAGTACATGGAGATTAAAAAACATGCTATTGAAGAATAACTGGGTCAGAGAGGAAATAAAAAGAGAGAATCAAGAGATACATAGAAACGAATGATAACGATAGTACAATATATCAAAACTTTTGGGACATGGCAAAAGTGGTCATGAGAGGAAAGTTCATATCATTACAGGCCTATCTCCAAAAACAAGAATGAGCCCAAATAAACAACCTAAAGCTTCATCTTAAAAAACTAGAAAAAGAAGAACAAATGAGGCCTAAAGTCAGAGGAAGGAAAGAAATAATCAAAATTAGAGCAGAAATAAATGAAATTGAAAACAAAAAAACAATAATAGAAAAAATAAATGCAATAAAGAGCTGGTTCTTCGAAAAGGTTAATAAAATTGACAAAATTCTGGCTAGATTTACTAAAGAAAAAAAGAAAGGACACAAGTAAACAAAATCAGGGATGAAAGAGGGGAAATTATGACTGATACCGCAGAAATATCAAGGATCATACAAGAATACTATGAAAAAGTATATAACACCAAATTTAACAACCTAGAAGAAATGGACCAGTACTTAGAAAAATAGAACCTTCCTAGACTGAATCAAGAAGAACTAGAAAATCTAAATAAATCAATCAGCAGTATGGAAATTGAAATATTAATCATCAAAAAACCTACCAAAAAGTAAAAGTCCA
>NW_011889019.1:739628-743768 GCF_000151845.1 Pteropus vampyrus
GGGAAGTAAAAGCTAAAATAAATTAATGGAACTACATCAAACTAAAAAGCTTCTGCTTTGCAAAAGAAATCGTCAACAAGGTAAAGAGACAACCATCCGAATGGGAAAATATATTTGCAGCTAACACCTCTGATAAGGGCCTAATATCCAAAATATACGAAGAAGTCATACAATTCAATAACAACAAAAAAGCAAATGATCCAATCAAAAAATGGGCAGAGGACCTGAACAGACACTTCTCCCTAGAGGACATACAAATGGCCAACAGATATATGAAAAGATGCGCAACATTGCTAGCTATTAGGGAAATAAATGCAAATCAAAACCTCAATGATGTTAACCCAATAAACTTAAAAAAAAAAACAAAAAAAAAACCTCGATGAGATACCATCTCATACCTGTTAGAATAGCTATAATGAACAGGACAAGTAATAATAACAAATGTTGAAGAGGATATGGAGAAAAAGGAACCCTCGTACACTGCTGGTGGGACTGCAAATTGGTACATCCACTATAGAAAACAGTATGGAGGTTCCATAAAAATCTAAGAATTGATCTACCATATGATCCAGCAATCCCTCTACTGGATATTTACCCCAAAGACTTGAAAACTTATATCCTAAAATCTTGCAGACACCAAGATATTTGCACACCAATATTTAAAGCAGCATTATTCACGGTGGCCAGGACATGGAAGCAACTGAAGTGTCCTACAATAGATGATTGGATAAAGAAGCTTTGGTACATATATGCAATGGAATATTACTCAGCCATAAGAAGAGATGAAATATTGCCATTTGCAACAACATGGATGGAGCTTGAGATAATCATGCTAAGCGATATAAGCCAGACAGAAAAAGTTGAAAATCACATGATATTACTTATATGTGGGATATAAATCTAAAAGCAACAAATGAACAGGACAAACAAACAGAGACTCATGGACATGGACAATAGACTAGTAGTTACCAGAGGGTAGGGAGGTGGGGGGAGGGGAGAAGTAGATGCGGTAAAGGAGGTCAAATATAGGAGGGTGATGGGAGGGTGAAGTGGGTAAAGGGGATCAAATATACGGTAGCTGAAGGAAACTGGACTTTGGATGGTAAACACACAATAGAATATACAGATGTCAACTTATAATGTACACCTGAAAATTATATAATTGTATTAACCAATGTTACCCCAATAAACTTAATTTTTAAAAAGTTTAAAAAAGAAATAATAAACAAATAAGTAATAAAAGAAATCTAAAATCCTTCTTGTACCATATACAAGAGTAAACTCAAAATGTATTAAAGACGAATGTAGAACCTGAAACCATAAAACTAGAAGAAAACAGGCAGTAAACTTTCTGGCATTGCTATATATATACAATGTCCTTGGGCAAGAAAAACAAAAGAAAAAATAAACGGGACTATATCAAATTGAAAAGTTTTTGCACAGCAAAGTAAACTATCAAAGAAATGAAAAGACAACCTACTGAATGGGAGAAGATATTCACCAATGATACCTTCAATAAGGGGATAATATCCAAAATTTATAAATAATCCATACAATTTAACACCATAAAAATCAAACGATTCAATTAAAAAATGGGCAGCGGGCCTGAAAATGGGAAGAGGACATACAGATGCCAACAGACACATGAAAAGATGCTCATCACTATTCACCAGAGAAATGTAAAACCACAATGAGATATCACTTCATATCTGTCAGAATGGCCATCATTGATAAGTAAACAAAAAGTGTTGGAGAGGGTGTGGAGAAAAGGGAACTTTCCTGCACTGTTGGTGGGATACCAAGATAATATCATGCTAAATGAAACAAGTCAAACAGAGAAAGTCAAATACCATATGATTTCATTTATATGTGGAATCTAAAGACCAATATAAATGAACAAACAAAACAGAAATAGACACAGATACAGAGAACAAACTGCTCGTTGCCATGGAAGGAGGTTGGTGGGGCTGGGTGAAAAAAGTGAAGGGAGTAAGAAATACAAATTGGTAGTTAGAAAATAGTCACAGAGATGTAAAGACAACATAGGGAATATAGTCAATTATGTTGTAGTAAGCACATATGGTGGTTACTAGACTAATTGGGAGGATCACTTTGTAAATTATATAAATGTCTAACCACTATGCTGTACACCTGAAATGAATACGAACTGATATTGAATGTAAACTGCAATTGAAAAATAAATATAAATATAAAGGAATAAAATTTTACTATATAAAATTATTTTCCGTGTGGCAAAAAATCACCATAATCAAAATTAAAAGACAAAAAACAACATGGGTAAAGTATTTGCAACTAATCTCCAAGCAAGGGCTAATTTTCCTAACATATAAAGAGGGAATAACATAAATAAGCAATTCCAAAAAAAAAGTAAAAATATTTCAGAAGAAAAGATGTTCAATCTCATTTTTAAATTTGATAGGATGGGAGGATGGGAGATACATTCTATATTACTTGTGAGAATATCTAATGAATCAAATTTCTATGAAGGGCAATTTGGCAACATGTATCAAAATTACAAATGCAAAAATAATTTGATCTGGAAATTCCACTTCTAGGAATTGATCCTACAAGTAGAGTTATAATCATATGAAATAAGCTAGGTACAAATTATTTATTCACCATCGTAGATAAGAGCAAAAGATTATAAATAACTTAAATATCATCAATAGAGTATGCTACCATTAAATCAATGCTTACATAATCATATGAAGTGTCTTTTTTGTTTAATGCTCACTGCTTTTTTTTTGATTGGTCAACATACAAAGCAAAATGGCACAACTTATAATTTCCTTTTGGTATCTCCTCTCTCTCTCTCTCTCTCTCTCTCTCTCTCTCTCTCTCTCTCTCTCTATATATATATATATATATATATATATACACACACACACACACACACACACATATAAACATATATACATGGTTTATATACTGAACCATATATACATTTATATATATGGTTTATATATAAACCATATATACATGGTTTATATATAAACATATATACATGGTTTATATACTGAATATGTAATTGTGTATTCTATTTTTTTATTTCACAATACATCAGTAACTATTTTCATAAAATTAAAATATATTGAAATTAAAATATATCCAAATATATTTTAGATGAGCTGTTGATATTAAATCGTATATATATAATTTATTTTAACCATTTTCCAGTGTTTCAAAATGTTTCAAAAAATGCTCTGACAAACATATATTTTACCACTTTCCCAACATGGGTATTATCAAACTTTTTTTATTTTTGTAAATACAATAGGTAAAAATATCTCATTTTTGTTTTTATTAGTATTTCTTAAATTCTGAATGCAGTTGAGAATCTTTAGATAAGTTTATTGGCCACTTATAATTCTTCTCCTATGAAATTCTTATTGAGTCCTTTGCCAATTTTGGAGTTGCTCTAATCTGGTTTTAAAAAACATTCAATATAGTCAGGAATTAGCCTATTGGCTATTTTACTTGTTGGAAATATTTTACTAGTTAAATTTTTCTTTTAACCTTGCTTATAGTGTTGGGGGGTATATCTTCCTATTCAAGAGTAAGATATATCTTTTCATGTATTGAAATCTTTGATGATCCTTAGTACAATATTAAAGTTTTATTTATATAGATCCTACACATTTCTTGTTATGTTTACTTCTGAGAATCTTACCTTAAAAAAATGATCACAACTGTGAATGGAATTTATTTTTTCACTATATTTTTTCTCTGGTTATTGTTTGAATGTATGAGTGATTTATATGTAGAATAATATTTTAAAGATGTTTTAGTTACACTAATAATAGATGAATACATGTTTGTGTTTTAACAAATTTGGATAAATCAAAATTACTTAGAATAAAAACTGAGCTGTTCATTTAAAATTTTTAATTTTACAACTATCCAGAATTTATTGAATTATTTCTATTCTTTTATTATTTATTTTATTATTTCTTTTTATATATTTTTTATTTTTCTATTACAGTTGACTTACAATATTATCTTAGTTTCAGTATATAACACAGCGATTAGGCATTTATATAACTTAAGAAATAATTACTCTGATAAATCCAGTACCCATCTGACACCATATATAGTTATTTCCATACTACTGACTATATT
>NW_011889019.1:743818-744811 GCF_000151845.1 Pteropus vampyrus
TTATTTCCATACTACTGACTATATTTCCCATGCTGTACATACTCTACATCTACATGACTATTTTGTTACTACCGATTTATACCTCCTAATCTCCTCTCCCCTTCACCTATCCCCTCAACTCCTTACCCAAATCCAAAGCTATCAAAATGCTCTCTGTATCTATGATTTCGTTTTGTTTGTTTATCCTGTTCTCTAGATTCCACACATAAGTGAAATCATATGACGTTTGTCTTTCTCTGTCTGATTTGCTCCACTCAGAACAATACCCTCTAGGTTCATCCATGTCGTTGCAGATGGCAAGATTTTGTTCTTTTTTATGGCTGAGTAATATTCCATTGCATATATGTACTACCTTTTCTTTATCTATTCATCCATTGATGGACACCCAGGTTGCCTTCATATCTTGGCTATTGTAAATATACTGAAGTGAACAAATGAATGCACATGTCCCTTTGAAGTAGTATTTTGGGTTTTTTTGAGTAAATACCCAGAAGTGAGATTACTGGGTCCTTCTTGTTTTCTTGTTATAACCTTTGTTTTAAAGCCTATTTTGTCTAGTATAAGTATTGGTATCCCAGCTTTTTGTTTGTTTCCATTTCAATGAAATATCTTTTTCCATCCCTTTACTCTTAGTCCATATGCATCTTTTGATCTGAAGTGAGTCTCTTGTAGACAGTATATGTAAAGGTCTTGTTTTCTTATCCATTCAGACACCTTATGCCTTTTGACTGGAGCATTTAATCTACATTTAAAGTATATGTAATTAATAGATATGTAATTATTGCCATTTTATTACTCATATTTTTGATCTTTTTTTCTTCTTCTTGAAGAAGTCCATTTAACATTTCTTATACTGTTTTGATGATGATGACCTCCTTTAGCTCTTTCTTGTCTGAGAAGCTCTTTATCTGTCCTTTGATTCTACATGATAGCTTTGTTGGGTAGAGTAGTCTTGGTTGCAGGTTCTTGCTTTTCATCACTTTGAATATTTCA
>NW_011889019.1:744861-761314 GCF_000151845.1 Pteropus vampyrus
AGCTCTTTATCTGTCCTTTGATTCTACATGATAGCTTTGTTGGGTAGAGTAGTCTTGGTTGCAGGTTCTTGCTTTTCATCACTTTGAATATTTCACGCTAATCCCTTCTGGCCTACAAAGTTTCTGTTGAGTAATCAGCTGAGTCTTATGGGAATTCTCTTGTAGGTAACTAACTGCTTTTCTCTTGCTGCTTTTAAGATTCTCTCTTTGTCTTTAATCTTTGACATTTTAACTATGTTTCTTGGTGTGGGCCTCTTTGGGCTCATCTTGTTTGGGACTCTCTGTGCTTCCTAGGCTTGTATGTCTATTTTGTTCACCAGGTTAGGGAAGTTTTCTGTCATTATTTCTTCAAATCGGTTTTCAATTCCTTGCTCTCTCTTCTTCCAGTACTCCTAGGATGTGAACATTAGTAAGTTTGATGTTGTCCCAGAGGCCCCTTAATCTATCCTCACTTTTTGGTTTCTTTTTTCTTGTTGCTATTCTGATTGAGCATTTTCTTCTATCTTCTCTTCCAAATTACTGATTTGATTCTCTGCTTCATTTAATCTACTGTTGATTCCCTCTAATGTATTCTTCATTTCAGTTAATGCATTCTTCAGTTTTGACTGGTTCCTTTTTAGGTTTTCTATCTCCAGTTTTATGTTTTCTATCTCTTTGTCGAAGTTCTCACTGAGATCATTGAGCATACATATAACCAGTGTTTTGAACTCTGCATCTGGTATATTTTGTCTCCATTTTATTTATTTTTCCAGAACTTTATTCTGTTCATTTGGAACATATTTTTTTGTCTCCCCACTTTGGCTGTCTCCCTGTGTTTATTTCTATGTATTATGTAAGGCCGCTATGTCTCCTGGTCTTAGTAGTAGAGTGGCTTTATTTAGTAGATGTCCTGTGGAGCCTAGTGACTCAGTCTCCTTGGTCACCTGAACTAGGTGCTCCAGGTGTGCCCCTGTGTGGGGCGTGCATGCTCTCCTGTTATAGTTGAACTTTTGGTTGCTATTTGCATTTTAATGAGAGGGATTGATCCATGGGCTAGTTGGTTGTGAGGATTAGCCGTGACTATAGTGGAGAAGCTGTTGTGCAGGGGCTGACCTTATAGAGCAGGATTTGTTTTAGCAGGGCTCTGGTGCCTACCCAGTCTGCCCTTTGGGTGTGTCTTTTGTGGAGATGGATGGTGCCGTTGTGTGAGATAAAGGTGGCCACCAGGTGTGTTGGTTCTGAGGCCTCTTGAATGGGACTCTGTTGCAGGCCAAGGTCAACTGTTGCCTATATCCTGCCTGGGGCCACTTAGTATGAGCTACAAAGCGATTTGCAGATGGATGCCACTTGTGCTGGGCTTGGGTGTGCCTATGCTGTGAACCAAAGCCAGCTGCTGCTAGTGCTGGGCTTAGGGTTGCTCATCAAGAGGTACAAGGCACACCGAGGCCAGATGCTGTTTGGGGTTTGTGAATTTTTGAGAAACTTTAGGAACGTCCACAGCATGAGCCATGATAAGCTTTGTATGGAAAAGCCACTGGAAGTGGCTTGATTGGCCTCACATGTTGGGTGGGGCGGGGCCTCAGGGAATCATGAGGGCGGGGTGAACGTGTTAGCCAGGTTGATAAAGACTCAGATATGGTGCCTGCCTGCGTCTGCACACTGGGTAGGATGGGCTCAACAAAGGAACAGTGGTGACTACTAGCACTTCTGTCTAGGAGAAAGCTGCCCCTCCAGCCCTCACCCGGAAGCCAAACTATTATTTCCTCACTGTTATGTCCCTTGCACCTTTTAAGCTGCTGCCCCAGTGCTGGAGCTCAGAGCGAGTAAGTTCACCAGTAAGTCGGTCCGTGTGCTGGCCCTTTAAGAGGAATCCTTGGGACTCCAGTCACCCTCCATCTCATACAGTCACAATCTATGCTGGTTTTCGCAGCCAGAAGTTGTGCAGACTTCTCTTCCCTCCACTGGAGTCTTGGGCTAGGGAGCCTGGTATGGGACTGGGACCCCTTGTTCCTCAGGGGAGACCTCCGCAGTCCAAGATATCCCTCCCGATTTTTAACCGCCACACATGGGTGTGCAACCAGCTCATTCCATGTCTCTGCCTTTCTTACCAGGGTCAGTGTGGCTTCTTCTGTGTATCTTTAGTTATATAACTTCTGTTGAGCTAGACTTTAGGTTATTCTAAATGATGGTTGTTCTGTAGTTTAGTTCAGGGGTCCCCAACCCCTGGGCCATGAACTGGTACCAGTCCATGGCCTGTTAGGAACTGGGCCACACAGCAGGAGGTCAGTGGCTGGTGAGCTAGCAGAGCTTCATCTGTATTTGCAGCCACTCCCCAGCGCTAACATCACTGCCTCAGCTCCATTCTAGATCATCAGGCATTAGATTCTCATAGAAGTACCAGTCCTTTGGGGACTGCTGGTTTAGTTGTAACTTTAATGTGATCATGAGAGGAGGCAAGCACAGCATTTACCTACTCGGCTATCTTGACTAGAACTAGAATTCATTTTAATAAAATTCAGTTGATTTCTTTAGGTTTTCAGGTATACAATCAGATCAACAACAAAATAATGATAATTTTGCCTCTTTCTTTCCCAAATACAGTTATTTTCTCATTTCATTTTATTGGCTATGCCATCCAAAATTAACTAATGTAATGGTTTCACATTAATCTTGAGTGGGAGTAACAGTAATGTTACAGAAGCTTTTATTTACTTATTTATTTTTTAGGCGAGGCAACCCTTGGTTGACCTCACAGATTGCAAGGAACTTGTCAGCTTACAATCCCTTATTTTTTATGCCTACAGCACCTGGTCTTCCTAGGTGGTCTCCCATGCAAGCACTAACCAGGCCCAACCCTGCTTAGCTTACGAGATCAGACGGGATCGGGCTTGTTCAGGGTAGCATGGCCGCAGACTTACAGAAGCTTCTTAAAATATATATTGACATATCAAGCATACTAAAAGTTGTAAAATAATATATTGACTATATGTACATAGATGCAAGCATATGTATATATATGCCTTTAATACTTAACTTTAGATTTATTTTGTAGGAAAACATTGTTGAATATTTTTTGACTGGAGACTGAGAAGAGATAAGGTGATGCCACATTTTAAGCAAATGTATAGAGTAATTTTGGAACTTTCTGTTTGCAGGGTATGTGAAAATGAAAACCCAAGTGGGGATGAGATTTGCTCATTGAATATGAAGACAAGGGAAGGACCAGAGATGAACCTGTTCAAGCCTACTGGACTGGACACCACCCAGCCTTTTTGCTGTTAATAACTTGAGTCTCTTGAGAGAACATTAGGTAACTAGTCATCACCTATGGAACAGTGGACAGGGTGGATCTGTGAGTGAGTTGTGGTAGGGAATTTTCAAGGGTGAAGCTGGGTGAGAGCTACTGCTTTTTGGGATGCAAATAGAGCTCAACTACCTGGCATCTGGTAGGTGCCTACGATGACTGTGTATAGTCAGTGTATCAGAAGGCTGGCTCCTATCTGGAGTGTCAGTGTATCAGAAGGCTGGCTCCTATCTGGAGTGTCTATGCATTTCTTTATTAGAGCAAGTGGAATTTGGTTATAAGGCCAAAGAACATAGTTCAGAGACCAAAGATCTAGATTGTCCTTCCAGCAGTGTTTTTTTAGGACATTTTCTCTTGCATGAAAGCAACTAAGATATAATGTAAAAGCAACAACCAAGCATTTGCATAAACATTCACATGATTTCTGCAGTGCCTTATTCTCTAAAGGTCATCTATTAGGGATCAAGGAGAGTGGAAGTTATGACCAGAAGGCAAGCGGTGTTGTAAGAGAGGTACCTTGAAGTAAAATATTTTCAAGTACAGTTTGTATAAAAGGACATAATCTTACACTAATGCATGCATTTAGAATTCACAGAGCTTCCTCATAGTTTTAATCTCATTTGAGAAATTTTATAAAATATAAAAGGAAAGTATTAACTTCATTTTAGATGATGAAAACTGAAGCCCAAAGATTTTGATTGTTCAAAGGCACACAGCTAGTTAGTGGCAGAGATGAGAGTAAAGCCCAAATATGTCATCTGTATTGCATCTATGAATTTTGATATTTATATTGGCTGCAATCTGAGGGGAGAGAATAAAGGATAAAATTGTTTATTTTATATTGTTCAGTTCTTCCTAGTTGTAGTCTTAATGTTGAAACATCAAAAGTCATTTAATCCAATCTTCTAAATCAGAATTAGTAGGTCATAAAATCAACTTATTGGGTCATAGCAAATTGAATAAAAAATTCAAATTGAATATATGAGCACATTGCCTTAATAGGGACAAATATTGTTTTATTAAGCTAATTTCTAACTCTAGGTCACTGTTAAAAAAGCTTGAAAACACTACTTAATATCAGGTTCTCAAAGAACAGAGCGCATAAGAATCATCTGGATTTCAGGACCAAAAGATTTAGATTTAGTAAAGCTGGAATAGGAATCAAGAACCTGCATTTTAAAAAGGCACTACAGGTGATTCTAATGCAGATGGTCTTGAGACTGTACTTTGAAAAACTATGCCATGCATAATGCAGAAACAAAGCACTTTTACTGTATGTGCATATCTTCTCCAGAAGATTCCCAAGTCAGCAGCTGCCATCCCTTTGCCATGGAAAGCCACCTGAGTAAAGAAGTGCAGAACTGGGAAGCATGTGCCTGAAGGGTGCAGCCATGTCCTTGTGTTGGCCTGTGGGTTAATCCTGTACCTATCTCCATTCCTAGATATTAGGTTACTGTGCTAGGGACATGTTCAGGAAGGGTGACAATCATGGCTAAATTCTGGATGTTACATAGTTAAGTGGCATCAGAAGTCAGCTGATGTCAACATGTGTCTTTAAGTGCTCTTTAACCTTGATTATTCTTAACACAATTTTAATACTACTGGGCTTCAGGCATTGTGCTTGGCATTAGAGGGGACACAAGGATGACTGCCCCAGGAGTCTTCGAAGACAAGATACCACCACTACTCTTCAGCCCTATACGCCGAGGGCAGTAAACTGACTCAGCAAATGATTTGTCTTTGCTTTTGGCAAAGGCGTCTCATAGGCTTCAGACACCAAGGAGATGGCCTATTATAATCTGAGATGATGGGACTATATCCTCCGATTTCACACCTTTCTTCCTTCTATCACATACCTGAGGGAAACACTCTTCATGTTTTTAAGGGACTGTAGGCTCTATTTGTCTTATTATTAAGGCATCCCAAAATATTATGTCATCCTAGAAACCATGATTTCCAAGAAGTATTGAGAAATATACACTGAAAGGATTGTTTGGGTATATGCTGTAGCGTTAGCAATTAGTACATTTAGGAAGGCTCACGTTTTCAGATATTCTTCCCAGTGAGGTGCTAAGTGAAAGCAGTCTTTGTATTACAGAGGCTCCAAAGCCCTCCCTTATTCACGAATCACTCACTCTAGTATAGCCCACTGGGTGTCATTAACTGGTTCAAAGACAACTAATTTAATTTTACCATCTCAAAGGATGTTTGTCAAAGGATTTAACATAGTTATTGCTAGGTAATGGGGCTGTAGATGCCTAGCTTTTGGGAGGCCCTCTTCTGAGTAGTGTGTGCAGTGGAAGCCATTCCTGTATGACTGTCTCCACGACTTTGGAAGAGTTGCCCATGTATCTGGGTAAGTACTCTGATTATGGACACTAAGTCAAACATTTTAGTAGACTTCTCAGAATAAAATTATGTCTATCATGAAATCCTTTGGAGATGGTCAAACAAGGTTCCATCCACTCAAAATGTTGCCACTATAAATTTTCTAAAAGTCTAGGTGTTGTGAAGACAAGCACTTGGCGATGAGTGGGAGAGGGCACAAAGCAAAATATTTAAAATAATCATACCTATTTATTTTGAAATTTTACTGACTAGCCGGGAAGAAAAAGTCCATGCTGACATTTTGTTCACCAAAGCACTATTACTGTCAAAATGAGAATTAACCTCAGAATCTGATCCAGAGTATAAAAGAATATCACAAAAGAGATCTGAAATGGCAATATTCTAAACATTTGGGGGATGATACTTTTGTTATTACTAACAAAAGTTTCCACTGATGTACTGAGACACCTTTGAACATTAAAATCTGGTTTCTCCTATCCTAACAAACATCACTGCACTTCCCAAGCAGGCAGCTGTGACTGAGCCTAGTGTCTACTTTAATTCAAGAGCCTATTCTAGGACTCAGAGAATATGTGAACAAGGCTGTGGACAAGAAGTGTACCACACAGGCTGCATTACCTACCCTAACACCCATGCTCTTATTCAGCCTCAGTAACAGAACTCAAATTTTCAGCTGGGTGTACTGTCATCTAGCTGAATGACTTTCTCAGCCTCCCTTTCAATTACACATAGTTATGTGACTAAGTTTTGGCCAATGAAATATAAGAGGAAACATTGAGACCAACAGAAAGTCTCCTTTAAAATGGTAGGGGGAGAAATATGCCGAAGGCCATGCAAACAGTAAGTAGTAGAGCTGGGATTCAAATTCATCACTCTCTGATTCCACTGTACCCTAAGGGCCTAGTGAAATCTTGTGAACGATCTAGAGCAGGGTTTTGCAGGCTTAGGCCTGAAAGCTAAGATTAAATGGTTGAAAACAAACCTAAAGAAGAATATTTTGTGGCAATTTCAGGCTCCATAAATAGTTTCATTGGACTACAACCACAGATTCACTTACATATTATCTATGGCTGCTTTTACAATGACAGAGTTGAAGAGCTGTGACAAAGTTCCTATAGCCTACAAGGCCCAAAATATTTATTATCTGGTCCTTAACAAAAAATATTTCTGATCCCTGAGCTAGAGAAAGGGAAGGGATTTGGTGCAAGTAGGTTGTGTGGCTGGATAGGGATATTGTAACTCTAGTGGCCATTCTAGACGTCCAAGTGGGCCAGGAGATGAAGTGTCACACTGCCTAACAAATATCGGTTGCTTATAAATATTTGTTCACTTCACAAAAGAAGATATAAATATGGCCAAAAAGCACATAAAAAAATCCTCAGCATCAGTAGTCATCAAAGAAATAAAAATTAAAACCACAATGAGATACTACTACACACCTACTAGAATGGCTACATAGTATTGGTGAGAATGTGAAGCAACAGGAACTCACACATTGCTGGTAAAAATGTAAAATAGTATATCCACTCTGGGAAAACAGTTTGGCAGTTTCTTATATAGTTAAGCATCCACTTACTGTAGACCCACTTATTCCTCTCCTAAGTATTTACCCAAGAGAAATGAAAACATGTATAAGCAAAGACCAGGCAAAAACTGCAAACAACCCAAATGTCCATCAATAGGTGAATGGACAAATTGTGGTGTATCCATATAATGGAATAGTACTAAGCAATAAAAATGGACAAACTGCTGATACATAAACATGGATGGACTTTAAAAACATGATGCTGAATGAAAAAAAACAGACCCAAATGAGAACATACTGTAAAATTTTTGTTTAAAATTCTGAGAAAGACAAGTTTATTCCACAATATATATCCTTGTCTCATGAGTCTTACTCTCAATGGCTGCGTGGGCCAAGGGACTTGGGTGAGGGGAGGACAGAGTGGAAGGGGCACAAGGAAATCTTTTAGGCTAAAGAAAATGTTCTGTATCTTGATCACAGCGGTGGTTACACTCAGTATGTATATATTTGTCTAAATTTATTTAATGTGTACATTTTATTGTAGGCAAATTATACCTTAATACATTTAATTTTTTAAAAAAGGGGGCCTACTTCTTCAGGACCCAATAATGGGGAGGGCACTGATGCTGACTATGGCTGTGAATTCATACAGCCATAAGAAATCCACATAAGACGGGAGTACAGAGATAAAAAGGTTACCCACCAAAGATTTTTCTGAGCCTACAAAGAAGTAGCCTCAAAGTCCTCTTTGTAGGCTCCTTGCCATAGGGCCTATGTATCATGGAAGGCTAAAATTTTACCCTGTATTCAGGGTTACAAAGTTCCTCGAAATGAGGCCTTTAATACTTAGACCCCTGGATTTTTTTTAAACCGAATAAAAAGTACTAATATCCTCTTATTCAATTAATCTGAAGGCACTTATCAGCAAGTTGCCCACTTTGATTCAAGCTTAGCTAACAATTCTTTTAAATGTTCTGTTGAACATAAAATAGCAGAGACTGCAAAAGAAGCACATTTACCAGTTCTAAAAATAAAGTCAGTTGGTTTGATGTAAGTCCCATAGGTAACTGGACGTAATCAATTGGAAATCATGATATCATTGCAGGCAGTTTAGTTTAGTCTCAGCTAAGTCAGAGTGGTAATCCTTCCTCATAAAAAACACACTAGCTGCTTGGAAGTAAAAGAGTAACATTCCAGCCAATCTGACACTTTGGGACAAAGTTCAATAAAATCGGCATTTGAATTTCCCTTTTGGGTAAAATGTGGACAATGGAGAATGTTGTGCCTGGCCACTGAAAGTATGCAGAGATGGAGGCAAAATGGTCTTATCTGGGGTTGGCCAGATGGAGCAGATAGTGCCTGAAGAGTAACAGAAAAGTTTCTCTGAGGCTCCTCTTGCAGGAAGCCTGGAGCAACACTGGGGAGATAAGGATTGTGAAGGCAGCCACCGATTTATAATAGTAATCTCCATTTGAAAGTCTTTACAGAGTGGAGAGAGGAAAGGCCACTTTATTTTGCCTCTCAATTGGGTTAGAATTAAAAAAACCCAACAACTTTTAATACCAGCTTCAAATACAACCAAGATAAATCTCTGAAATTATAATAAAATATGATAACTCTAGTCCTAAGACTTTCTAGTCCTAAGAAAGGTACTTGGGATAATGGGAAACAATAGAGAAACTGATGTCTGATATGGGTTCTCTGAGCCAACTGGGCAATTCCAGGATAAAGGTTGGAACCCTGATCAGCAGTAGGAAAGGGAAAATGAGGCTTAATTTAAGGCCTCTCAGGAGACTCACAGAACTGCAGAAAAGAATGGAATTTATAAAGCTATAAACTGATTCTATTCAGTCTAGAATTCAACTGAGTGAGGGTTTCAGGTACTGTGACAAGTCTTCAAAAGACACAAAGAATGAGTAATTAGTTCATAAACGAAAGAGCTTATGAAGACCCCTGGCAATAAAAAGCAGTGCCAAAGCAGTAATCCCAAACTGGTGTCAAAGAGAATTTCAAAGGAGAAAGTGCAAAGCTTATAAGAAGCCAAGTAAGTTTGCAGAATATTGCAAATTTTGGAAGCAGTGTAGCAATGAGAGCACAGGCTTCGATTTGCAAAGTGAAACAAAACTGGGTTCTAACCCAAACTCCATTATTTAGCAGCTGTATAACTGGGCAAGTTACTTACTCTCTTTGAACCTCGATTTCCTTTTCTGTAAAGGGGAAACAGTATCTACCGCACAAAGTTGTTATAAAAATTAAATGTATTAATGAAGAAAAAGAACTTAGCATTGTGCCTGGCACACATTAAATGCTCAATGAACAATATCTATTAGTATTCATAGCTAGAATCTCATAGGCTGGGAAGGGAGCAATACTATACTACTGTCATGAATATTAGTGCCATCATGGATGCTATTTGTTTGAAGGATAATGAAACATCACATTAGGATGTTTCATTATTCTTCATTAGGAATTAATGATAAATGGTATTTGGGTTCATTAGTGCCTTCATTCACTTAGCCATCTTTTTGATCATTTTCCTTTATTCAATAAATATTTTTCTAGTGCCTTTTATGTATCAGGCAGTGTCAGCCACTGGTTGGTTACATGTAAGCTGCACACTTGATTCAGGTTGCAGAAGGTCCATATTTTGAGAACGATTGCTATAGAGACGAAACAGACTTTATTAACTACCCCCCAATTCTCAATTTCTTCTCATGGACAACTGATTTTTAACTACTCTATAATCTCTTTTGAGTCTAGAGGTATTCAATAATTTCATTTATAATGATAGTCTCCCCTACATTATTGTTAACACCTGATTTATCACGAACTTCACTATTTATTCTTTCCATTCTCACTCCCCTACCATTTTGTTTTTCTGTTACATAGTAATTTATTTCACCAACTCCAAACAGCTGAAATTTCTTCTATTAGCAGCCAATTTATTCATGTTCCTTTAACCTTATTTATTTGAATTGGAAAAAATTAAAGTATTTTTTTTAAAATGCTGACAAGTGCATGACTTTTTAACAAACCTATTAGATCATGAGCTTTTTAAATGTGTGGTATATTTTATGTCAAAATTAATTTGTAGAACATAATTATCTATATTATTTTTTCCATAATCTCCCCCTGCTTTCAGTGTTCACTGATCTGATCAAAGGATTGTTAGACGGCAATAAAGGCATTGCAGTGGATTCTGTTTTTGCCTATTTTAGCATCCATTTCCCTCTTTCTCCTTACAGAAACTTGATTTCTTGTATGCTCCTCCCCGACAAACCACTGGAAGACTTTCAACTACAGAAATGAGACTTAGAGATCTAAGAGTAATCCATTCTCTTTGCCAGTGCTTGGTTCAGAAATGGGCATAGACTATTATGTTGTTTAGGGATAAGATGTTTCTGCTGATTTTCCCAAACATTTTTCTGATGATACCTCACATGTTGGCTTTTCTGGCCATAGCAGAACACTTAGCTGATTATCGCCAAAGAACAGTCCATGACTCTTTAATAATTCCTATCCCCCTTCCTGTGTCTAACTGAAAGTACAGACCTCAACAAACATACTATAAATATTGTTGGGATAATTTCTTTAGTTACATTATCTTACACTCACCCACCCCAAAACTTGAACACTTTTCTGCCCATTCACAGTTTCAAAATAGCTTTCAGTTGTAGTTTATTTTCATCATTCATAACTCAGACATGTTTAATACTACTGGTATTAGTATTAGTACTGGTATTTGGAACGATGGTATGCTTAATTACCTCCGGAATACTCATGATTAAAATTTAATAAAGATATCAAATAACATTTTTTTCAACTTTTGTTAAAATGAAAGCCTCTATATATTAAAGAGTTCTATACTTTGGCCAGTTTATTTTTTATTTTTTTTCCCCCTCTTTAATACCCTCACCCCTACTTCCAACCCTGACCTATGGATGTTGCTCATCCATCGCGCCTTAAGAACTGGATCTCTGAAGGCCGGGTGTCTCCTCCCATGTGCTCGCAGTGCGCCCTCAAGGTGGGGGGAGGGGGCGGCGAGTGTGTGTGTGGGGGCTGGCGCATCCGGGGTACGGTCCAGGGCTCCACTTTGGGCGCAAACCCAGGACCTTTTGCTTGTAAAGCAGACGTGCTAACCACTACACTATGGAGCCACCCCTTTGGCCAGTCTAAAAAATAAAACCAGTTCGATTTCTTGTTAAAAAATCCGTATGACAGTATTTCAATTTTCACTATACTTCTTCAAGGAACAAAATATACTCTACACTTGATGATAATCAACAATAGTGAGCAGAAAAGATGTTGGGAAAGGACTGCTGTTTTATAACAGTGCATTTCTGAATGTGAAAATTATTAGCAAAGTATTTTTGCACTGTTGATACAAAAATTTTATGTCAAATTCAAGTCAAACACAATTTTTTTAAATGTTTTATTTGTAATATGAAATGAAGATTTGTTTAATTCATTCAGCAAATATTTACTGAGCATTTACTACACGCCACACATTGTTCTGGGTATTGAGACTGAGAGGTGAAAGGGAGACATGGTTCCTACTTTTCTATTACCAAAAAGCTTATGTTTTATTTTGAATCATTTACATTAAAAAATACATAAACCAACAATAAAATGTTATAAAGTCACAGATGTCACACAGTCAAGGATGAAAAGGAACTTAGAGATCACCTACTACATGTCATCAATTCCAAGATGCACATTATTTTACATTTTGACATCTCTGAAATCAGCCACATCTTACAGTGTGGTCATACCAGGCAGCATGGGGTTGTCACTTTCTCCATATGTGCATCAAAATTTATAGAATGAGTGCCAGGGGGCCAGAAGAAAATGGGAAAACAATGGTGAAGGCAACTTTTTAAAGATTCTTGATGATTCAAAAATCAATAAAATATAATAGTTAAAAGTGTTCATTTCTCACGGGAGAGGAAAATGAAATTCAGAGAGGTTAAATGACTTGCTCTAATTCACAAAGTAGGGCCGTAGGACTAGAGTCCAGGTCTGAATTCCATTCTCATGCTTCTTCTACTAAAATCTTCAGTTATATGGAAAGAAAGGCTATAGAACGTGGCTCTAGTTTTGGGACCATGAGAAAGAAACTTAATCCCCCTTTGCCTCAGTTTCTCCATCTGTAAAACAGTGATTTTAATGGACTTAATTCATGAGGTTACTCTAAGTATTGATATAATGTATGTATAGGACTTAACACAGTTTGCATTATGCTAAATGCTCCATAAAAACAACTATTTGAGATCAAACTTTACATTTGGTAGAAAATAATTTAAAGTGGTCATCAATTATCCCACAAATATTGCTCAGTATATGAAGCCCATATCTAGTTATTTGACTAAAACACTGGAAAACTAAAAAGACAGGTAAAAGGTTTGAACTGATTAATAAAAACTTCCACCTTAACAATGTTTTACCCAGGTCCACATGGTATTGTGCCAAGAACCCAGTAGACCTACCTGCAAGAAAACACACAAAAAGTCAGCACCGAGGCCATTTATGACCATCAAATCACTAAGTACTCTTCTGTGTACAAATGCTCTTGTAAATACAATCTCAAATAACGCATCAAAAGGAAAAAAAATTTAAAATGTGTAAATGGATAATTATTGCTTTTTAAAAAATGCTATTATAAGATATAGTATTTTTACTATATACTGGTAGTACAAGAACCACAAGTTTTGGAGGTTAAAATGTATCACAAGGAGACATGACTTGGCCAGAAGAGCTAGAGTAATAACTGTTTGTGATTGAGATATTACTTTATATATTGTAAAGCATGTTCTCATCCATTATCAACTCTTGGCTTTGCACATTGTATGCACTTGTATAAGCAAATCCCAGGTGCTTTCTAATGTCATTTTATAGAATGCTCTGAGGGGGTAAATGTCTACATTTTTTCTTTTTTTTAGCCTGTCTAGGTCAGCTCTTCTAATTTTGAGAGTTTAAGTGAAAATCTAAATTATAACATACTCTATTATGCAGGATCAACCTGCTTTAAATATTAGTTTCCATACTTTTGTTCCTATAAAAAAGAAACATCTATATGTGTATTTTATATCACACTTAAAAAGTAACTTTAACTACTAGGAAATGTTAATGAACCAACTCAAAATTGTTTCTGTTTCACCAGATGACAAAACCTATAGGACATCCTGCAGTGAAGAAAACTAATTCAAATTAATATATCTATATCTGGAATTATTGTCTTTTCTGAAACTGCTAGCAATTAAAGCCTTATCATGAGGTACAATTCTGGTGTCTTCAAGTTTCATTGTGATGACTGCACAGTAGCAAAGTTCAACAATTCCTTGAGTGTTTTAAATATTAGCCTATTTTCTCATACCAGTTTTTTAAAAAGAATACTTTCGGTAAAATGTCCCCATTATCCTATACAAATTTAAACCTTAAAAGAAAACCCGCCCCATGACGCAACATGAGCTTTCCCTGTTCATTCTGAAACTTAAAACTAACATTATCAGCTTGTGATTAAAAATAAAAAATCACATACTGAGCTATACAAACCCTAGATATTTTGCAGGAGTAAAGTCTATGAGTATGGTTGAGTGGGCTGGGAAGAGCCCTGTGGAGCATCTCAGCTGAAATACAGGGACAAGGCTCCAATTGGGCGGCGGCTCCAACAGCTTAGTGGGGCGTCCCCAGATCTTCCACCGCCCCGTAATCCCCAGCGCACCGCAACTCTCTCGGTCCTAACTGCCCGCCCGCCACTACCTCCCAAGCCAGCCACCGTACTGCCCGACCTGCTCCAGGGCTGAGGGAAGAACGGTGTAAAAACCTGGCATACAAAGAAGGCACAGGTAGGAAGCGAAGTCCTACCCTTCCAAGAGAAGCGATTCCTCTAGAAAAACTTGGCGGCAAGTTGACAAGAAGCGCGGAAGTCCAATTCCTAGGACGGTTTGGGGCACCTTGCCGCCCAGCAAGCTCATCTTTTATCCTTTGGACAGGCCTCCTTGAAACCCAAAACTCGGGAATTTCCGGGCAATTCTTGACTCCATTGCTGTCCCTCACTGACGGCAACCATGATAATTGCATCCGGGTATTCGAGGAGCCGAAGCTGGATCCTCCCGGAAGTGACGGGACCGCGGAGGGATCTGCGATCGGCTGAGGGAAGTGAAGGGACTCCCGGAAGCAGGGCCGATAGGGACGCTGGCGGTGGTTAAGGTTTTGGACCTTATGACAACCAGCTCGTTATAATACGCGTCAGGCATTGTGCTTAACACTAGCATTGCCATGCCATTTAATTCTTTCTTCACAACAAACCTAGGAGAGATAAATAGTATCATTTCCATTTTATATAAGGAGAAACAGGCTAAGAGAGAGCCATTGATTTGTCTAAGATCATAGAGCTAGTATTTGGTGGAGCTGGTCTAACCCCGTCAGTTTGGCTGCAGGACCTGTGCTTTCACCCTCTTGCGTGGTGCTTCCATTTGGAAAAGTCCAAACCTGGTGCTTGGCATTCTGGTAAGCCACTTCTACAAGGGCTGTTAATCTTCAGCTCAGCATCCTGTTGCCCAGGGAGTGGGACCAGGTCACAGCCACGGTGCTCTTTACGCTGGACACAAGACCAAACTGTTTGCCTGAGTCACCTTCCCCAACACGATGACCTGAAATTTCGCTTGGTCTCCTTGACTTTGCACATGCACGGTTCTTTCTCGCTGCCATCGCAGCACAGGTTAACCGGGGAAACTGGCACTGGTTTTTGTTGGGCTCTGGTAAACAGTTTTAAATTCCTGTCAGACACTTGTAATTTGAGGATTGTTCAGACAACTCGAAGCCTGTCACCATCACAAAATAGTCTTTGGCCTTAAATAAGAACTGACAGCTATTATCTTGGACTTGTCTACCAAATCGATAGTTTCTACTGGTTTTCATTTCTTTATAATATGATGACAACCAATCCTTTGATCTTATGTCTACATTAACAAGTCCTCAACGGTTGAAGGCTACTAAGGTCATAGTTTTGTAAAAACATTATGCACACAAAAAAAGTACTAACAAATACATCAAAATTAACTGATAATAGTTAAAGAGCAGCCATTTAGTCATTTTATCCTACCTTATATTTTACATATCTGCTGTAATATCCTTTTAATATAGAAAAATAAATTGGCCGTGATAAAACATTCTTAATTGCCTGCCATTATAATGAAGACAAAGACATGTTGTCACATTTTGACAAATGACAGCCCTTGATAGAATTAACAGAGAAATCCTGTTGTTTGGAAAAGCATTGGATTTTTTTGTAGCTTGTATCAAAAAACAATTTTGGGTCAGCAATCTTCACAAGAAGTAAGTAGAAATGTTTTGATGTATTTCATTCACTTTTATATAGAAATGTGACAATCGAAAGTTTTCCTTCTAGAAAAAGGGGAAGGGAGTTTGGGGCATTTGAAATTCAGGAGAACAAGTATAAAGAGATATTTTTATTCTGCCTTCTCTGGGGTACAGATTTAAGCAATTTTTTCAAACTCTGCAAAATAAAGGTTCCATTCTTTCTTCTATCTCTATTCTATATGGTGCTGTTTGTATTTATGATACTTGATATTTTTAAAAGTTACAAAGGATTAGTTAATCAGAAAAGCTATCTTCCTATATTTTTCTTACAGATATGAACCCAAATAGTTATAAGACACTAGATCAAAGATTAAGAATGAAATGTTGTAATCACTTCTTGGCCTCTTGGCTAGGCTCAAATGTAAGAATAAAATGATGTTTTAAAAAAAAGACAGAATTGTATGACTATGTCCATAGAATTGGATGTTGAATGTCAGTAACATCCACTTGAGCCCCTCCAGAAGGCATAATTTTTTTAATTCCTTGAGGGCTTTTAGTAATTGGAACAAGGTTCAGCTGTGAGCACAGAGTGACAGCTCCAAAATAAAAGTTATTTAAACATGACATGAATTTTATTATTTTCTCTCAAGAAATATGGATGAATTTAGTTTGGTTGGTGTGAGGATTCATGGGGTGAAGATTCCAGACTTCTGCTATCTTTTTGATCCATTATATGTGGCTTCTATTTTCCAAAGTTGTTGCATTGTCCAAGATGACTCTAGCCATTCCAGTGAACAGGAAAGACAGAGGGATTCAAAGAATTAGCATACCTCTCCTATTGAAGGACAGTTCCAAAGGTTGTACGCAAGTTTCTGCAAGAGAGGCTAGGAAAGGTAGTATTTTTCTAGTAAGCCAGTGCCCAGCTAAAATATTTGAGATTCTGTTTCTCTAGAACAGAGGTCAGAAAACTGTTG
>NW_011889019.1:763174-812928 GCF_000151845.1 Pteropus vampyrus
AGAGAGAACTCCATTGTTATTCCAGTAATCCCTGAGGTTGGCTCTATCCCTCCACTATCTAAGGTTTGCATATGTGAGCAAATAAATCCTTTTTATTTGACCTAGTTTGCATTGGATTTCTGATATTTGCAACCAAAGGAGCATCAACAAATACAGAATGTGTGCCTGCTAAAACAGTTGTGCAGTCATTGTATTATTCATGCTAAGAGGAGGTGACTGTTAGTGATAAATGTCTGAAAAATACAATAAGCTGTTTATTATATTATTAACTGTAATAGAAATGAATAGCAAATACCAATGTCCATTTCCTTCTGTTCTTCCTGAGCACATAGCTAGACTATATTTCTCAGCTCTCTTTGTTTCTAGATGGAGTCATATGTCTAGATGTCACCGATGTGAGAAGTTATGTGTATCATTTTCATGTTGAGGTGATTAAGAGTAGGTGTTGGCTTCTTTATTCTTTCTAATTTTCTTTTTATGAAGGGCAGATGTGGAGAATTCAGAGGACTCTGAGTCCTTCTGGGGAGGTGGGATCACTGGATGTAAAAAACCAAAGTCCCTGAATGACTGGATGGAGCAGAACCCCCTGACCCTGTTTGTTAACCCACATGGGAATGGGACTTGAGAAAGCAATAATTCTCTACTCTGTTAAGACACTGAAAGAAAATAAACCAGCAGGAAGTCTACTCTGACTAATACATCAACAGCATTAAAAACAGTCTCTTATGGACTTTGATGGGCAAAAATATCAACTGTCTAAATAAATGTGATTAAGATTTAACCAAGGTTTATTGAGTAAAGATATAATACTACAGCTGTTGGCAGTCTCTATTTAGAGTTACATACCAGTTTCAAATCAAGTTTGTGGAAAGCTTCTCAGCAATGCTTAAAGATGAACTGTTACCTGCAGATTATGTGAACATAAAGACATAGATGATCTAGAAGACAGAGTTAATTACCCTGATGACAATGTAAAAGCTTTCACCGTGTATGGTTGCTACTAGAATCTTGCATCATTTACAGTATTCCAAATGTATTCTGTTGAGGAAAGAGAACTCAGAGCATTAGTTTGAATGCCACATGTGGTTCTTTATAAACCATCTCACTTACTACTATAGGACAAACTACAGGTAAGTGCATGGGCTCTTTAGATGGTTCTAAGCAGTCTTCAATGAAGCTGCAAAGCGCAGCTTTCTCTAGTGTGTAGCCACTATCTCCAGCTCTAGACATGGGTTACAGAAGCATAGCAGTGAGATAGAGCGAAGTTGACATGCAAAGAAAAGCCAAGATAAGAGATTCATGGAAAGAGATCTGAAATTTTTGATATCTGTTTCTGGAAGTTTCTGAGACCCAGTATCATTCCTGACCTTTAATATCCTTTCATTACAAAGGATACCATATCAAAGTATTTTCCAATAAATAATATTTTTCAAACTAGTTTGTTTTTTGAAACCAAAAGACTTAAGCATACATGATTCTTGCAAAAAATACAAAAAAATTTAGAGCAAGAAGTGGAGAGTTTTCTTTTCACCTTAGTATTCTGATTATACTGAGTTAACTACTCAACAATTTGCTTAATATCTTCCTATATTTTTTTCTAGGCATATTAAACATCACCTTATAATATACGTTCATTTACACTGTTTTACTCATCAATATGTTGTGAAATTCTTTCTATATTAAGACATTTAAAATGTACTTCATCTTTATAATAGATGTATAATATTCTATTGCATAGTTGTTCCCAATTTATTTAACTAATTTCCTATTAATGCATATTTGAAGGATGTTCCCAATTTCATGATATTCAAAACAAAGATAAAAATTTCATTCATTTATTTATTCATTCAGCAAAAATTATTGTGCCTATACTATGTGCCAGGCACTTTTCTAGGCAAAGTAATCTGCAGTTTCTATTTGTGGGGAAGGGGAGAAATAAATAAGAAAACAAATGTGAAGTAAATAATTTCACCTAGTGATAAGTTCTGTGAATACAATAAAACATGGAGATTTGGTAAAGAGTGAAAAGTTTGAGTGTATAACTTCTTAGGATGGGAGATCTGGTCTATTTCCACAAAGTGACATTTGACCTAAATCCTTGGTGCTACAAAAGAATCAGCCCTGTGAGATCATGGCAGAAAGAACACCTAAGGTAGTAACAACTTGGCAGTTTAAAGGAAAATAAATGAGGCCAGTACTATCAGTTTCAGTTTTCAGTTACAAATGGTAGAAACCAATGTAACAGTTTAAGGAAAAAAGGAATTTACTGAAAAATACTTGGCAATTCAGAATCTCATGGTAGAGACTGATCAGCCACAACAAACTTCCTAAATCCCACCACAGAACTGATCTAGTGGGAGCATCACTGCTGTGACTGCTGGTTTATAGATACTGTGGCTTGCACCAACAACAATATTGCCACTGCTGGCTCTGAGATTTCAATGTACCTGCCACCATCCCTCCTTATTTGCAACACCAGTTTCTATTTAAAGCCTGCAGAAATGAATCATGTAGATCCCCTTTGTGTATCTGCACATTTGTACTGATATTTCTATTGACTAAATTCCTAGAATAACTGTTTAGTTTAAAGAGAAGCATATTTAAATTTTGACAGGTACTGCTAAGTCACCCTCTCTAAAATGTAGTGATTTATATTTCCACAAACAGTATATGAGTATGCTAATTTCCTCAAAGCCTTGTCAAAACTAGATTTGTGTTTCAGAGTAGTTTTGTAAAGCTGGAAACACATGGACTTAATTCCAGTCTCTTGACTTCATAATTTGATATTATTGGGCAAATTAGTCTATTCTCTAGGTTTCATTTACCTTGTGTATATGATATGGAAATGATAACCATGTTGCAGAGACTGCTAGTTGTCCCTTAATATCCATTTTATCCTTCTTCTATACTCATAAAAATCCCAATTTTTAGTTAGATCCATAGCTGTCCAGAATCAATTCTAAGTTAATAGTTTCTCTTAGTCATAGATGTTATAAAAAATGGCAAACTAAGGGTCAGCTTTCGTAAGAAAACCCCAGTGATAAGAGTGGAGCACTTTTTAAAGAAATGCTGCATCAGGAGCATTTATGGTACAGAGGATGACACTGAATAGAAAAACTCGTATTTACGCTTCTGAGTTAAGGTGAGAATAGTCAGGCTCTGAATTTGGAGAAAAAAAATTAAATACCTTTAATTATTTGCTTACATATTCCTTTTTATATGTATGCACAGAATAGATATACAATTGAGTTTATGTCAATAAATCAAAAAGTTCTATTTCAGTAAGTACACAATAAAAATCCTAAGTGATAAGAAAGCACTGTCACAATTTAATTGAAAGGTTTTTAATATCCTTAGATTCAATTCAATTTTAATTGAATCCTTAGATTCAATTAAAAAAATAAACAGTAATGGTCTCAAATATCCATTCTTGCCTTCTTCTATAGTAATAGAACTCTCAATTTTAGTGAGGCACAGGGCTGCTCAAAATATAGTTTCAGCCTCCCTTGCAGTTAGGTCATGTGACTGCTTGATGAGACATGAGCAGAAGAGTTGTGTATAGATCCTAAGTCATGCCCTTAAACTGAAAAATCGTGCCCTCTCCTTCTCCCTCTCCCTTCCTTACTGACTAGAATCAAAATATAGTGGTGCATCACCTTTGGCCATAGAACAAGGGTAGCAAACTAAAAATGACTGAAAAGTGAACAAAAAGAGTTTGGTTCCCTGACACTGTAAGTCTCCATACCAATCCTACATTACTTAATCCTAGATTGTTACATGAGAGAAATAATGCCTACCAACCATAGGCCTCTGAATTGTTGGGTCTCTATAACAGTAGCTGAACTTATACTCTAATGAATACAACCCACTTCATTGAATTGTGCTAAAAATTAAATGAGATAATGTATATAAAGTACCTAGTAGAGGCATGTAATAAATGTATGCTGAAGTAACTTCCTTAAAGTCTCAAAACAAGCTATGGCAGATTTTAAAATTGAATCAGTTTTTTTTTTCTCCTTTCTTTGTGCATTCAATAAACACTTATTGGGCATCTACTATGTGCCAACTTCTGTGCTTGACCCTAGGTCCAGAATGGAGAACAGATAAAATGATGTACAGTAATAAAATATGATGAAAAGCCAGGTGCTCCAGTACAGGTGTTTACTCTCCAGAAGCAGGTCTTGAGTTGGAGGAATACAGCTGATATTACTGGGTAGCAATGAGAGGCAGCCAGAAAATAAGAAACTCGGGTACCAGGATTGGTAGCCCATCTTTGGCCCACCATCTTCTGTATAATACAGACCACAACCCTGAGCAACTTGTTTTCATCTTTCCTACCAAGGAGGCTGCACTGAAGACAAGGAGGAAATCACAACCACAAAGATGGGGTCACAGTCAATTATCACTAGCCATTTAAGGATTGTAAACTCTGAAAGAAAAATAGGAAAATTCACACTCAATGAAACAACTAATAATTAATAAATAAAATTAATATTCTCAGATAAGAGGGAATTTGATACATAAAGCAAGGACAAATGGTTTCTCAAAACATAATCAAGGGTTTTAGAAATGAAAAATATAATTGTTGAAAATAAAACTCAGTACATGGGCTGAAGAGCAAAGTAGACATAGCTGAAAACTGGTGGTGTAAGTTGATATGTTGAGCAACAGAAAGGAAATAAGAAGAAAGATAAGAATAGCTAACCTATATAGTACTTACTATGTTCAAGGCATTGTTCTAAGTTCTTTACAGATCTAAAACTGATAATTCTCAAAACAAGCCTGTCAGGAATGGGTTATTATTATTTTTATTGTACCGATGAGAAATATAAGGCACAGGAAAGATTATTATTATTTTTAATAATAATAATGGGTTATTATTATTTTTATTGTACCAATGAGAAATATAAGGCACAGGAAGGATTAACAACTCACTCAAGGTCACACACCTAGTAAATAGGAAAGTCAGGATTTGAATCCAGCATCTGGTTCCAGAGTCCATTTTTCAAACACTAGGATATACTGGAATAATAGAAATTTGAATGAAATATTGAGAGACATAAAGGATCAATCCAAAAGCATTAGCATCCATGAAGAATCCCAGGAAAATACAAAGATGGAGGGGAATAAAAATATGAAAGACATGAGTTCTTAAATTGAAATGATCCTTCCTAGTAGGATAAATTAAGACATATTAAATATTATAGCGAAGTATGGACAGATTGTAGTCAAATTTTAGAAAATCAAGAATGAAGACATTCTAAAAGAACAGATCTTAATTGTGCTCTCCAAAAAGAAGTAACTATTATGTGAGACGATGGATGCGTTATTTAGCTTCATTGTGGTAAACATTTCACAATGTATATATATCAAAACATCATGTTGTACACTTTAAATATATACAATTTTTATTTGTCAATTACACCTGAATAAATCTTGGAAAAAAGAGGCAATCCAAAAAGTTATTAGCGATAACCTACGAAAGGAATGAGAATCATTAGATTCTCATCAGCAATATCAGATGCAAGAAAAAAAAATGCATCAATATCTTCAAAATGTTAAGGACTTTTGAACCCAGAATTTTCTTGTTAGCCAAAGCATCTTTCAAATTAAATGGTGAGAAAAGAATATTTTAAGGCATCTCAAATACTCAAAAACTTTTTACCCACAGATCTTCTTTGAGCAAACTGTTAAAGGAGCACTCTGGGAAGAAGAGGCAATGAAATAAAAAAAAAAAAAAAAAAGGTGGACATTTAATTAGTAAAAGTTATTATTGTTTAAATGTTTACAAAACTGTTCTTAATAGCAGTCTGGCATATATATTTTAAATGATATTGATGTGAGATTGTATTTTCCAAAAATGAACATAGGAATATTTCAGTTCTGTGTGCTTTTCCAGAAACTTGCCTCTCCCCATCAAAAGGTGTAATCTATTTCTCCTCCCTTTGAAGCTGGGCAAGCTTGTGACTGCTTTGACCAAGAGAGTGCACAGATGCGATCCTATGTGACTTCTGAGGGTTGGGCATAAGGATACAGCTTCAGCCTGGTTCTCTCTTATTGGGACATTGCTCTGGTGAAATCAGCCACCACGCTGCAAGGAAACCTAAACTAGCTTACAAAGAGAGGCATATAGAGAGGCCCATGTGGAAAGGAAATGCATGTCTCAGCCAGCATCCACCACCAGACTTCTGAGTAAATGAATCGTTGGATTATTTCAGTGGCCAGCCTTTGAGTCTTCCAACTGAGGCATCAGACATTATAGAACAGAGACAAGTCATCCTCTTTGTGCCTGTCTGAATTTCTGATCCGTAAAATCCAAAAGCTTAAAAATCGGTTGTTTTATAACATTAAATACTGGGGTAATTCTTTTCAGTCACAGCAACTGAAACATATCAATATGGCAGGCATTATATACAGGAGAATATCGAAGGGAAGTAAAAGCATGAAAAGTTTTTTGTCATGTTTGGGGAATGAAATATTAACTCTAGACATAATAGAAAAAGGAATATATTTAAGAAAGTATGATAATTAAGGATTATTAAGTGAAAAGAAGAAGATTCAAAATTTTAAAATCAACTTTATTCTGTTTATTGGAGACATCTAAAAATAATAGCACAATGAAAGATTGAAAGTAATGAGATAGAAATGAATACTCAAGGAGACCCAGCTTCACAAAGATAATATCAGACAAAATAGTTTAGTGTGAAATTATTAAGAACAACAGAAGAATATTTCATGATGATAACAATAAAAATCTATCTCAATCACAAACTTTGCTTTATCTAACTTTATAACTCAACATGCATATAGAAAATATAACTGAGGACAGAAATAGGCAATTTAAAGCCATAGATGAAGATTTAATGTATTTTCAGAAATTGATTGCTCAAACAGAAAAAAAAAAAAGGTTTTAAAAATGTACATGTAGACCTAGATTTAAATATAAATAAGTATATGTAATACTTTGCATCCAACATGGAAAATATGTTCTTTTCAAGCATGCACAAAATATTTACAAAAATTGATTATACATTGAGACACAAATGAATCAACACTTTTAAAAATGATAATATAGAAACGGTGTTCTCTGAACAAGAAATTAAATTAGAAACCAATACAAAAGATAGTTTAAAAATTAACCTAGAAAACAATATCCTCACCGCTAAACAACTGAAGATCCAAATAAGAAATCAAAATGGAAATTATGAAAAAATTTTAAATGAAAGGCAATGAAATCATTACTTATATATAATTAGTGAGATGCAGTTAAAGTGGAGTTTAGAGGGAAATTTGTATCCCTCTATTTCCATATTAGAACATAAGAAATATGAAAAATAAATAAGCTAAATACTTAACTCATGAAGCTAAAAATAATATCGCATAATCCCAGAGAATATAAAGAAAATAATAAGTATGAAAGAGAATTTAATTATTTAACAAACAAAATGAGAAAAAAATAATACCACCAAAAGTTTTTTTTATTAAAAGAATAAATAGATCAATATAAAGAGAGAGAAGGCAAACAAAAAATAAAATGGGAAAAATAGCTACAATAAGGCTAAAAATAACTATAAATAGACTTAAATTATCCTAGGAGAATAATTTAAATGACTATGTTCAAGAAATTTATGAAACTTTGATGAAATAGATTATTTCCTAGGAAAATATAAATTAAAAAAGCTTAGAAAATCTGAGCAAACAAATAACTGTCCAAAAATTCTAATCAGTATTAAAATTCATACCTTCTACAATAAAGATGCCATCCCTAGATAGATTTATAGGTAGTTCTTACAAACTTTCAAAGAACAACTAATCACTATCTTACATAAACTATTGAAAAGGTCACTTTAAAAAAGGAAATATGATCCCATACTTGTATGAGGCCATATAAGGTCAATAAAAAATTATAGCCAAATTTTACTTGTGAACATGGATATAAACACACTGTACTGACAAAGTGAATCAAAAAATATACTAAAAAACATATCATGACCAAGTTTATATTAAAAATTTAACAGTGGTTCAACAACTAAAATTCTATCAATGTAACTCGCAAGATTAACAAATCAAATTAAAAATATGACCATTTGGTCAATGAAGAGGAAAAACTAATGATACTCAAAATCTACTCATAAAAAAAATAAACCTTTAGCAAACCAAGATGAGAAATTATTTAATATCATAGGTGACATCAATGCAAAACCCATAAAAACTTATTAATGCTTAAATTTAGAAGCATTTTCATCAAAGTTAGGACATGATACGTATATATGAATATTTTCTATCACACTCCAACTCAAAATTTTACTGGAAACCATAGCCATGTTCAGATTAGCTTCACATACATTTAAGATTCTTCCAGGTCTCGGGCTTAGCAGTTAATTTCATTGCTAAACAATATTCTATTACATGAATGTACTATAGTTTGTTCATCAGTTTATTTACCCCTTGAAGAACATCTTGGTTGCTTCCAGTTTGGGGCAATTCTGAATAAAGATGCTATAAACATTCAAGTATAGATTTTGTGTGGACATAACTTTTCAATTCATTTGGGTAAATACGTAGGAGGGCAACTCCTGGATTATATAGTAAGACCATGTTTAGCTTTGTAAAAAACTGCAGAACAATCTTCTAAAGTGGTTATACCATTTGCATTCCCACCGGTAAGTGAGAGTTCCTTTTGCTCCATGCCTTCTGCAGTATTTGGTTTTGTCAGTGTTTGGATTTGAGACATTCTAATAGATGTGTAGTGGTGTCTCATTGTCATTTTAATAGATATTTCTCTAATGACATATGATGTTGAGAATCTTCTCATATGCTAATACCTTCTGGTGAGGTATTTATTCATATTTTAGCTCATGTTTTAATCGAGTTGTTTGTTTTCTTAATTGTGTATTTGAATAAAAGTCCTTTATCAGATACATGTTTTGGAAATAATTTCTCCCAGAACATTTTTTCTCCCAGGTTTGTTTTTTCAAGTCTCTTAATAGTGTATACTTCTAAATTTTAATGAAGTCTGACATCAAATTTTTCCTTTTATGAATCATGTTTTTGGTGTTGAATTTGAAAAGTCATTGCCATAACTAGTGTCACCTAGATTTTCTCTTGTGTTACCCTCTAGAATTTTTATAGTCTCATTTTGCACTTTACATTTAGATCTATGATCCATTTTGAGTTAAAGTTTACAAGGTCTATGTCTAGATTCTTTTTTCTTAACTCCCTCCCTTCTTTCCTTCCTTCTTTTCTTTCCTTTCTCTCTTTCATGTAGATGTCGTTGTTCCAGCACAATTTATTCAAAGACTAGCCTTTCTCCATTGAAATGCCTTTGCTCTTTTGTCAAGATCAGGTGTATGTATCTGTGTGTATCTATTACTGGGCTCTCTATTCTGTTCTATTGATCTATTTGTCTATTCGTTTGCCAATAAAACACTGTTTCAATTACTGTGTCTTTATAGTAAGTCTTGAAGCCAAGTTGTGTCAGTCCTCCTACTTTATTTTTCCTCTTTAGTATTTTGTTGACTTTTTTAAGTCTTGAATTTCCACGTAAACTTTAAGTTTGTTGATATCCACAAAATAACTTGCTGTAATTTTGATTAGAATTCCATTGAATCTATAGATCAGGTTGGGAATGTTTGGCTGGGAAGATGTTAAGATGTTTGGTTAGGAAGACCAAACATCTTAACAATATTGATTTTTCTTATCCTTGAAATGGGATATTTCTCCATTTATTTAGATTTTCTCTGATTTCTTTCAAAGAATCAGCTTTTAGTTTTGTTGACTTTGTCTATTGTTTTATTTTATTTTTTTTCAGTTTCATTGATTTCTGTCTTATTTTCTTATTTCTTTTCTTCCACTTACTTTATGTTTCTATTGCTCTTCTTTCCCTAGTTTCCTAGGTTGGAAACCTAGATTATTGATTTTAGATCTTTCTTCTTTTTAAATATGTGCATTCAATGCTATAAATATCCTTCTAAGCACTTTTTTTTTTGCATGTACCTTATAACAGAATATTCCCAATGCTTCCCTTCCATTCCTGATGACATTACTGATGTTCCTTTCACTTATGCATAAGCTGTAATTGTCCCCTTTATCTTTATTTATACACCAATTTACCACTGATAATTTTCCTTGTTTTGAAGTCAAATCTGTCTGATATTACTGAAACCACTCCAGTTTCCTTTTGATTTATATTAGCATTGTGAGTCCTTCTCCATCTTTTAGTTTTAATCTATCTGTGCCTTTGTACCTAAAGTGAATTTTTTATACACAATATAAAGTCAGGTCTTGTTTTTTGTTTTATTCATTCTATCAGCTTTTGACTTTTGATTTGTGTATTTAGAACATTCACATTAAAAGTGATTATTGATATAATTGGATTAATATGTATCATGTTTATAATTGTTTTCTATTTGTTGCACTTGTTCTTTGTTTCTTTTTAAAAATCTTCCCCTCTTTTCTCTTTTTCTGCTTTCTCTGGTTTTAATTGAGCATTTTATGATACCATTTTCCCCCTCCTCTCTTAACGATCAATTATATTTCATTTAAAAACATGTTTAGTGGATACCCTAGAGTTTTCAGTACACATTTGTAACTATTTCAAGTTCACTTTCAAAAAACTGTGTACCACTCCATGATTAGTGCATGTACCTTATAACAGAATATTTCCAATGCTTCCCTTCCATTCCTGATGACATTACTGATGTTCCTTTCACTTATGCATAAGCTGTAATCACTCAATACATTGTTGCTTTCTTGTTTTGAATAATGTCTATTATATCAATTAAAAATAAGAAAAATAGAAAGTTTATTTTACCTTCATTTATTCCTTCTCTAATACTCTTCTTTTCTTTATGTAGATTCATAAAGTTTCTGACCTATATAATTTTTCTTCTCTCTGAAAAATTTCTTCTAACATTTCTTGCAAGTCAGGTCTACAAGCATCAAACTCAGATTTTGTTTTTCTGAGAGTCTAGTTTAGTTTTTTTTTTCTTTCAACACAAAATATTTTGTTTTACTTTTTCTTGCTTCATGATTTCTGCAGAACAGTCCTATGTAATTCTTATCCTTGTTCTTCTTTAGGTAAGGTGTTTTGTCCTCTGACTTCTTTCAAGATTTTCTCTTTATCTTTGGTTTTCTGCAGTTTGAATATGATATGTGTAGGTGTAATTATTTTGGTATTTATCTTGCTTGATGTTCTCTGAACTTCCTGTATCTGTAATTTGGTGTCTATCACAACCTGAAAAATTCTCAGCCATTATTACTTTAAATCTTCTCCTTTCTCCTTTTTCTTGTTCTGGTATTCCTATTATACATATGTTACAACTTTTGTCTTTATCCCACAGTTTTCAGATGTTCTGCTCCAATATTTTTCATTTTTTTCTCTACATTTTAGTTTGAAAAGTTTCTATTGATGTATCTTCAATCACTGACTCTTTCTTCAGTCATGTTTAGTCTATTGGTAAGCCTTTAAAAAGCATTCATTATTTCTATTATAATGATTTTTATTTTTGAAATTTTTATTTGATTCTTTCTTAGAGTTTCAATCTACTTACATTACTCATCTATTCTTGCATATTATTAACCATTTCCATTAAATCTCCATTAATCATGGTTATTTGAAATCCCTAAAACTCTTCTATATCTACATAAGTCTATTTTTTTTTTAATTACTTTTTCTTCAGACTGTCTTTTTCTTCCTTGCCTTTTAGCACACCTCATCATTTTTTGTTGAAAGCTGGATATGAGTATTGGGTAATAGGAACTCTGGTAAATAGATCTTTAGTGTGAGGGCTTATATTCATCTGGCTAGGAGTTGTGCTGTGTTTACTATATACTACCATAGCTGCACATGTCTGATCCTTCAATTTCCTCTAGTGTGCTTGATTTTAGTCTCTCTTGTTGTGTCTGGGTTTTGTTCCTTCTCCTACTAGTTTGGAAAATTTTTAAAAAGTACCTTTTTAAGAAAGTACCCTTTATATTTAATCAAGCATATTTAAGTCAACAGAATCTACATGTTATCACTATCTTTATGATATTTGTAAGGAATAGCAAGACCATAGAATGCTTTAATTGAAATCAGTCCCCTCTGATATGTTATTGTTATCCAGGATCTAGAATTTTATTACTATATTGATTTTTACTATTAAAAATTAGACATTGTTATTGTTGTTTTATACAGTCAGTGTTTCTTTAGACTTATCTACATGTTTACTTTTCTTTGTTTTTGCTCGCGATCCCTTCTCACTCTCAGATTTTACTCTTAGAATCATTGTCTTTCTTTTTAAACTAAGTTTTAAACGTTTCTTGAATAAGGGTTGATTGATTGTAAACATTTTCAGATTTTGTCTTAAAAATATATTTAGTTTGTTCTTGATGTTAAAAGATATTTTTGCTTAATATACAGTTAGGTTATTAGTATATTCTTTCAGTCTTTTATGGGCAATGTGCTTTTGTGCCCTTGAGAAGTCATCATTCAGCCTAATTGTTGCTCTTTTTAATATAATGTCTTATTTTTTTTCTGGCTGCATTTAATATTTTTTTTCCTCCTTATTCTTTCTTTCCTTCTTTTTCCTCCTCCTCCTCCTCCTCCTCCTCTTCCTCTTCCTTCTCCTCCTTTCCCACCCTCTGTGCATGTGTATTGTTCAGTTTTGCCATACTGTCTCTAGGTATAGATGTCTTTCCATATGTCTTATTTTGGATTTGCTGGACTTCCTGAATCTGAAGATTGGTGTCTTTTCATCAGTTATAGACATCTTTTAGACATTGTTTCTTCAAGTATTACCTCTCCAGTACTTTCCCTGTTCTTTTCTTCAAGGGAACTCTGATTAGACATGTGCTAGAATTCCCACTCTTCCTTATATTTTAATCTTTTTCATTGTTTTTATCTTTTCGACTCAATGCTGTGTTCAGGAAATATCTTCAGATCTGTTTTCCACTTTACAGTTACTTCTTCATGAGTTTCTAATACACAGTTTAATACAATTTGTGAGTTTTAGTGTTAAATTACTATATTTTTATTTTCTAGAAATTCTGTCTGGTACTTTGTAAATTTCTTTTATCAGTTTTGATAAACTCTTGGCTTCTTTCCCTGAGTGATTTTGTCAATTTTTAGCATATGCAAACATGTTCATAAAAGGAAGACTTGGTCCATGGGGCTGAGGAGTCAAACAAATGGAACTTGAGGAACAAAATTCCACAGCAGAGAGAATCAAAGGAAAGTGACTCCAAAAACCTGCATGCCATCTTTCCTCAAGACATTTGCCAATTGCAAAGATTATGTTCATAGGATGAAATTCAATAAACCTAGTATAAAGGAGCATCTTTGACACTAAAGACATGAACAGAGATTCAGAAGTTGTAGGGTGCTAGGGAGACAGAAGATGGAGGTAAAAATTGGTAAAAGTAAAGAAACTATCTATATACCGTAGACTTTTAGAAGAGATCACAGATAAGCCATATCTTAGGAGTGAGGACAAAAAAATAGATCATCTTTAACAAAGCCTAAAGCCAAGCCTAGACAGTATTATGATTATCCACTTATACCACATGTGTCTGCCAGAAGAAATTCAACTGGCTCAGGAAAGAGATAGTGTCATTCAAAACCTTTACATTTTTAATTCACGAGGTCTGGTATCTAGTTAATATTATGAGGCATGCAATAAGAAGGTCCAAATAACCAAAAACTGGATTTAAAAAATGATAGAAATATCCCTACAAGTGATTCATATATTAGAGTTAGCAGAGAATTTAAAATAAAAATGATTAATATAGTCAAGAAAATGAAGGAAAATATGGAGAATTTCACCTGACGGTTGGAGCCTATTAAAAATATCAAATAGTAATTTAGGACTGAAAAAAATATAACTAAAATTGAGAAGTTGATGGGTTTAACAAGAGATTAAACACGTCAAACTAGAATAAGTTGATCAACAGATATATGAAAAGATACTCAGTGTTGCTAATCATCAGAGAAATGCAAATTAAAACCACAGTGAGTGTACAGCCATGCTACCCTGAACAAGCCCAATCTCGTCTGATCTTAGAAGCTAAGCAGGGTTGGGCCTGATTAGTATTTGGATGGGAGACTACCTAGGACAACCAGGTGCTGTAGGTAAAAACAACAACAACAACAACAACAACGCAGTGAGATATCACCTCACACTTGTCAAAATGGCTATCATCGATAAATCAAAAAACAGCAAATGTAGGTGAGGATGTCGGGAAAAGGGAACGCTCATACATTGTTGGTAGGACTGTAAATTGGTATAGCTACTATGGAAAACAGTTTGGAGGCTTCTCAAAAAATTTAAAATAGAACTACCATATGACCCAGCAATTTCACTTCTGGGTATTTATCTAAAGAAAACCAAAACACTAATTAAAAAAGATATAGGCACTACCATGTTCACTGCAGTGCTATTTATAATAGCCAAGATATGAAAGCAACCTAAGTGTCCATCAATGGACAGTTGGATGGAGTAGATATAGTACATATGTAAAATAGAATATTACTCAGCTGTAAAATAAATAAATCTTACCATTTGCAATGACATGGAGGGACCTAGAGAGTATTATGCTAAGTGAAATAAGTCAGACAGAGAAAGACAAATACGACATAATTTCACTTATATGTGGAATCTAAAGAACAGATGGCCCCAGGTAGAGCATAAGCTACAACCAGACATTGCCTGTGGCAGCAGGGCCCCTTCCGAAAGCCCTGGGACCAGCACACCTGGTGGCCAGCTTCGGACTGAGCCAGAGAACCACCTGGGTCCACATCCGAGGACAACATACCCAGAGGGCAGACTGGGCAAACACCAGAGCCCCACTAAAGCAAACCCTTTTCTGGAGGGTCAGACACTGAACAACAGCTTCTCCACTATAGTCACAGCCAGTCCTCACAACCAACCAAGAGTCAATCCCTCTTATTTATGTACAAATAGCAACCAAGGATCAACTGTAACAGGAGGGAACACACAACCTACACAGGGACATATCTGGAGCACCCAACTCAGGTGACCAGGGAGACTGTGCTACTGGGACCCACAGGATGCCTACTACATAAGGCCACTCTACTAAGACCAGGAGATATAGCAGCCTTACCTAATATATAGAAACAAGCACAAGGAGACAGCCAAAATGGGGAGACAAAGAAACATGTCTCAAATGAAAACAGAACAAAGCTCCAGAAAAAGAACTAAACAAGATGGAGACAAGCAATCTAACAGATCCAGAGTTTAAAACACTGGTTATAAGGATGCACAATGAATTTAGTGGAAGAGTACATGAACTCAGTGAGTACTTTAACAAAGAGATAGAAAATGTAAAAAAGAACCAGTCAGAAATGAAGAATGCAATAACTGAAATGAAGAGTACATTAGAGGGAATCAACAGTAGATTAGGTGAAGCAGAGAATCAAATCAGCAATTTGGAAAATAAGATAGAAGAAAACTCCCAATTAGAACAGTGACAAGAAAAAAGAATACATGGATGGGCCTCGAGGTAATCATGCTAAGTGAAATTATCCAGACAAAAAAAGTTGAAAATCACATGTTATCACTTATATGTGGAATAGAAATCTAAAAGCAACAAATGAACAGGACAAACAGAGACTCATGGACATGGACTGTAGACTAGTGGTTACTAGAGGGTAGGAGGTGGGAGAGGAGTGGGTAGGTAGATGATTAAAGGGGGTTATATTTGGGGGAGGGAGAGGGTGAAGTGGGTAAAGGGGATCAAATATATGGTAGCTGAAGGAAACGACTTTGGGTGGTAAACACAATAGAATATACAGATGTCAAATTAAATTATATAAATTAAAATTATATAATTGGATTAACCAATGTTACCCCAATAAACTTAATTTTAAAAAAAGAATACAAAAAAATGAGGGTAGTTTAAGGGCCTTTGGGACAACATCAAGCATACTGACATTCGCATCCTAGGGGTACTGGAAGGAGAAGAGAGAGAGCAAGGAATTGAAAACCAATTTGAAGAAATAATGACAGAAAACTCTCCTAACCTGGTGAAAGAAATAGACATAAAAGCCCAGGAAGCACAGAGAGTTCCAAACAAGATGAACCCAAACAAGTCCACTGAGACGCATCATAATTAAAATGTCAAAGATTAAAGACAAAGAGAGAATCTTAAAAGCAGCAAGAGAAAAGCAGTTAGTTACCTGCAAGAGAGTTCCCAGAAGACTGTCAGCTGATTTCTTAATAGAAACTTTGTGTGCCAGAAGAGGTTGGCATGAAATAGTCAAAGTGATGAAAAGCAAGGACCTACAACCAAGACTACCCAGCAAAACTATCATTTAGAATTGAAGGACAGATAAAGAGCTTCCCAGACAAGAAAAACTAAAGGAGTTTCTCACCACCAAACCAGTATTATAAGAAATGTTAAAGGTACTTCTTTAAGAAAAAGAAGAAAACAAAAGATCAAAAATATGAGTAATAAAATGGCAATAATTACATATCTATTAATAATTACTTTAAAAGTAAGTGGATTAAATGCTCTAATCAAAAGACATAAGGTGTCTGAATGGATGAGAAAACAAGACCCTTACATATGCTGCCTAGAAGAGACTCTCTTCAGATCAAAAGACACACACAGACTGAAAGTAAAGGGATGGAAAAAGATATTTCATGAAAATGGAAACAAACAAATAGATGGGGCAGCAATACTTATACCAGACAAAATAGACTTTAAAACAAAGGGTATAACAAGAGACCAAGAAGGACCCATTAATTCTGCTTCTGGGTATTTATCGGAAGAAACTCAAAACACTACTATAAAGGGACATGTGCATCCTTGTGTTCACTGCAGCATTATTTACAACAGCCAAGATATGGAGGCGACCTAAATGTCCATCAGTGGATGAATGGATAAAGAGGTTACGCATATTTACAATGTAATATTGCTCAGCCATAAAAAAGAATGAAATCTTTCTATCTGCAACAAGGATGGACCTAGAAGGTATTGTGCTGAGTAGAGTAAGTCAGACAGAGAAAGACAAATGTCATATGACTGCACTTACATGTGGAATCTAAAGAACAAAATACACAAACAAAACAGAAACAAACTAATAGATATGGAGAATATTTTGATGGTTGCCAGTTGGGAGGGTGATTGGAGGGGCGAGTGAAAAAGGAGAAGGGATTAAGAAGTACAAATTGGTAGTTACGAAATAGTCATGAGGATGTATAGCATAAGGAGTATAATCAATAATTTGTAATAACTTTGTATGGTGTCAAATAGGTACTAGATTTATCAGGGTGATCACTTTGTAAGTTATATCAATGTCTAATTACTACATCGTACACCTGATACTAATATAATATTGTTTTCAATATAATTGAATAATACAAAATTTTTATAAAGTGTTTTTTTTTTTTAATAAGACATATTACCCTCAAAGGAACAAAAATTGGATAGATAGCTGTGACTTCTCAACGGAAAGAATGGAAGCCAGAGATGACATAAAGATATCTTCAATGTGGTTCAAGAAAATAACCACTAACGTGGAATTCTATAGTAAATGAAAATATCCTTCAGTAATGAAGGTGAAACAAATCTATCTCTAGTCAAACAAAAAGTGAAAAAATTTCATCACCAGCAAATCCATACTAAAGGACATAATAAAGAGTATTTTTTTTTTTTTTTTTAGGCAGAAGAAAAAGGATCCCAGATAGAAGCTGATAATTGGAGACATCATGGAAGCAAGTAAATCTGAACTGATTATGTATGTATAAAACAGTAATGACAATGTCTTTTGGAGTTAAAATATGAAGAGAACGAAAATACATGAACAACAATTAAAATATATAGTACATAAGTCAGGAAAGATGGGATTGAACTGAATTAAAGTGTTTTCATTGTCCAGGAGAAGGATAAAATACTAATATATTAGGCACTAATAAGTAAAATGTGAATAAAGAAACTATTAGCAAAGCACTTAAAGAAGACTAAAGAATAAATAAATAAATAAATAGCAAGGTGATAAAAGACAGAAAAAAAATAGTAAAACACCCAATCAATTCAAAAGAAGAAAGAAAGGGGAGAAAAAGTAGCACAGAAAAGGTAGGAAAAACAAAAAACAAATAAGATAGTATTAATAAGATGGTAGATTTATGTTCACAAAGAGCCAAGAGTATACACAACAATTTGAAAGAATAAGAAGGAAAAGGTGGGAAGAAGTTCTCATCATATATTAAGACATATATGAAATAATTAATACTGTCTTATTGATGCAGGTATACAGAAATAGAACAATTGGCCAGAAGAGAGTTGGAAATGGATCATATTTATGTGGACACTTGATTTATGAAAAAGGTGGTTCTATAGAACAATAATGAAGGAGCTGTCTTTCCAGTAAATAATGTTTGGCAAATTGAATATCTCCGTGTCAAATAAATGAAGCAACTTCTACTTCTAAATGTGAAAAGTAACCAACAACACTTCTGGAAAATAACATATGAAAAGATCCTTCTCAATATGGCAACTTAATTCTTAAACAATGTAAAAAGACGCTAACTCTAAAGGAAATTAATAGATTGGGCTACATTAGAATTTAAAAGTTCAGTTCATCAAAAGATATCATTAATGGAAATCCTACAACTTGGACAACATTGACGGAACTGACAGACATTATGCTAAGTGAAATAAGTTAGTCACAAAAGGACTGCATGTTTCCTCTCATATGAGGCATCTAAAATAGTCAAACATATAGAAGTAGATAATAGAATGGTGGTTACCGGGGGGTGGAGGGAGAGGGACATGAGGAGCTGTTGTTCAGTGGGTATGAGGTTACAGCTACATAAGTTGAGTAAGTTCCAGAGGTGCACTGGACAGCATAGTGCCGATAGTTAACAACGTGGTATCTTGCATCTAAAATTTTGTTAAGAGGGTAGATCTCATGTTAAGTGTTCTTATCACAAAACAAATCAAACCACAAAGGGACACAAAAGGGGTCTTTGGCAGTGATATATTTATTACTTTGATGGGGTAATAATATCATGAATATACACATACGTGCAGACTCATCAAATTGTATACATGAATCACGGACAATTTTTTGTGTATCAATTATGCCTCAATAAAACTGAGAAGAGATTGAAGAGGCAAACCACAAAGGTGGAAAATATATTTAAAACACATTTCATCTACAAAGAACTCATATCCAGAATGCTATATCCAAAGAACTCCTGTAAATCAATGACAATCAAATTGAAAAATGGGCAAAAGTCTCAGACACCTCACAAAAGAGAATCCAACTAGCTAATGAGTATATAGATGGCTGCTCAACCTCATTATTAAATAATAGAATGCAAATTTAACCACAGTGTCAAGCATTGGTGTGCATGTGGAACCACTAGCACTCTCATATGTTGCTGGTCAGAATGCAAATTAGTATAATCACTTTAGAGACAATTTGGCGATATATGCTAAAAGTAAATATACACAATCATATGACTGAGCAGGTTCACTCCTAGGTATAGAGCTAACATAGATGTGTGCATATGTGCAACAAAAGACATGTTTATGAATACTCATAACAGCATTATTTATGGTTACCCCAGACTGGAAGCTGTTCAACTGTCCATCAATAATAGAAAGGATAAGTACATCATGGTATATTCATACAAGGTAAAAATTCACAGCAATTTAAAAATAATTATCTATTGCTATGCAAGAAAATGGATAATGTAACGCTAAATGAATAAATACACGAAAGCGAAAGCACACAACCATGCTGTATGATTTCGCTGTATATTGTAATAAGAAAAATGGCTGAACTAATTTATGGTGAATAGAAGTCAGGAAAGTAATTACCTCTGGGGAGGGGGAGAGTGTGTAGTGATTGGGAGAGGCATGAGGGTGTTTTCTGAGGTGCTGGCAACTTTTTGACCTCTGTGGTGATTACATGGGTGAATTCACGTTGAGAAAATTCATAGCATTATACATTTGTGATTTGTCCATTTCTTTATGTTTTCTTGTATTATTTATTTAATAATTTAAGTTTTATTTTCTGGAACTCATAATTAGATGTAAGATTTTAATTTTTGTATTTTTCTGCTTTTTATTTTTGATCTTTTTCTATTTTGGGGAGACTTTTTTACAATTTTATTTTCAAAACAGTTTATTGAATCATTTAGAGCATACTTTAAATTTTCTAGCATTCTTAGCCTCTGGATATCCTTTTTTTATAACATTTCTGATCTTTCATAGATACAATATCTTTTCTTATCTATCTGGTGATATTCTAGTTTCTTACTATAGTTTGCTTTCTTCTGCTTGCTGTATAAACTCTATTTGGAGTTACTTTTTGTTTTTTGGGTTTTTTTTTTTTAACCACAAACTATCTAATTTTTAGAGCCTTTTCTTGAATTTCTGGCTCTCCTTGGCTCCCTAAAATTTATATTTAAAACTGAAGCAATTAATTAAACATTGACTGGGCTGGTTATTGCCTGGAGAGCTTTATTGAGAATTCTTAGAGTTTTATTCCAAGACCCCTAAATGTTGATCTCTATGAGTATTTTTCTTTAGTTCTTCAATTTTACTAGAGGCAGAAAAAGCAGTGATGTAATTTCAGTCCACATGGGGCATTTTTTCACTTAAATCTGTTGGATCTCTGCCCTTTCTCTTCAGGACAATTCCTTCTGTATATCTCTCGTGTTATGGTTTTGAGAAACACTGGCAGTCTTGGTGATAGGATTAAAGTGAAGACATATGGTCTATGAACATATTTCTTACTCTCAGTTGATTTATTCACTAAATGTAAAACAGACTCTCAGGATAATGTCTCTCTTTTCTACTGTGATCTGGCCCTTCCTTTATGTTCCTTCCCCTGTTAAGAAATCAATGAAATAAAAAATGGCTTGATTATGGGGTCTCTTTCAGCTTCCTTCTCTTCCCTTTATGCCAACTTTAAAAACTGAATACAAATAGCAACACATTCAAAGGCTTGGTCATCTAGGAAGTGTGAGTTGAGAGGAAGTTGGCAGGGATGTCTACCCTAAAAAATTCTTATCATGACCTGTTGTAGTGTCTAAAATCCCACCTTTAGAATTGCTCTGTTGAATCATTTGATATTTAAGAATGTTCCATTGAACTGGTGACTCCTTGAAGGATCATGCCTTATTTATTATAGCATAGTTTCTGACACATAATAGGTATTCAAGAAAGTTTCTGCTGAATAAATATTAAATTTAAAAAACATTGTGAAGAACATGGGAAAGGATAATACTTGAAGCTCATGTTCAACTAACACTTGTTTGATAGATTGGAGAGAGTAATCAACCTATGTTATTCTTGACCAATGAGTGTGACCACTTTAAGCTACATCACCCAGACTCTTGGTATCTCAATTTTTCCAATTCTGTTTGCACTTGATTTTATTGGTGGAGGTACAGAGTCTGGATTTAAGCTGAGAGATCAGCAAAAAGTAGGAACCATTTCTAAGAGATTCTAGCTCTTCAAGTTAAGCATTTAATTTTTTAATTATGATTGTAACAGTTACTACTTATATAATGCTTATGATATACCAAGCTATGACTAAAACATGCTTATATTTTTGTAGATGCATATATATAATCATGTTGTAACTTTATCACAGTATGGTGTTTTCTATGATTCAGAGGTTGTGAATCCCTAGAGTGAAATGTAATTCCCACTTATATATTATTTTTAGGGAAAAATTTCACTGTCTTAAAGTGATCTGCTTTAGGACACAATGTCCATGAATTATATATTAAAAAGCAGAAAAATGTGTGTAATCAAGATGAAACCTTTGTGACTATCGCCATCATTATTTCTTCTATCATTCGCATTGTGGGTGCAATGGAGTTGATTTCTCTCTTCAATCTACTAACTGTGTTAGTTATGCCTTGTATAACTCTGTGAAGCTCTCAGGTTAAATGCTCTCAGCTAGTAAATAGCAGAGTCAGGTCTTCAAAGGAATCAACTATTTAAAGCTTTAATTTAGATGCCCTATCCCCATTAACTATCTTTCTCAAGTACAAAATATTCAAGAATTCTTTTTTAAACTATGATTTAACTTTCTCTCGTTTGTATTTTCTCTCCTTCTTTTAATCATCTTTTCTTCTGGTTTTACTCTCTTAAGCTGTGCTAACCTCAATGTTCAAAATCTAAAAAGATGGCAAGAGAGTGGGTGGAGGTTGTGTGATACAGATGGAGGAAGAAAGGGGAGAAGAGAGAAGGTGAGGGCCAAATAACTTTATTCAGTTAAAAAATACACACACTCCAATTCTTCCATAATGTATATGCAAGTTTGCAAGGTGTTGTAGGTGAATATACATGTATGAGTAAGAATGAAGTCACAACGTGAATACTACAGAGAGGGATACAATTTCTTAATCTGAAAAACAAAAAATTACATCAAAACGCAAAACAACTCTATCCACGTTCCCAACTAGCATTTTTTTTTTTTTTTTGCTATTAAAAAATTTGCTATCCTCTCTCTTTCTTCTGTGATGTGCGTGCATGTTTGACTTTGCATGGAAATGAAGAGGGAGATAATGCTTAATGCAAAATAAAGTCCATTTTGTAAACACATTTCTCATTCCGTGATGGTATCCCTTTGGTATTTACGGAACATTTCTTCTGCTGTGTTTTATAAAGACATATGAACACAAAATATATGAGCACATCTAATGTTGATTACCTCTCATTTGCATTTTCCAGGAAGAATCGTGTAGACCAACAGAAACAGTAATAAGAAAATTCCCTAGAGACAAAGTAAGGATACCTCAGTGTACTTTTATTAAAGCATGGCGAAAATCTTGTGTATGGCTACAGGTTGACATTTTCAAAAGCATACTCTAAGACAACGGAAAACTGTTAATGATAAACTTAAAAACTTTTCGATGATAAATGCCACGTATATTTTAAAAAAGTGAGACAATAGACAAAAATTGACTCCAGTTTATTATTTAATATTTCGGTGTATCCCGCCGCTCCAGTCATCTACCCCTCCCCCCACCCCAGTTTCGGCCATTTTTTTTTTTAAGTAAAATAATTTGTGTAAAAAGTGAGGTCGATTAATAAGTTGGATTTCAGAAATGTCACAAAGGGGAGACAAGAGGCCACACTTGCCCTTGGGAGGGGAATCCAATGGTGATATTAATTGACCTCTTTGTCCAGCCTGGCTGTGAGACGTGGAGTCGATTCCTTTGATGCGGAGGGATCTTTTGATGGGGATTAGATATTCCCTGTTGTAACGATATTTTTCAGACCAATTATTAAATATGTACATGTTTGGAGTTCACCATGTCTTCCACAGCTGCTGGTGGCAGCTCCCTTCATTGATGTGGGCTGCAAAGGCTGCAAAAAACCTACGTGTCAAAAGCAAGGGGTGGGGAGCCGCCATTTGCAAAGCCGGAAATGATTAAAATCTCAGGATTGAGACCATTCCCAGTCAGCAAGGGCTTGCCCAGAGCACAGTTCCTGCTTCTGGTGTCTACTCTGAAGAGCATAGAATGGATGTTAGTCTACCATTCCATTGGCAGTAGGATGTCTCCAACTACTGGTGAGCAAAGGGGGAAAGTGAGTCAATCACTGGCGTGGCGTGCACAGGAGAAGCGCGCTAATTTGAGAGGTCAGCGGCGAGTCCAGTTCAATGGCCTAGTCTTGTCGGGCTGAGCCGCGGACCCTGCCGGCCGCCGTCCTCTTCCGCTTTACCCAGGTGCAGCGTGGATCCATCCGCCTTAGCGAGCGCTCCTGGTAGCGGGGCGATCGGCTTTTCGGCAATACCCGGATGGAAGTGTAATGGCCGCCATCAGGGACTCGCAGGCAATGGGGACCACGACAGGTATTCCCTGTGAGCAGCGCCGCCCAGACCTGTTAGGACGCCGAGACTTCTAGAGGGCCAGCCAGGGGGCAAAGAGCGAGTTTGTGGGCCGTTAGGGTCCCCCTCCGAACCGGCTCAGGGGTCCGCCTCTTGAGATAGGAAGCGCCTGTTAAATAGTCCCGGTCATTCAGCGCTTTCGGCTAACTTGCCGCAAAGTTTTTCAAGGGAAGTCGGCCCTTTCACTCGGTGCTCTTGCAGGCTGCTAGAGCTAACCTTCCGCTTCTTAGCCTGTGCTGGTTTTACGTCCGAGCTTTTTCAACTCTATACTGTTCCAGAGCCTAGGAGCTGGAACGGAGCGCGGTGACAGTGTGCCTCCGCGCGCCGGAGGGGCAGCCGAACCCCGGAGGAAGGGGCGGATCGTGCGCGGTGTTTGGGACAGAGCGGGGCGCGCGGCGCTCGAAGCACCCACTCGGTTCGTTCCGGGGCTGGTGGAGACAGCATGGGTCCTCGTCAGACGGCACCTCTCGAGCTGTAGGTTTGCAGTCCCACGGCAGCCCCACTCGACGGCGTCCCCATCGTGGGTCCAGTCTACGGTCTTTGGAGGTCTTTTCTTGCTGATATGCTCAGTTCTCTGGCCAGCGCTACTTCCTCCAGAATTGGCCAAAGGCATTCTTTCCTACAAACCTCAACCACACCCAGTAGCAGATGGATTTCTTTGTAACTGGTTTCTCACTTGTAGGGTCCATTTTGAGTCTCTTCTTAACATGGTGTCCTCATTGTCAAGTAGATAGCTTTCTCTAGATGGTCATGGTATTTGAAAATACATAGGGTGAAAGTACATAAAGTAAAATGTTATAACTCTGAAGTAGACCAACGAAACAGATACGGTAGCCTTAAGGTTAAAAATGTAATAGTTAAAGTCCAGTTTTCTTTTTAGGTTTAAATTTGGGGGCGTTTACTGTTTGTGAGCTCTTTTAGTGAAAACAGTTGCGTATGTGGTTATCAAAAGTTCAAAAATCTCTAGAAAAATAAAGTAAGTCAATGTTTAAGGAATTCATAAGAATGTTGAACATTATATGATTGTCACAGTGATGAAACATGAAGACACCAAACTATCAGGGTAGGAATGTCATTAACTCGAGCAGCTGTGTTAGGCCCAGTTTACTGTTACTGTTAGATTATTTTTTATGCAGCAAGGGATCTGATTTGAGTGTACTCTGAAGTTAATATCCTCAGATTGAATAGGTAGAAACCATTTAAATTGATTCAGTGAAATAACCTAACATTTTTCAGAGTTTATTGCTAATTAGTAGAAATGGATTCGTTATCTTTCATCAAAACTATTCTTCTGAAATTCATAGAGACATTGCATTGTGTTAACATTTTTAGGATGTTAGCATTCCATAGGGGGGTAAGCATAGTAGACCATGTTAATTTTTGTTAAAATTCTCATAAATAATATGAAACCTTTATCTAGAAAATTGTTAACCAAAGGAGAGGGAGAGATAAAGTATAAGTATCTAACAACCTGTTTTGCACGTTCAGATTTTTCCTTATTGTTTCCATGAAAGTATAAATGTAAATTCAAAGCATATATATCTGGTTTTATGGAAGGATAAAAGGACAGTAACCACAATGAATGCCTACTGTGCATATTGATAAGGTGTGAGCTTTTAAATGCTAGCGATTTTTATCATCATCACACTTCAAATCCTATCCTCTTCTCCCTGGTAATAGTATACTGTGATCGCAGAAGTTTTTATGTCTTGAAACATTCTAGAGGGGATATATTTTAGCATAAATGTACAGTTTGACTTTAAAATATACTTTAAACATGCCCTTCTAATGTACTTTTATTTACTTTTCTGTTTGGAATTGTCTTTATTGAAGCATTGTGTTCTTTAGATTACTTAATACAACTTTTTTTTTTTTTTAATTTTTTTTTTTTTTTAATGATGAAAGACTTGAATTTTTCCAGTTTCCTTCAGGTACTCCACTAAAAGGTGTTTTTTTGTTGTTGTTTTTGTTTTTTGGGGTTTTTTTTTTGCCAAAACACTATAAATAGAAGAAAAAAGTTTTAATAAAGTTGAAATTTCTATTAATCTATCTGATCCCAGGTATGAAGACTATGAATATTTCAGTTCTGTATGGGGTATTGGCTTCACACAGTGAGCAGTTTTCATGGGATGTTAGCTATCAGAAATGAGTATTCAGAGGTAGCATTGTGGTGGTAGGATAGCTGGATTGGAATCAGATCCAGATATAGTTCTAGCTTTGTGATTTTGGTCAAGACTCATTTTCCCTATCACAAGATACTAAATTAAATTGCTTCTAAGCTCCCTTCTAAGCTTTGAGTTTTGTGACTTTTGTAAATTTATGACATTATTATTGGGTATCAATGATAAAGTATTTACTAGAGTGCATTGAGATTTATCTTCTAAATTTATACATATAAGTTGAATATGAAGCATAATTGAATTGAGAGTATAAAAGCATTCTACTAATAGTTTTTGCAGTCAGAGTTTTAAACTCTTGGTCTTTATTTCCAGATATCATCTCTTCTTTTGATCACTGTTCCTGATTGTGGCTTTGTCCAAACATTAAATTGTGTGCCTTTTGTTCCTTGAAGAAAGAGGTATGGTAAAGATCAAAGTACTGCATTATATATAGTCTATTAAGTAATAAGTTAATATGTTTTAATCTTGGACAAAATATTTATGTATATGTGAGTTTTCATAAGTTATAATTTTATTTTTGACCTAAATAAAATACTTACACATAGATTTTCATTTTAATATAAGCAGAAAAAAGTTTGGTTTCATTGTTTATTATTTAACATTTTGTTAGAGACCTAAAGATGATTTTAACTATATTATCTTTCTGAGTATAAAATGGCATTAAGGGCTTTAGGGTAATAAACAATAGAGATAAATATGGTAGCAAGATGTTTTGAATCTATCCAGTTGGCCGGAAGAATGTGTTTTACTCTAGTAAATACAAAGTAATGCACCAAAAGAAAAATTGTCTAGCATATATTTATATTATGATTAATAGCACCTACATTATAAGTCAGAAAAGGGACTTGGGAATTACTATAGAGTTCTGACTGATTTCTTGGAGATAATCATCTAAATATCCTGGTGTAGACAAAAAGAAGGAAAAAAAATCTGCAAACAAATCCCAATATTTTAAGGAAAGCTTTGCAAACTCAGTGGGAAATATTGTACTCTTATTTAAAACAAAACAAAACAGAACAAAATTTGAAACACTGTCTCGAAACACAAGAGTCTTTTGCTGTTTGTGCTGGATAGGTTCTAGGATACTACATATAATTCCCTTCAACAAATGGAATAAGTAGATCTAAAAGTATAACCCTAAATTAGGAATAAGAGTATGTATGTAACTACTAAAATAGATGATACTGACTAAATTATTACTTTAGTTCTATGAACTTTACTAGCAGATGGCTTTCTTTTCAGAGCCATTTTACACAAAGGCATGAATTTTTATTAGAAATTGACGTCTAACTACCATGAGTAAAGAGCAACAAAGCTGAGTTGAGATACCAACTTGTCATCTATGTTCATTTACCTGCGTAATTTTTTTCTTTATAACGTTTATTTGACCTTTTACCACATGAGATTCACATGGGTACTGTGTTGTTCTGGAATAGAGAAAGTAAATGCTGAGCGCTAAGAATTTTTACTGTTTTTGATCCAAACTACTCAGAAAAAATATGATAAAGAATGAAAGATTCAAATATGATGAAGTAAACAGGAGGCTGCTATATGATAACCAAAATGATTTGGATTATTTCATCTTGAAAAACTGTGAGCAAATTCTGATTAAAAACTTTAAATTGTAATTGGTATGACTACATGAAACAAGTGTCAGAATATTGGAATAAAGGTGTGTGACTTGAAGCTTAAGAAAATTAAGGGGCTTCACATTGGTCAAGAAATGGTAATAGCAATAGCTGAAAACAAATATTGACTTTATAGAAAGTCAAATGATTTCAAAATGTAGTAAAATCAATTAAAACTGGGTTGTTGGAGGTTGTGGTTGATAGAAGATACCTATATATAGTTTTTGTCAACTCAGTATCTCTTCATTCGGGGAACTATCCCGTCCATATTGTGAGTGATTGATGGGCTATCAGTCTTCTAACCCAAGCCTAGTCATTCCTATTACAACAGTAATGGTTGCCTTTTACTCAGACAAACTCAGTCAGAATCCGTGGGAATTGATGTGTGAATGCTAGGAGAAAGATGTTCTCTTTTCTCTAAAGTTGTTAATTTGCGGGGGGAGGTGCGCTAGTGACATTCTTTCCCATATGTATGAGAACTTCATCTGTAGTAGGAGAAAGTGAAGCCATACAGAAATGGGAGATGGATGGAAATGGAGTACCAGTTTCAGTCAGGGACTCTGGTATGAGATATCAGTGTTTTTCTTTTGATTCTGCAGCTACCCTGGTGTCCTTCCCAGTCCTTTGAGCTAAAATTCTCTATATAAATTAGTTTGAATTGGATTGCAGAAGAATGAATTTAAAATCTATAACTTCAAGTTGATCATTACATTCATCTACGATTTGCCCTTTTCTTATACTTTATAATAGATGCCCTTTATTCATTCATCACTCATTCATACATGCATGCAGTCCTTCATTCATCCTAACATTTATCAAGTTTCTACTATGTACAAGTGTGTTTAGCTGCCTGGATAGTCAAGGATTATGCATACTAGGCTGAGTGGATGGTGGACTTTCTCTAATATAGCACAGTTTTGTATACTTAGGTTACACAGATCAACTAGCATGTGTAGAGAATAATTAGTGCTGTGCTTAGCATTTTAGTAAGGTGTAAGAATAAGAGGAGTTCTTTATCTTCAAAGTGCTTATAATTTAGTTAAGGTATCCAGATTAATATATGTGAAACACAACATGAACAGCTAAAACAGATAAACGAATGCACAGTTGTATAGTGTGGATTTTAAGTCTGAGTTCTGATAGGAAGAAAGTGAGGGCTAGCCCAGTCTAGGACGGTTTCTTGAAGGAAGTGTAACTTCAAATGGGTTTTGACTTATGAGTCGGGTTTTGATAGGCACAGAGAATAATTAAAGAAAAGATAGAGTTGAAAATGATTAAGTGCAGTGGTCAGTTCTCAGTCCTCATCTTACTTGACAGAGTCGATCAATCCCTGATCTTGGAAACACTTTCTTCACTTTGCATTTAGTATACCGCTCTCCCTGATTTACCTTTAGTCTTACTGGTCATCCCTTTCAGTCTCACTAGCTGGTTCTTTCTCACCTTTTTCTTCTAAATGTTATAGTATCTTGGAGCTCAAGCCTTGGACTTCTCTGTGTACTTACCCCTTGGTGATTTCATTCAGTTCTATATGCATAAATATGAACACACAAAAATGTACACATAACCAATGATTCCCAAAATTTTATCTTATACCTAGATCTCTGTATTCTTTATTCAGCTACACATTCCACATTTCTACTTGGATGTCAACTGGATATCTCAAATTCTACATGGCTAAACTCAACCCTTGATATATTTGCCAAACCTATTATTCCCATACAGGCTTTTCTACCTTAATAGTAAATAGCACTTCATTTCTTCTGTTGCTGAGATTAGAACTTTTAGAGTTATCCTTGACATGTTTCTTTTTCTCATAGACCAAATTTAGTCTGTCAGAAAATCTCATAGCCTCTCTCCAAAATGTGTACGGACCTTGACCATACCTCATTGTCTCCACTAAGACACCACCATCTCTTACCTGAGTAATTGTACTGTAATAATCATCATATTCCCTTCCCAATACTCTGTTCTTAATATAGCAGCCAAAGTAATTTCTTTAAAAAAAAAAAAAATCAGCTCATGTTACTTCTTTACCCAAAATGCTCCAGTAGCTTTTCATCTCCTTCATAGTAAAACCAAAGTCCTTACAGTGTCCATCAAGCCTTATTTTAGCCACCTTGTTATTTCCTTGACCTCATCTCCTACCCTTCCCTCTGATGCTTTCTGTTCCAGTCATGCTGACCTTCTTCCTAGTCTCCAAACATTTTAGGCACACACCATACTCAGTGTTAGCACTTAACTATTTCTTTTCTTGGAATAATGTCTGTTTCAGTTCCTTACGATCTTGGTTCAAATAAGACTTTTTCAAGTGAGGTCTCCCTGATTTTGTATTCAAAATGGCAATTTTTTGGTTCTGCCTATTCTTCCTTGTTTTTTTTTTTCCATAGCACTTGTCACCTTTGAATGTATTATATAATTTACTTAATTTGCTTATTATCTCAGTATCAATAAAATGTTAGCTTGATGAGGGGAGGGATTTTTGTTATGTTCACCGCTATATTTCTAATTCTTAGATCAAAGACTGGCACAATTTGGTGCCAGCTAAAAGCCCAGCATTATGACAGGTGCTGATGATATAGCAAAGAACATGGCAGATGTGGTTCTTATGCTTATACAGCTTTTATTTCAGTAGTAGAGACAGAATATAAATTGGCAAATAAAATATTGCCAGAGGAAAAAAAGTATTACAAAAAGGAGATACAAGGAGCTAAAATAGAGAACAATTTTTTCTTTTGAGGAGGGGATAGTTTATAGTTTGGAGAAGGCCTTTCTGAGGTGGTGACATTTGAGCTGAAATCTAAGAAATGAGAAAGATCTAGCCTTACAAAGAATGGGAGAAAGAATATTTCAAGCAGGGACCAGCAGGTGTAAAGACCTGAGTATAGGAAAGGTGTATTTGAGGAATTAAGAGATCATCTGTGGTAGCTTGCTGAAAGACATTTGCAGGTGGGGAGAATGGTGTGAGATGAGTTTGAAAACCAGTTGAGGACCAGTTGGCATTGTTCCTTGTAGGCCTTGACAAAGAGATTAAATTTTCAGTGCTTTGGGAAGCCATTAAAGAGTCTTAATCAGGGGAAATTGCGACCTATTTTTATTAAGATCACTTTTGCTCCTGTGTAGAGAATGGATTTGGAGGAGGGTGGTGGGCAAGAGGAAAGCATGGAATGCCAGTTAGCAAGAAGCAAGACAATTATTTTAATCCAAGTTAGAGATGACAGTGGGCTAAGATGATAATGGAGATGGAGAGAATTCAAGATGTATTTCAAGATAGACAGGACTTGCTTATGGATTAATGTGGGTAGTAAGGGAAAGAGAAATCAAGAATTATTGCTTAATTTCTGGGTTTAGTAATTAGATGGAATGTGGTGCCATATTTTAAGATAGGGAAGCCTGGGGAGTGGAATTTGTTTTCTGTCCATAGAGAGTAGTGTTTTATATAGCCAGAGAAAAATTGAACAGTTATATTATTTTGGAAAGCTGAGAGGAAATGTATTACATGTTGATATATGTTCTCCCAGTCAAATGGCAGTAAATCTTTTGATTTTCCCTCTCCCCGATGTGTTCCAGAATCTTAAGTAAAATCTGCCTATTCCCCTAAATCACTGCCATAGCAAAATGACAACAAAAGAAAGGAACAAGAGTAAAGAAAATCTTTCTACATCCCATGCTGAATTCAGTGGTCTTTATTTCAGTTTAGACAGATTACTTATGATTTCTCTCCTAATTCCTACGTGTTAAAAATATAATTTCTGACTCTTTGTGTGTGTGTATGTGTGTGTGTGTGTTTTAAATATAATTTCATTACAGCAAGAAAAGTTTACGTGACCTATAGCATTTGCTGTAAAGTGTTTTAATCTGAGGTCACAGGAAGTCAGATATTTAGTTGAAAATAAAAGAGTAAATGAATTAAGAATGTCTTAGGTCCCTGTGTATCCAATCTTCTTGGTTTTTGTGAAGGATAAATGAGAACTATGTCTTTAAGAAGCTTATAAATTATCTTGGAAGGTAAAACAAAAAAGTGAAATGTTGTAACTATAAAACAGTTTGTAATAAAGTGGTGAGCAATGGCTATCCTTTAAATGGATATTCAGAGTGTGTGTTATTACAGAAGGTTTCATATCCCCATAGGAGGTAGAGTTAGAAAGGAAGTTTGACCAGTACTGAATCAAGATAGAAGGTGATGACAAATCTGATGGAAGAAAACAGTATGAACAAAGCTAAATACATGTGTATGAGTTGGGGGGAGCAGAAAGCACCTTATATATTGGGCATAATAGATAGATACAGATATATAGTGAGCAGTCAGAGTTGGGGAGAGTAATGACAAGATTAACTTGAACCAGGAATTGCTTCTGAATTTTAATTTTCCTTCATAATTCATACTTTTTCATAGTTCAACTCCTTCATAATTTTATACCAATGTCACCTGCCTACGTAAATGGTATGTGGCTCACATGTACCCTAGAATTTTGAACATTTCTAGATCTATACTTAATTATATGTGCATACTTAACTCTTCCTTTCTTTTTTCTGTGTTTAAGTTGCTCATTAGGCCACAGTGATATGGAGGGAGCTGGCTTTCATTATATAATGAAATGTATATAAATTCTACAAAATTTATACTTTCACTTGTTTTTAAATATGATAGGTAATAGCCTCTCAGGTAAACTTTTAAAAAACTTAAACAGCTACACACACACATGTACACATCCTAAAAGGTTGTTCCAAGTCATGAATAGATAATAGTTTAAGGGCACTAAAATAGCTTCTGCTTTGAAAATAAGAGTTTTAGGGTTTTTTTTGTTGTTGTTGTTTTTTGTTTTTTTTGGTATGTGTGTGTGCGTTCTAGATTCCTTTTAGGCAGAACCTTATGTTTTTCAGTAAGCTCTTCCTGCTGCATGCTGCTTTTGTTCTATATCCATTTATATATTCATTTGACCATTTTACAAATAAATACCTGCAGAAAAAATTAGATGACTCAAGGAATGCAATAGTTATAAAAATAATGACTATATTAGTTTTCCTATCTGGGTATTGTGATTAGTTAAGTTACAGAGCTACATACTGAGTCACAAATAGGGCTAAGCTAAAATCAGAGTTTTTTAGTTCTTTGTTTAATGTTTAAACAACTAGAATGTAGTGAGTAGCACATAGCTTCTTTTTATATCATTTTGCTAAAACTAAAGAGAATAGAACATCTTTGCTTTTTAATCTGTTGTAGATAGCAAACAAAACTCTAAGATATATTTGATATATTCTATACAAGTCTTCCTCATCCTTAGCATTTTACTTTAGAAATTCTTTTTAAAATTTCTCCGTACCTGCCGTGTGATTCCTAACCCTTGCTAACACTGCCAGTTCTCTGTATCCTCACTTTTTATTTTGATTGTCACTTAGTCCTCTGATTCTCTCACTGCTATTTTTACTCTTTTTCTCTACTATATCTTACTGTCTAGTGCCATTCTAGTAATATTTCTAAAATATTATTCTAAAATAGTGCTTTAATAACTTCTCTCTGGTCGTGAACTAACAATGGTTTCTGGTTACCTTTCATTTCAAGTTCAGATCAGTCCTCTGTAGGCCATTCTCACTCAACCTCTCCATTATACATTCTCTCTTTGATCTAGAGATCGTGCAGTGCTGTAAGAGGAGTCTTCCGTCATTTTTTTAATCTGTTTTTCTGGTCTAGATAGCCTTTGCTCATTCTTGAATGTTTAAATCGCACTACTCTTTAAAGCATCGTGTACTTTTCTATGAAGTAAACACAGTCAACATTGGTCTGTCAACTTAATGTCTTAAACAGGAGCCTTTGGTTACAAGTAATAGAACTAGCTTAAGCTCGTTTAAGCTAGTGTAAATTGAAATGTGGGAATTATTTTAAGGATACAGGATTTCTTAGAATTCAGGGTCAGGAATATGCAGGCAGGCCTCAGTAAAGACTTTGGTAGTGGCATTGCCCTGTTGGTTTCAATCAGGGTATCTGGAAGAGCTGATGATTTTCTCCTTGTTTAGTTTTTTTTTTTTTAAATTTTTGTTTGTTTGTTTTGCTATGCCATGGTATCATTCCTTTCAAAAAAATGAACCTGTTTTCAATAGTGGTTTGGAGGATAGCTTTTATAGAGCTGTCGGTGTTTATATAAACATATAGGACCTTTACTCCTGATATAAAAATAAGGATCTTTCCTCTTAATTTAAAAATGTATTGTCTTAATCTGCAATTTCCTTTTTTAAAAACTAAAATCAATAAATATCTTTCTAAGTCAATTCAATAGATATCTCTTTATAATGTTTTCATGTGGATGTTTTATAATTTACTTAATCATTTTCCTGTTCATAGATGTTTAAATGGTATATATCTATATGTTGTGCTTTTATTTTTATGATAGATTGTAAAAAGAGATTAAGAATATACTTAGAAAATGTGAAAGAAATTGTTTATTTTCAAGGAAAATATAAAATGCCAAAAGTGACTCAGGCAAACCTAAAGAGCCCAGAAACCAGGCTCCCTGTGGTGTTGGTGCAGTTTATGAAATTTTAAAAAGTGGGTAATTCTCATAGTTAGTGAACTATTGTTAGGTTTAGTCGACATAAGCTTAACTCTATAAAATTGCTGTAATAGTTTCTAAATGCTTACTCTCAGTTTCTATACATATCTAGTCATGGATTGGTGACAAACAGTTCATGGACCATCAGTAGTCCATACTTTTAGTAGCATAATTTTAGCCTACGAGCCAACCTAGAAGGAGAATTAGGGGATGTGGGGTAAGGTTTGTGTCTCGTATATATATGGTCATTTAATACTCTTGCTTTTGGTGTGGTACCTACTCTCTCAACTGGGTCTGGTATCCCCTATTTCAGAGATCCTGTTTTACTTTCCACAAAGAATAAACCTCCAGACTTCTACTGCAGTGGTGGAACAGTAGTTACCTAGCATTATGGAATAGGGAAGGGAATCAAAACCAAAACTCAAGCACCTTTCTCCAAGTTTTTCTTTATCTTAGTTTCCTCCTCCTCTCCCATTTCAGTTACTTGGTGCTGTCAGTTGCTAATCCTTTTTGAAGATTCAGAGTATAAAATGAGTTAGTTCTTAGCTTTACCCACTGCCTGGGATTGTTTTCTTGGATCTTCAAGGTTATTTATTACTTATATATCTGCTTTCCAGCATCTAGAATTTTGTTACTATTGTCACTTCTCCTGTTTCACATTGTTAATTTTTCTTTAAGTGTTTCTTATATATTTGTCATTTTGCAAATGTTACCCTTTCCAATCTTTTCTGCTTTCTTAACTATATTAACAAAATATTTACATTTATTTCTATTTTGTAGGTTTTATTGCTGATAGATATTTCTTCTATCTCACTTTTTTTGGTGGGGGGGGTTCTTTTTTTTCCTGATTGAAATTTGATTTTGTTGAAGTATTTACTTAAAATTTTTTTCCAGAAAAAGTATATATGTAATCTATTCTCTGACTCTTTACATATCTAAAATTGCATTTTCCTCTCACATATATGAGTTTTTCTGTGTATAGAGTTAATTCTTGGGTTAATTCTTTTCCTTTACAACTCTATAAATGTTATTTTATTGTCTCTAGCATAGAATTATGAGTAAAATGTCTGATTAGTATTGCTGTCTGATTAAAATTGGTGTTGCTGATGAAAATTTGAATACCTTTTTAGGTAACACTTGTCCATCTTTTTCTTTTTTGGTAGCATTTCATTTTTATCTTTTAAACTAAAAAATTTTACAGATAAGTTACAGATACTGTGTTTTATATCCCTCCACTAATAATCTTGCCAGGCATTTGGGAAGCCTTTAATTTTGAAAAGCCAAGGGTCAACAAAACAAAAACTCAGTGTAATTTTTTTTCTCGTTTTCAAAATCATTATTTCTCCCCCGTCTACTTTCTTTTCTCTTTCACGGTAGTTCTTTTTTTTTTCTTTCTCAGTGTATTATCTCAAGTCTTAATGAGATTGCCAATTACTACTCGATTTTTTTTTTTTAAAGCTTTCACCTTTTTCATTGTTACTTTTTTTTTTACTGCTGGCTAGCAGAATAAAAGCAAGATTTCTCTGAGTGTTCAGATTATTTACCTTTTTTTGAGTAACTGCATTCAGTGATGTTTCTGCCTACTTACCTTTTTTGATGGCATTGGTAGTTGAGATGAATTCTTAAAAAATAAACCAAGATTTTGTTTTTTTAGTTAGATGGAAGGGGATAGGAAGTTAATGTAATGATTTTCTGACAGCTAGGAGATAATTCTGTGGAGAAAGGACAGAACTCTTAAACAGAAGAAGGTAGCCAGGGATAAAGGAAGATTTTTCTTTGCTCAAAAATAATTTCTTCTTCACATCTCTCCTGACAGCTGGTGCTAGCAACTCCCAGTTTTCTTTAGCCCGTGGACCCACATCAAAGCTTCGGATTCATCCTCCTCCCCATACCTCAGTTGCACCCTTCTGTCACCCAGAGGGCTCCACACAGTCTTCCTCTCAAGCCCACACTTTCTCTCTCAAGGTATGTTTACAGGAGGGAGTGGGTGGAATTATGTTACCCATTCCTTACTCGGGGCAAAATTGATAGATACTCATTGAATGTTGATTGAATAATAGTTGTCCTCTTTTAAAGTGGTGCTTGACAGTCAGTCAATATTTATTTTCACTCCTCTCTCTGGACTGTTTCCTACCAGATACCTTACAGTATGTGTATGGAATGTTTTTATAGTTTCTAGACATTTTGTAGGATTTTCTTGTGTTTTTTTGGTTTGTGTTTCACTGAGCAGTTGGGAGAGGAAGAAATCAAATGGCTTAAGTTCCCATCTTGATGCAGGAAACTCTCCAGGTTTCTTTAAAGGGCAAGTCATACTTTATACAAATAATATTGTTTCAAGGCTTAATGAGATGTTGGTCAAGTTTTATGAGGAAATAATACATATATAGTAGGCAGTAGTTTAAATAGGAGGTTTAAAATCAGTAATCCTTATTGGCAGGGTAGAAATAAGACTTTAGTGAAAAGATTAGCTAATGGGTTGGAAGATTAAAACTATAATAAAATTTCTCTGTTTTTTTAATGTTATCTGAGATGTTCACAACATGCAATAAAGTTTTCCCCAAAGACCCTAATATAATTTGCTACCAGGTATCATCTTTGATCGCTTCCACATACTACAGGTTGAACATAGTTGAAGACAAAACAGATTCTCCAGATATATAATTTGAGTGCTATAAACCCCAAACTACCTAAATATACAACTCCCCTCATACTGTATTGTATATGCCATACATTAAATATATAAAAAATGTTGACATTTAACATTAATTAGTAGTTATTAAACTTAAGTAAAAGCTAAGTGGATTTCTTAATAAGTTGATTTATTTTATCAGCTTTGTTTTGCCTGTGAGGAGAGAGCATACATTTTAACGGGTAAACTTCGTGGCATCTGGTTTGGCTGCCATGCATCCTACTTAGTTATTTTATATTTTTTATGTACTGGAAGGGTGAGGTCCCTGGAAGGTCAACTCTGAATAAGCAACATGTTAATATATATATGTCTTTCTTCCTCCTTACAATCTAAAATTGTAAGCTGTAGTAGGGGTAGGACCATGTTTTTGAATCTCTCCATGGTACCCATTATAATGCCTCATGTTCATAACACATTTGTTAGTGTCAGTTTATTGAGTTATTTAAAACCGTATTTTTATATTGATTGTCAGACTTTGGGATATGTGCTTTCTTATATGAAAATATTTAAATTGTGTATTTTGAAATGGAATTAATGGTATTTAGAAATACTACCAAATCTGTAATTTTTTAGCATTACACACATATTTTTGGACACATATAATATTACTGTAAGAAGCAATTTACCTTTTGAAACCCACGATATAGTCTCCTCTTAATTATATGCAATAATAAAAAGCTTGGTGTGTATAATCCAGAATGACCACAACATGGTATTCTGGCAAATGGAGAAAAACCATTACTGTGTGTGCTTAAAAAGTTTCACGTTTGAACCCCACTCTCAGATTTTGGTTATGGTAAAAACTCCATATGTGATTATGATAGTTGTCACTGTTGAGAATGTGACAATCTTTAGGGAATCTTCTTGGTTGATGTGTAGTGCCCACCAGGTATCATTGAATTTTTTTCTCATTATTATTTTTCTTACTTTTGAAGGAAAAGTTTTTACATTTAGTTTTAAATAATATAGTAAAAAAGTTACAGTAAAAACAATATTTTAGTGTATTAGGTATAGTATGTAAAAAAATTCAGAAAACTGATATCTTTCTAATGAATTTTACTGTCAGTTTAGCATATATATATATTTGAAGAATATTGAAGAAAGTGTTCTTTTCGACCCTACCAAAAGTATTAAGCTTGAGAAATACTAAAATGTCCTTTTAATATATAAAGCAATGTAACATTTAATTATATTCTCTCAATAAAGGATTTCTAAAACAGTGAAATTCCTAGTTATTTAGATTAATTGAAATTTAAACCTAAGACCTTAGGGTAGACATAGATGAAGCTTAATGTGATTTGCATTTTATTTCCTTTAGCTTATCTAATTTTATCTTTTTCATATACATATTTGAAACCATGAAAGTGAGAAAATATAATTCTTCTAATATACAATTTGATATTTTTACTATTGTCTCAGCAGTATATTGTCACATCTTATTACTTTACAGTTTTTGATTTCTCTGCAGTTTGAATTGTATTGCCTCATACATGGTAATCACATGTAGTAATGATGGTAGCTGCGATTTATTTAGCAATTTATGTGATATTGTTACATATATTTTCTAATTTAACCTTCACAGCAATCCCATGAGAAAGGTAGGGGAAGTACTAATTTTTTTTTTTTTTTTTCATTTTATAGATGAAGAAACTAAGACACAGAGAATGACACTTGTCTAGATAACATAAATCAGTAAGTGTTTGAATTAATGGAGGCAGATAGTATTGGGTACATTCTAATCTGCCAAGGACTTCCATTGCTGCCATCTGCCTGAGTTCTAGGGACAAAAAGCCAAGTAGCCAAAATGGTAGGGAACCAGAAAGGTAGACTTGAGTACCCCAGGAAAATATGCTCTTCCTTTTAATTTCTTCTTTTTTGTTCCCTTTTTTTTTTTCCAGTTAGTAATGAAAAGTTAAGAGAACAGATAATGTCTTTGTCATGTTGTTAAATGAATGAAACTTTTATTTTAAATATAAATTATCCCTGAGACACTAGCAAAGTAGAAAACCTAGAGAGAAGTTTGTTGAAATTTTTACAAGGTAATAGCTATAGGGTCAACTAAGGAAGTGAGAAAGTTAATGGTACATGTGTGTAATTGGAATTTAAGTGTTTAAGGCTGTCTTGTTAAGATTTGAAAAATCCTGTTAAACAACTATAGCATCAACTTAATATAAAAAACCTTAGAGCTTAAGGGTGCTTATCCAGTTGTGATTTTCTTTAGATGAAGAAACTGAGGTGCAGAGCAGTCAAAGCTTGCCCAGTGCCACCAAGCAGAGCTGGAAGTAAAGCTTATATCCTCTGACTTCCAGATTAGGGTTATTTCTTCTTCAAACTATTGCTCCTTGGTAAGCTGTTCTTACAGTACTTAACAAATATTTTATTGTGTCTTTTATTTCTGTACAAATATTTTATTGTGTCTTTTATTTTGAGCAACATTCCTACATTTTGTTAAAATAACTTTAAAAAGTGAAATTTGCGATACTTTTGTGATGAAAATTTCAATTCTTTGTTTGGTTTTAGGTGAGTTAATGTGGGAAAAATCCTGGTATTTTGAAGATGTCTCAGCGCAGTATTGTTTCCTGTTTAAATTACAAGTAATTTCAAGAGTTTTGAGAAAAAAAGGAAATTGGGATTTTTTTTGTTGTTAAATCATGCCATCTGATCAGAAACAGTTATTTTTTCATGAAAAACAAGCTACTTTAAAAAAAGATTATGATATCAAAAATGAGATAGTCGATACTATCAAATCAGTACTTAAACCAAAAATTTCAGAAAGTACTTTTCATTATAAACTGAAAAATGTGAAAATTGATTTGCCCAGGATAAATATTCCAAATGAAGTCCTATCGAAACATGAAGTTGACAAATATAGAAAATTATTTCAGCATAAACCACAGACTGCAAGAAAATCTATCAATATTAAGACTGTAAGCTGCATAGAGAAGTTTACGTTGCTCCATAAGTCTGAGAAAGTTGAAGAAGAGAGTATAAAAATGTCTGCAAAAATACTCAATTTCAACTGTTTAAAATGCCGAGATAGCACTCTGTATAGCCCAAATGATTTGCAGAAACACTTTCAGATGTGGCACCATGGTGAATTACCTTCATATCCTTGTGAAATGTGCAGTTTTTCAGCAAATGATTTCCAGGTATTTAAACAACACAGACGAACCCATAGAAGCACTTTAGTAAAATGTGACATTTGTAACAATGAGAGTGTATATACTTTACTAGACTTGACAAAACATTTTGTATCCACACATTGTGTAAATGGTAGTTTTCAATGTGAAAAGTGCAAATTCTCCACCCTGGATGTTGGCACATTTGTTCAGCACATTCATAGACACAATGAAATCCATTATAAGTGTGGTAAATGCCATCATATATGTTTTACCAAAGGAGAGCTTCAGAAGCACCTTCATGTTCATTCTGGTACATTTCCCTTCACTTGTCAGTATTGTAGCTATGGTGCCACACGGCGAGAGCACCTTGTACGACATGTTATAACTTTACACAAAGAACATTTATATGCAAAAGAGAAACTAGAAAAAGACAAATATGAAAAAAGGATGGCAAAGACTTCAGTAGGACTTAAGCTAATACTGAAAAGATACAAAATGGGTGCATCTAGGAAGACATTCTGGAAACGTAAGAAAATCAACAATGGAAGTGACCGAAGTCTAGAAAAAAACACTGAAGTGCTTAAAAATGTGAACAAAACACAGACAAAATCTGAAGACCAGAGCCATCTCATTCAGGAACATTCAAATGAAGAAAAGGATGAACAGCTACACTGTGAGAATAATGATAAACCTGCTGAGTCAGAGTCAGAAAAGCCAACTCTCCTCTCCACTGGGCAGTGTAGTAGAGCTGAAGAGGGATCACATTCTCCTGCAGCTTTCTTGAAGACTGCTGTACAAGGACCTACAGTGTTAATGGTGAAAAATAATAAAATAACAATTCCAGCTAACTACAGTGCTAAGTTTATGGGCTTCAAGATGATGGATGGAAAACAACATATTGTAATAAAACTGTTGCCTACCAATAAACAGAATTTATATTCACCAGGCTCACAGTCAGATGCTGCAAAGGACAGTACTGGTAGTTCGCAGTCCCAGACTTTGGACACGACTGGATTCTTAACAAGAGTAACAACTGTGTTAAGTGACACAGTTTACATGAAAGCAACTACTCCATTTTTATGTTCATCTCCTGTACTTACAGGGAAAGTAACTTCAGAAAAAGAAATGGCTTTGCTATCTCAAACAAGTAATACTCTTCAAACAGTGAATGATGAAAAAAGTGTACCTTCTTTGCCAGCATCATCAGAATTAGTTACAGGATCAGTGAATTTGACCACGAAAGTCGAAACAAGAGATAATGTTGACTTATGGGGAAGTCATATTACTCACAGTCACCCTGAGGTATCAGGTACAGCCATTAAAAGTCCAGATAAAGTCAACTATGCTACCAAACCAAATGCATTCAACAGTGGAGATATGCATAACTATTGCATTAATTATGTGAACTCTGAGTTACCTGTTGAATCTTCCAACCAAGGATCATTACCTTTTCATAATTACTCAAAAGTGAATAATTCTAATAAACGTCGTAGGTTTTCAGGAACAGCAATGTGTGAAAGCCCTCAAAGAGAATCTTCATCAGGTAAGACAGCTATTCAACAACCAATAAGTGAATCAGTTTTATCACTAGTGAGGAAGGAGAGCTCAAACCCAGATAGCCTGTTAGCATCTATTAGCCTTTTAAATACTAAGGATGGAACTTTAAAAACTCAAACTGAAATTGAAGACCAGTGTGTTTCAGAAAAGGGACAAAACATTGATGGACAGAACCTATACACGAATGAAGATCAAAATTTAGAGAGCTTGACTGAAAATTCTAAATGGGATGGCATTTCCAATGTTGAGTCACCTCTGATGCCTAGAATCACATCTGTGTTCTCTCTCCAGAGTGAACAGGCATCAGAATTTTTGCCACCTGAAGTAAACCAGTTACTTCAAGATGGATTAAAAGCAAAATCTGATGTGAAACAAGACTCTAGTAACACTCCAGATAAAGGCCTGCCACTTCATTGTGACCAGTCATTTCAGAAACATGAGGGAGAAGACAAAATTGTTGACTCTTCAAAAGACTTCAAAGTACAAGGCATCTTCCCAATTCCGTCTGGTAGTATGGGGATTAACGTGCCTGCAAATGATCAGAATTTAAAATACAGTGGAAAAGAAACACAAATGCCGTCAGTGTCACAGGACATGAGAGATTCAGAGAAGACACCTAGAATTTCAGGGATTGGCACACTACTTAAGACTCAGTCAGATGCGATAATAACACAACAGCTTGTGAAAGACAAACTACGAGCCACTACACAAAATTTAGGTTCTTTATGTATGCAGAGTCCACTTGTAAATTCAGAACCCAAAAAAGCTATATTCGTTCAGACTCCAAAAGGCTTTTTTGTACCATTCCACATTGCTAACAATCCTGGATTACATGTCGTTTCAAGAAGACCATTGGTTAATACTCAAGGTGGACCTGCTTGTCTTCTTTTAAACAAGAAACCTGGGATGATTTTAACATTTAATAATGGGAAATCTGAAAGTGTTAACACTGTCAAAACTGAGAGTGCTCAGGCTTGTGGAACTACAATTAAAGAGCCTTCAAGAACATCTCTTTTAAAGGTAGAGCAAAGCAATAATTGTCTGACACCTGCACTTTGTTCCAGTATTGGCAGTTGTTTGAGCATGAAAAGTAGCTCAGAAAGTACTTTGCCATTAAAAAGCCCTTATATTATTAAAACGTCAGCAAGTTCTTCAGTGAAAGCTGTGCCTACTCCTAATGTATCTGAGCATCAGGGCACTAAGTTAAATACCTTGGATTCAGTAAAACAGCAGAATGAGATTTTTCCAAAACCACCTCTTTATACCCTGTTGCCTGATGGCAAACAAGCTGTTTTTTTAAAGTGTGTGATGCCAAATAAGACTGAGCTGCTTAAGCCTAAATTAGTGCAAAATAGTACTTATTATCAAAATATACAGCCAAAGAAACCTGAAGGAACACCACAAAAAATATTGCTGAAAATTTTTAACCCTGTTTTAAACGTGACTGCTGCTAACATGTCAGTAAGCAACTTTGCAGCCTCATTGCAGAAAAACAATGTACCATCTAATCAGACTGCAGGAGGAGAGCAGAAAGAGCCAGGATCTTCTAGAGATGCCTTACCCTTCTTACTAGATGATATGATGCCAGCAAATGAAATTGTGATAACTTCTTCTGCAACATGCCCAGAATCTTCTGAGGAACCAATACATATCACTGACCGTTCAGAGGCCAGGGTATTGAGATGTAAGACAAATTGTAGAATTGAGAGAAACTTTAATAGAAAAAAGACTTCCAAAAGAAACTTGTCAAGAATAAAAACTCAAGTAAGAAGTAAAGATTCTGAAGCTGCCTTTGTACCTAGAAACAGAAACTGTAAACGAAAGTGTGGGGATAGTTACCAAGAACCTCCAAGAAAAAAAGCAACATTACATAGAAAGTGCAAAGAAAAGGCTAAACCTGAAGATGTCCATGAATCACTTGGATTTAGCAGACCTAGGCTTTCAAAAGATTCTGTCAGAACTTTGCGACTTTTCCCCTTTAGTTCCAAACAGCTTGTGAAATGTCCCAGGAGAAACCAACCAGTTGTAGTGTTGAATCATCCTGATGCAGATGCACCCGAAGTAATAAATGTAATGAAAACTATTTCTAAATTTAATGGACGTGTACTTAAGGTTTCATTGTCAAAAAGAACTATCAGTGCTTTACTGAAACCAGTTTGTTGTACCCCTTCTAAAACAAATTGTGACTTTTCCAGGAGGCACAAAACATTTAAACCTGTTAGTTCTGTGAAAGAAAGATTTGTGCTAAAATTAACACTCAAAAAGACAAGCAAAAACAATTATCAGATCGTGAAAACTACCTCTGAAAATGTTCTAAAGGCTAAATTTAACTGTTGGTTTTGTGGTAGAGTGTTTGACAATCAGGACGCTTGGGCTGGTCATGGGCAGAGACATTTAATGGAAGCTACTCGTGATTGGAATATGTTAGAATAATTTACTGTAATTACCAAGGAAAAGACAAGTAAAATATTAGAAGAAAACATTGAATTACCTTAATGCAGACATTTTCTACTTCAATATGTTACCTAAAATTAAACATTTAAAAGTTGGCTATATTTCCATAAGAGAAAAAGTTTTGTGTGATATTTGAAAATGCTGTCATTGTACATATAAGTTCTGAAAGAAATTTATCACAGCACAGATAGACCTTGATTTTTTCAAAATGTGTTCTTGGGAAGTTAGGGCAAAAGAAAATTTTGAAAAAAGTTTTCCCAATTTAGTGACTCAGAGGGTAATGGCTGACAGCCCCATTCCTTCTCTTCTTCCACCAGCCTTATGAATCATAAGTATAGCTCCTCTGAAGATGGAGAGCTCTTTCATCATGGAACTGAAGGAGTTTCTTATCATTTATGAAGATATACTAAGCTTAGGTAAAAAACTTATTCTACATTTGCTAAATATAGTTCTTTTGAAGGATATAGGTTCCTTTGAGAGTACATTTAATTCACTACAGCTACACCTCAGATGCTTGAAAAAAGTTTTTGAAAAGTAAATTTTTTTTCCTCATAAGCTATGTCCCACATCAGAGATTGGAACACCCTCCCAAGGTGATTTTGGTTTTCTAAATGGCTATGCCAAGGATTGCAAGAGATGGGCAGCCACAACAGAAGCACTAAACTCTTCATCTAAGTTGAAGTCCAGTTAACCTGACATTTTTGAATTTGGTGACTCTCCAGGGATGCCCTTGCGTAGAACTATGCTTGTTTGGTTTAAATTGTTTGTTCTTCATAAACCAAATAGCCAATTTTTCTTGGTTGCCACCCTTTAAAAAGAGTGGAATGTAGAAGCACTTCCAGGGGAATGGCTTTTCTCAAAAACTAAAAATTATGGAAGCAAGATGAGCAAAGCAAATCATATTTTTGTCTGTGTTTAATTACTGTTAGTGTCTGAACATGTCTACATTGGGATAAAACATTTTTGTTAGCAACTTTACAGTATGACTGACAACCCAAAGTAGATTATTTACTCTTTGTTGGCAGTTGAAAGTAAAGAAACATTAATAGTAGACTCAGTGGCAGCGCATGAAACTTCAGGACAGATTCCTAAGGGACGTTCTCAACAGAGGAATAGTTTTAAAATGGATGTTTTCATGATGACGACAGAATCATTAATGTAAATTTTTCACCTTGTGAGTTTGGATCAAATTTTGTTGGATCATTGGATAATGGATTTCTTATATTGCAAAATTGCATACTATATTTTTTGTCACGTTACTACAAGTGTTAAGATATTTTCATTGAAAACTTCAGGGCTTCTTTTCTGTATATAACAAAGAATTTAAAGCTGTACATATTTTTGTACCTTTTCAGTTATGTAAATTTTGCACAGAAAGTTTTTGACATAAAAAGTTTATTTTTTTTTTTCAGTTCTGTGCATGCACTAATAAAACTGGTTGTTTAATTTAAAAGGAATATGTACGACTTTACCCACGTTATTTTCCTGGTTTTTATTTCAGATGTAGAATTTTTTTGGAGGGGGTAAATTCATTTTTCAGGGATTGAACACTATTGTTAGCAAAGTGCCTAAAAGATGTGAAACAGTTTACATATGTCAACTGTAACAGTAGGTCCCAAATGGGCCCATTCCCCCAATAGTTTTATTTTAAAGAAAGCCATACATAGATGCTTCAAGCTATCTTGCTATGCACATTATACATGTACTGTTTTTGTGCAGTTTGTCTACTTTCTTAGTGAAGTATTTTTTTGTATAAAACCTTTTAAAATTGTGTTTAAATTGAGCCTAAGAATGGAGTTGATTGGAAATATACAGTATATATTAATAATGTATATTGGTGTTTAAAGAATGGTAAGCATTGTTAATTTCTGTAATGAACATTTTCAATTAAATTTATCTTGTTTGTGTTTACACATAATTTTTTTTTACTGTGGTAAAATCGAATGGGAATTTTATTCTAATGAGAAATATTTAGATTCCAAAGTTCTTTTCTTCTAGTGAACTATGCAAAATAAAGTGTGGGAATTTTTTGCCCCCAAAATCACAGGTGAAATTTTGAAATTTTGTTTGAGAAGAGTAACATTTACTACAATTTTACTATGGTTGTGCTGATAAGGAAACCCATAGAGAGGCTTTTGCTCTTCAGTATCCTAACAACAATAAAATTGAAATGCTCTGTTATGGATAGATCTATTACAGTGCATCACCTTCTATAAATAGAGAAGAGAGAAAGAACCATCTTGCCAGTGTTTGCAGCACTATACAAATACATTTCAAAACAGCAGTACCAGTAAAAAAATATTTTCTGATACATGCCTTTTGTCTTAAAGTTTTAAAAGGCATTTCAAAACATCATGCCTCAGATACTCTAGTTAGTACATTTTCTGACTTTGTTAGGTTAACAAAGGAGGCAAACTTGCTTGGAGCTGCTTTATGGCCAGAGCAGAAAATCTGAAAACAAAACCCTTTATCCTTTTTTTTTCTCTCAGCTGAAAGTGAGCTAAAGGTTGCTTTCCAAAGTATAGTCAGTAGTTTGAGGCACTTTTTACAACTGGAAGAGTTTTATTTGTACAATTCAACTTCCGGATCAAGAATTGGTTTCATTTTTCCATTGTCCATCTCCGTTAACATGGGCCTCATTATTTGGTATTCACTTTAAAATTAGTTTAATTGTTAAAGCATTTACCTTTCTATTTTAATAAGCAATAGTACAGGTTGAAATTAAATAGTTTTTATGAAAAGTTTTGTTAAGGGGTCATTGAAGTTTTTAGTAAAGTGTCAGTAAATAACTTAGGCTTTGTAGGCCATTTAAGTCTATCATAACTACTCAACTGTCGTAATGCAGAAATAGCCATAGACAATACACTAATGAATGAGTGGCTGTGTTTTTGAAAAAAACCTTCATTTTTAAAAATAGGCATTGGGCCAAATTTAGCCCACCAAATAGTTGTATCAACCTTTGCTATCAAAATTCTGCTTTTAAAGTGGGAGTTTTATTAACAAGTTTGATAGTTTCTTATGATGTACACCAGCTGTATAAAGTCACAAAGTGTACTTTATAACTAAAATGTATGTATGTAAAGTTACCAAAGTAGTGTTTATTTAAAAGTGAAGAGCATGTAAATTGTAGTGAAAATGATGACTGAGTAAAGTAGATAGGTCATTTGTGTGCCAAGGGTAATGCAGCTTATAGAGGACATTGCTGTGAGAATTTATGTTCAGGTTAGATGAGAAATAGATACTAGTTCTTTTAGTGATTCGAAATAGCTGTTAAGAAAATATAATAGAAATTCTTGGGATGGGAGAGAATGGAGGTGAGCTGAAAACAATATTCTATTAATTCTATACAACTAATTTTTTTTTTTTTTAAATAAGCAATTCCTTTTCACCACTGACACCTGCTTACCTGTTAACTTGGGATATGCCCCATTTGTGTTGGGGTATTGGCTTTGTATTTTGCCTTAGCCATTTGTTAGGGTCCTTGTTTTCACAAAGTTCTTGACTGTTGAGGATCTCATCTGGTGAGACATTATTTGTTGCTAGTTAGGAGGGTGGCATTAGCAGAAAACTTTACCTATAATGGAGAGTTGAAATAGGATCAGCTTAGTTGATTTTGGTGTTCATCTATTCAAGTATCCTTTCCTTAATAACTGGACAATTGAGAAGTAGTATCTTGGAAGAGATGTTAGACAGTCTTTGAATTATTTTTTGACTAATTCTGTCTAAAAGTGCTTCTGTTAATAAATACCCCCACTTTAAGAATATTTAAAAAATACATGCCATTATTATGACAGTGTAAACTTGAGTTAATAGTGTAGTGTAGGAAGAATGTAATGTAAATCAATTTAAAAAATCATGATTTTAGTCAATACCAAGAATATACTTAGAGAAAAATACTCATTCTTAGTAAAGACAGTTATAATATGTTAAAAGAAGAATTCTTTTTTAATACTTTTTAGAGTCAACCAAAGTTGAGGTTATGTTCAGGTTGCAACTCGAATTGTTTCTTTCAATTAAGGAGTGAAACATAGATACCTGTTATCAATTATTTCATGATAATATAAAAGGATAGGAAAGCAAAATGAAAAACTTGGAGAGAACAAAATACCATTTGCAAATGACTTGATTTCAATGTAAAAATCTGAAGTGATACACTGAAAATTAGCTTGTCCTGAACACGTAACAGTAATTATTTAGGAAACAAAAAGACCCATTTATAATAAGAGTCAGAATAATAAAGTTCGAAGATGCCCAAAGCAACCCACAAAACTTAACTGGGAAGTATACAGTATTTCTGGGTGTAAGGTTAAATAAACCCGTTTGGTAGATCTCATTTTCCACACCTGTGTCCCACAGAAGGCATATCAAGTGGGTGGTGGAAGCTGGTTAGTAGTGATCATTCCCTCACTCCCAGCTCCTGCAATATGAAGAGAATCAGGGCAGGGCAGCTACTGAATGGTACAGGCCCCCTTTCCCACACACCTCTGTTGTAAGAGATCTGCCCTGGTGGGTGTGGCAGCAAAGTAGCAGCTTGCATTTCTCCCAGCTTTCTGGGGGCAGAAGTGGTATTCTGTGTGTATTTAGCAGCTGGTGAAACTGGTATATCCATCCTCCCTGGTTCTGGGATATAGATCCATACTGGAAGGTGGCAGGAGATTCTCCCTCGTGCCTACCCCCAACCTCCAACACAGCTGTTCTGCAGGGAGGATCCCAGGATACATTCAGTGAAGTGCTAGTGTCCCAACACCCCACGCTCAACGTACTCCATAGCACAAAGGCATAGCGGTTCTGTTCAGGGGATGGTTGGAGTGAGCTTCAAAGACTTGAAAACACACTGCCTATTACAAGAGGACTGACTATATGGTACAGACTGGAGCAGTTTATATCCCAGGGTATTTTGAAAACAATAGAGCAATCAGCTAAGAATTAGTGGAGGCTAACAGTTGTTGTTGATACCGATACCAGCCACAGAAATCCCTTGAGGTCAGAAAGAATGTGTGCATACTCAAGGCTGCAACCACATAGGAGCAATGAGAGGGGGAACTTCTGAGCTACAAGTCCCTGGCTGAATGTAGGGCAAAACTTGTAAACTGTAGATAGTGAAAACAGTCTCCAAGCCATACATAGATCCAGTGGTAAACGGTATAAATCTCTGATTCAGAGTGCTTAAACACACCTATGGTGCTGATCACCAAATGGTGCTGACTCAGAAACAACCCCTAGGAAGTCAGATTTAATAATAAAAAACAATAGGGAAACAAGTTGAACAGTAATATCAGAGGTTGCGCACTGTGAGGGTAGACTTGAAGGATAAGTCCAACCAAGTCACTAAATAAAAAGTCCAGAGTTAGAGAGGAGGACCAGTATGCAGAGATCCTACAAAATGTTACCTAAAGTGGCCAATTTTCATCACAAAATTATGAGACATTCAAAAAAAAAAGTAAAGTGTGACACTTTACTTTTGCAGGTAATAGGAACTTCCTTTGAGGGGTACTAGATGTAGGCTAAATGTTAAGCAGCTATTATAAATCTGTTTGTTGAAAGACCTAAAGGAAAGTATACTGACGATGTCTCATCATATAGGAAATATAAATTTAAAAAAATTATCAAGAAAGAACTAAAGAAAATTCTGGAGGTGAAATGTACAATAACTGAAGTAAAAATTTACTATAGTGGCTCAACAGTAGATTTAAACTAGTAGAGGAATCAGCAAACC
>NW_011889019.1:813863-828263 GCF_000151845.1 Pteropus vampyrus
AAGTTTCGTTTCCTTTAGCTCTTTGACCATATTTAAAATACTAAATTAAAGTCTTTGTTTAGAAAATGTAAAGCTTAGGCTTTCTCAGGATTTCTATTGATTGCTCCCCTTCTGTATATAAGCAATACTTTCCTTTTTCTTTACATGCTTTGTATTTTGTTGTTGTTGTTGTTGTTGTGGAAAAGAGGACATTTAAAATATTATACTATGGCATCTCTGAAAATTAGATTCTCAACCTCTGCCCCACTCCCTCCCCCAGGGTTTGTTGTTGCTGCTTGTTGTACTTGTTTGTTTGTTAGTAACCTTTCTGAGTTAATTTTAAGTCTGCATTCTTTGTCAGGTATGACCACCAAAGTCTCTGTTATTTTGGCTTAATGGTTAGCTAATAACCGGACAAAGATTTCCTTAAATACTGCAAATGAAAAAAATCTTTAAGTGTTTTCCAAGGGACTCTGTTTGTTTTTGTAGTGTACATTCAACACTCAGCCAGGCAGTTTACAACTCTTCCTTAGCCTTCACATTCTACTTTTGCAGAGCCTCCAGGTCAGAGTAGATGACAGCTTAGGGCCTTCTCATGTCTTTCCACACCGTCCTGGCATGCTTGTAGCTTCTAGATTCCCAGAAATATGTTGGAGCTGTACAAAGCGCCTTTGGGCATCTCATTCCCCAGCCTTTCCTCCATAGCTTTTTGGCTGGTATATGGCTTGCCTCAAATGTTATCTATCACCTCAGGCAGCAGTGACTAAAACATTTGCCTGTTAATGTTTTCAACATTGCCCCTAGGTAGCAGCTTTAGCTCTGGCCCAGCTTCAATTCATAACAAAGCCAGTCTACTAGGAAGTTATCAGACCTGTCAAAACAAATAATTGCAATTCTTTGTGAATAAGTTGTATTCTGTACCCTCTGTTACCAGGAATGGGGGCTTTAATTTTCAGGACTATGGCTAACAACAAACTTAAAGGTGAAAAATAGAACTTTTCCTTTAAGATCAGGAACAAGAAAAGATGTCCACTTTTACTGCTTCTATTAAATATTGTACTGGTGATTCTAGTCAGGGCAGTTAGGCAAATTAAAAAGAGGCATTTCGATGAGAAAGAAAGAATTAAAAATATCTCTATTTTTAGATGATATGATCTTATATAGAGAAAATTCTAAAGAACCTATGAAAAATACTCAACTAATAAATGAAATCAGCAAGGGTGCAGAATACAAGGTCAATAGAAAAAGTTAATTCTACTGTAATACATTAGCAATGAACAATTCTAAAATGAAGTTAAAAAAAATTCTATCTTCAATGGCTTTAAAGGAATAAAGTACTTAGGAATAAATTTAACAAAAGAAATGCAAGAGTTTTACACAGAAACTACAAATCATTGTTGAAAGAAATTAAAGAAGACCTAAATTAATGTAGAGACATCCCATGTTCATAGATCAGAAGACTTAATATTGCCAAGGTGGCAATACTCCCCAAATTGAACCACGGATTCAATGCAATTCCTGTCAAAGTCCAGCTACCTTTTTTTTTTTTTTTTGCAGAAACTGACAACCTGATTCGAAAATTCATATGGAGAGACAAGGGATCCAGAATAGCCAAAACAATTTAGAAAAGAATGAAGTTGGAAAACTCATACTTCCTCCTTTTAAACATACCACAAATCTACTTCAATCAAGACAGTGTAGTACTGACATAAAAATAGGCATATTGAACAATGGAATAGAATTGAGAATCTAGAAATAAACCAATTGATTTTTGATCAGAATGCCAAGTCAGTTCAGTGTGCAAAGTATAGTCTTTTAACAAATGCTGCTGGGACAACTGGATATCCATGTGCAAAAGAATACATTTAGACACATACCTCATGCCATGCATAAAAGTTAATTCAAAATGGATCAAAGACCTAAATGTTAGAGACAAAACTATAAAAATATTAGAAAGAAACATAGGTGTAAATCTTTGTGACCTTGAATTAGAGAACTATTTATTAAGACACCAAGAGCACAAACAATTAAAAAAATACATACACTGGAATTTATTAAAATGAAAAACTTTTGTGTTTTAAAGAACTCAAGAAAGTGAAAAAGACAACCTACAGAATGCGAGAAAATATTTTTAAATCATATGTATGTAGAGAAACTAGAACTCTTAAACATTGTAGGTCAGAATGTAAAATGGTTCAGTCACTTTAGGTAACAGTTGGGCATTCCTCAAACTGTTAAACATTGCTACCATATGACAATAATTCCACTTCTAGATATGTACCCAAAAGAAATGAAAAACATGTATCCACTCAAAAACTTGTGCACAAATGTTTATAGCAGTATTATTCATAGTAGCCACATAGTGGAAATAACTCAAATACCCAACAACTGATGAATGGATAAACAAAATATGGAATGTCTATATAATGTATTATTTAGCAATAAGGAGAAATGGAGTACTGATACATGTTATACTATGGGTGAACCTTGAAAATATTAAGCTAAGTGAAAGAAGTCAGTCACAAAGGACCACATATTGTATAATTCCATTCATATGAAATGTCAAGAGGATGCCAGTCTATAGAGACAAAATAGGTTAGTTGTTGACTATGATGGAAGTTGGTATGGAATGGAGAGTGTCTGGTTATGGGTATGGAGTTACTTCTTGAGGTGAGAATGTTACAAACAGATTGTGGTGATGGTTGCACAATTCTGAATATAGCAAAACTCACCGAATTATATAGTCAAGTGGGGGAATTTTACAGTATGTGAATTACATCAATAATGCCATTAAAATTATCAACTAGTAAAAGTTGGTTAACTATAAGAAGGGGAAAATTAGATGCTAAGGAATACAGGAATAGCAAATGTAGTAATCAGCTACTATTTTAGGATTGAGAGAAACTAAACAAGGAAGAAACTAAGCACTTAGAATGGGACTCCCTAACCCTTAGTCTGAGATTCAGGCCTTATCGAAGAGGTTGTAGCTGCCACAGGTACATTCAAGCCGATGATAGTGAAGAATTTTGCCAGAGGGTGCAGACCTGAGCTAGTCGTTAGGAGTAGTCAATCCAGTGTCTGTAAAACTCATTGGAGGGTGCTGGTTAGCTAGAGCTGGTCTGCTGTATCCAAGAAACTCACTGGAAGCTGTGGGCAGCCTTGAACTGGTCCACAAGAAGTTGCACCACTGAGTACCAGAGAAACTCACTGGAAGATGTGGCCAAGCTGGAGCCTACAGGGTGATTTAGATAAATTCACTGGTGAGCACTGGCCTGGAGGGTGGCAGAAAAGCTCAGTGGAGGGTGCTACAGGCCAGAACTGGTCTGCAAAGTGGCTGAGAAACTCACTGGATAGTGATTGTTACTGGGCTTCCCTAATCCACTGATGGGAAAAAAATTTCACTGGAATCAGGAAGGGATATATATATATATATTAAACAGCACTCATTGGCTGCCCACATTCTGCCTCAGTGGTTGCCATGTTCTGTTAACCTTATCCACAACTCTGTGAGTCAAGCGCCCTTGACTGTACCCAGATGTTCCAATTGTTATAATTGAGACGCCTGGCTTCTTAAGTGCTGCTATCAATGTGTGAGGGTTTATGAACGTTAGCCCTAGCTACCATTAGACCTGGCTGGCAGAGCAGGGCACTAGTGAACTTCTTAGTTCTCCTCTTACTGGTGTATTTCTGATGGTCTTGGTGAACACACTTGTCCTCTGGAACATACTTGGTGAACACACTTGTCCTCTGGAACACACTTGCCCTTCGGAACTTGTTCTCTGATGAGTCTTCTGCCTATACATAATATATCCATTCCAGCATGCTCACTTCCCGAGGTTTTAAATTTTTTCCTCCACCATAGCAATTCAGGCATCTCAGCCTCAGTCAGTGAAGGTCATCACTTTCTCTAGTCTTCAAGGAGCCTCTCAATGAGTTTGCACCATCTCCTAGGGTCTTTGCTAGGGGTATTTAATCCTGTATCCTGAGAAGTGCCCTTAAGTTAATAAATTCTTCCTTATTCAGTCTTATATTCTGGTTCCTTTGCTCAAACATTCTCAAAATCCAGTCTGATACTTTCTTAGCTCCTGCCAGTACATGGTACCTAATTCTTCAATCTCCCTCAGGATTTATTTTTTTCCCCTTGGCAGGCCTACCACATGCATAGCTGGTTCATGCTGCAATTTAACTTAGTTGTTGGCCTGACAACCAGGACAGGCAGTGGGAGCATATCCTAAGAGGGATTTCTGTTGCCTTTCAGGAGAGAGGCCTCTGCAGTATCTTTCCATAAAGGCAGAGTGCTAGTTCTTAATGAGAGGAGGCATCTCTGCAGACTCCGAGGGTTCAGAGGAGTCTCTGAAGCCAAATAGTTGGTGGCTTCCACCACCAATTATAAATGCTGGAATCCACCACCAATGATGGATTCACCACCATTCATTACCAGATATGCTCATCACATCTGTCAGGATCCCAGGATTTCTGAACTAGGACTCTGATCTTGGCATAACAGATCTGTCTTGGTTTAGCATTAAATTATCTTTGCATTATCTCAACAACTGTATTAAATCCTGAGTTTAGTCTTTATCTTTTCCTTCTCTTCCATTGCATGAGATTAGCAATTGAGTTACCACTTTGCACCAAGGATGGCTCATGCCTCAAAGATCCCCAGGATTGGGTCTTCATTGCCAGCTGGGTGGTGAGTAATCTGGTCCAAAGACCCAATCTCACTGCCTACTGTCTTGGACAACTCCTGGCACTAACTTTATCAGTTGGGTTTTCTGGGGAGAAGATGCTGAGATGGAGTTTGGAGTGCAAGAGATTTATTAGGCAGTAAAGTCTTGGAAAGATTAAAGGAGAGGAAGCAAGACTGAATAAGAAAAATCTTCAGATCATCATGCAGATCTGATAATGGTGAAAGAAAAGGATTGATGAGTGGAAGCAGATTTGGGTATAGAGAGCCTCAGACTGCCATGCATCACTGATAAAGTCAGCCAACCCAATGGGTGCTTCAAATCAAAGACTGTCCATTAAAGGAGTTCTATGTTGGACAGAAATGACCAGACTGAGGGCTGCTTAGGAAGAGAATAAAGTTGGCTCAGACCTCAGTGTAGATTCTGAAGGCACTAACAGCTAAAAGCTATCTGCTAATTGCCCAACTCAAAGGTGAATGCTAAGATTTTTCTTGATGGGAGATCCAAACAGTACACCTCCACGACTGCCACAATGTGGGGCAATATCAAATATTAGGACATTCATGTGACTGGAGTCCCAGAAGGGGAGGAGAAGGATAGAAAACATATTTGAAGGGATAATGATTCAAAAATTTTTTTTAAATGAATGAATAATAAGTCCAAAGATTTGAGAAGCAACATGAAACTCTTCCAGTTACCTAGGCTTGAAACAGTGGAGTCAGTATGAACTTACATTTCTCCTCTATCCCCAATATGCAGTCAGTTAATTTTCTGTGTTAATCCTTAGACATTTCCCTGATATCTGTTTCTTTGTAGAGCCCGGTCACTACCATAGTTTAGGCCCATGTCTTCTCACAACAGATTTATGACAATAATCTTCAAATTGTGTCCTTTGCCTCTAGACTTACAAGTGGGATATTTGAAGCTTCAGCTATGGTGTTTGCCATTTGTTGAGACCTATTATGTCCTAGATATTTGTATATATTATTCTCATAAAAGCTCTGCAAAGTAAATGAGAAAACAAATTCATTGAGTACTTTGTCCAAGACTATACAGCTAGTAAGGGACAGAGAAAGCATGATTAATATCTAGGCCTAACTGGCCCATTTATAGGTAAGAAAAGGATAAAAGGTAAGACAAAAAAGTTCTATATTTTACTTGAGACAACAGGTAAATGCTTTTGAGTAGGAAATTTTATTCTATATACATTTTATTTTTCTTCAATGGTTATTCTAATGTATGTCATTATTTCCAGTACAATAGTCATCCTAGATAAAAGTTCTGTTTGATATTTTTATAAAATGATAACTCTGATTTAAAAATATATTTGATGAGCTATTTAGATACCTTCAAAGACTTGAGATTATTTAAGCATTTTGTCTGCCTGATGTACAAATTGACAGACATGTGACAATATTGGCTGGTTGAATGAAAGAATAATAATTAACACTTTAAATTTTATGATATTTAATGTACTCATTGTACAACCCTGTAAGGTAGGTTGCATTATCATTCTCCATCTTATAAATGAGAAAACCAAGACAAATAACTTGCCCAAGTTCATACAACCTGTTATTAGTGGACTTTGGATTAGAAGCAGAGATTGAGGCAATTCACTCTCAAGCCCTTGCACTAAACCACAGTAGTATCCTGCTTCTCAGCTAATGAAGTTACTTTTAGGGTCATCCTGCTTCTCAGCTAATGAAGTTACTTTAGTAGAATAATATGTCCATATTGATGCTTTGAAATTTAAGAAGATGTAAGACAAGTGTCCTTAGTCTTGGCCATGGATAGGCCCTAGAGGCCCAGGTATCTCATGAAGCTGGATGAGATTTTGTGTGTATGCATAAATGCTTTTGTGTGTATGCATAAATGCATAAATGCTTGGGGCAAAGGCCCATACCTCTCATCAGATTCTCAGAGAATGTTGTGATGACTAAAAGATTAATAACCGTGAATGTAGAGAAATATTTGGGAGTTTCCTGAGATTCAATTAAAATTATTAAATGTTCAAAAATACTTATAGGTGGGTTTATTTGAAGAATCATTCACAGACTACTTATAGTATGAGGTGGTGGGGAAAGACTGCTATCTTGGATTGAGTGTTTCTCCCAGTTTTGGGAAGGAGTGGATCCCTTGGCAGAGACTGACTTAATCACCTAGAAATTCTCCTAACCTCTGTTTCAAGAAATCCAGCCCAGCAGTGCTCAATATCAACTAATTATGGATTAGTATAATCTCATGGCTATGTTCTTTCACCCAGCTGGAGCAGGCCACTTGTGGGAGGAGAGTGGGGATGGGGTGCAAGAGTTTGTTATGGAGCCAGGATCACTGTAGCAAAAAGAATTAGTGAAGATTTACTTAAGTTGAAAATAATTTCATATAACACTGAGGAAAACTGATGAACTAGAAAACTCACATTTCACACTACAAATGAATGTTTTGCTTTATAAAAGATGGACTCATTTTCTTTAAATTGTAAGTTATCTCTTCAAGTACATTATAAATGGTTCTATGGTTTTCCTAGAAGGAAAAAAAAAAGATTTCCAAATAAAATTTTCAAAACTCATTTCAATCTGATTTTATTGTCAAAAATGTATATGGATTATATTAGTTTCCTAGTGCTAACATAATTAAGTACTACTAATGGGATGACTTAAAAACACAGAAATTTATGGTCTCCCAGTTCTGGAGACTACAGATCTGAAATCATGGTGTCCACAGGACCATGTTCCCTCTGAAACCTGTAGGGCAGCCCTTCCTTGCCTCTTCCTAGCTTCTGGTGGTTTACTGGCAATCTTAAGCACTCCTAGGCTTATAAATGCATCACTCCAATCCTCTGTCTTTACATAGAATTCTCCCCAGGTACCTCTTCATTTAGTCTTCCCTTTGTTTGTGTCCAAATTCCCTCCTTTTATGAGGACACCAGTCATATTGGATTAGGATCCATCATATAACTTCATCTTAATTTAACTACATCTGTAAATACCCCATAAGGTCACATTCTGATGTACTGTGTGGGTCAAGACTTCAACATGTCTTTTTTGGGGAATACAATTCGGTACAATTCGTATCATAAATAGTAATCATGACAGTATACGACATTTAAAAATACAGTTATCCTTATAAGTGAGTCTGTGAGCTACTCTAAAATCATTACCTTCTAGCTTTTCAAAATTTTTTCAGAGATTGCTGTCTTATTCAGTGATCAAGTACATTCCTCACTTAATTATTAGATTTAATTAGCTGCTTTACCATTTCAATGCTGTCTAAAGTACAAGTAGAATAAAAAGCTTTGATGTAACAATGTATAATATATTCTGGGATGATCTAAGAACTTGGATATGGCTGCTCACATGGTATCTCTTTTATTCCTTAGTGTTTATCAATGTTTGCTTTCCTGCCTTTGTTCTATGGGATGCTGCCCTAGTCTTTTAGTCTCGTTTTGCTGTCATACTACTTTGAACCTCATATCAAGTTTAGGTCCATTGAATAGACATGCAGATCAAAGAGAGCAATTATTTTTAATAAGCAAAGCTAACAACATAATCATGGACAAGAACATCTACAAAGGTCATATCTATATACATCTCCCATCATTGGAAGCACTCATAAGAAGGAACCATACATCCTCCTTATCTGCATTTATAACTATCATACATTATCTATATTTTAATTTCTACAAATAAAAATTTAACCAAGACATAATTGTCAAGCATTGACAGTAGATATCCTAGTTACATTAGTGCACCAGTAACTATTGTGGTGGCCTATACTTCCAGCAGCTTTGTTTTATCTAAGATTATTACTTTCTTATTTTGAAAACAGAGTGTTATTTTCTCACATGACTAAAAATACTTTACACTCATTTCTTTTAAATAAAGACATTTATTTGGAGAATGTTAATAGCATGATAATTCAACCTCACCAGATATTAACAGTTCATCGGTTCATGTGAGCTTCTGATAAATGGATGACCACCTCAATAGCTGCCTCCATCTTCTCTTGTATTACTAGATGATTCATAATCCAAAATATGAAGCTTGGGACTTTTTCTTAAAAGTAGAAATAGGGAAATGTCTGAAGCAATGATGTTGACCTCCTTTTAAAAAAAATTATAAAACTTTGACTGCATATTTTAATCTTGTGGAATCTTTTGTGTTATTCTGATTGTCGATAAGAACCAGGGGACTATGTTGATGATTCTTGATAATTTCAGCAACACTTCCAAAGTACTAGAGCAAGAAAACATAGATAAATTATACATTGGCATTTGTGTTAACTTTGAGCTCCACTCCTCCCATCTTCTCTCACTTTCTTAAGTTAGTCAACTCAAACATTCTACCAAATGACATTCTACCGAAAAAATGTCTAATTTAACAAAGACTATAACTTTCGAGGTGGCAGATTTTGGCATTTCAGATATTCAGTAAGACTAAAAAGACAACTGACAGCTTCAATTATTGTAACTATTTAGAGAAATTACTTCATTGAGTATGGTATAATATTTTAATATTTTCTTTTTTATTTAGTGTCAAGTGTAAAACTGTCAAACATCAAATTTCTCTTTATTATTTACTGTTAGGTTGCATAGTATTAGATACAAATACTGATATAATAAATTAACCTTAGAATTTAGTGTTAGGAAAGAGTTGTTTCCAAGATTAATTCATGTTTTTGTTTTTGTTTTCATTTTTGAATAAATAATAACAAATTTATAAACCCTCATATTTCAATTTTTGCTTTGGTACCCAGTAAGTTTAGAGCTAAATGAATGCCTAAATTAATAATGGTATTGCATACTAGGCTCTTGCCATACATATTTATTTTCCATATGTTAATTAATATTCTCTGTAGATTTTAATTTAAGGTTATCATATTTTTTCTGAAAAATGATCAATGTTTTAAATGAAAGATAAAATAAATGTAACAGACCATGAAATCAAATGCATTGATTATACGAAAGCAATACAAGCTCTCAGTCATCAAATAAATACATTTAGAGACATTTTTTAAAAAGTAGGAATTGTTTTGTAATGGTTCCACAAATTTAGCAATTATCACCAATTTATTTTATTGTCTTTTAGTTTTTTAAGTAAAGACAAACATCTGGAATAAAAAAATTTTAAATACCTTTGTTAATTATTTGAATAGCTTCTAAATATCTATATTTCAAATATAGCAAAGTATTCAGAATACTGGTCAACTTTTTCAAATGAAATACCAGTTGTCTTTTAGATAATTGGTTACTGGAATATTAGTCAGGGAGGAGAGGTGAGAGACAGGGACCTTTGAATATCTTTAGTCTTTATTTCTCTTCAATCAGTCAGCTCTTTTGTTATTGCCAATGAAATTCTTTTATGATATTCATAAAGACATTCATTCTGTTTGTTTGGCATAGCATGTTGTTAAACTGATGAAGCTAGAAGTTAATTTATGGACTAAAGAACCAGGAAATGAAATAGCACAACCTTTTTGAAGTGGATTCCAATGGGAAAAGTGTGTTATGAACACAGGAAACATAAGTGAAGGTTGCTATATTAATACAAACAACCATCTCATTCTATCCTTCTAGTCCCTAAATATTTTTGATTATTGCTTTGTTATAGTGTTCAGGGTTTAATGTTTGAAGAAGGGAGTTGAAATGTTTGAAGTAGGGGGTGGTGTTGAAGCAAATTTTTTATTTAATTGCATGAAGAATTGAGCATAACTTAGTTTGATTTCCCTTCAGTGCTCTTTTATTCTATCTAGACTAAGATAGTGTATTTGAGATATTCATACATGGACGGAAAAACAACTTGTTTAATAACTCAAAATCTTATGGTCAATAAAATAAAGCAAACAGCTATCAAAACTGTTGAATTACTCAATACTGTATCTATACAATGCCAAAGCAGTTGCATAAAAAAGTTAAACAGTTAATCAACTGGTTACTTTTTCTACCCATATGCACCCAAGCACAAATACAGACTAACAAATTTTTCAAAATATCCGCATAGTTGACATTATATAACTAAAGTTTTCATTTTCCATTTAGATGCTCAGTATATGAGATAAATAATCTTTTTATTATAGACAATTGAAGTAAGAATTTTAATGGACTCTGACAGTACTTCCAGATGCAATTATAATATACTATTTATTTTGATATACATAGGCTGGATATGTGGGGAGTGAGCTAAAGCTCTATCTATTCATTTGGAGGTAAGGATGAAGATTCTTTAGGCCAAGAAGAATCTCTGTTTATGAGTTTCCTAGCAAGACAAGCAAGTTTAGAGGCCTTCTTAGAGCTTGGTATTTATGTGAGAGAATTTCAGGACCTCTAAACAGGACAGCTCCCTCGCCCACCCTTAAGCCTCATAGAAGTACTGTACCCCTGGGGAGGCTTTACATTGAAACCATCCATCCAAAGTCACTCTGTCCTACTAGGATCACCACCATCTCCTATCACTGATTATTACTATTAGGAACATTTATTTTAAAAGATTTGTCAGATAAAGGTTTCAGTGAGAATGAAGTTTTTTTTGAGTAGAGAAAAGCAGACAGTTCAGTTAAAGTTTAACTGATGTTAACTGATAATACAATCTATATTTTAAAACTCAAGTTTGATCTTGATCAGGGTTTGTGTTTTCAGATTCAAGAGTTTTGCATTTTCTAACAATCCGAATCTGATAAGGGGTTAATATTCCAGAATAATAAAGAACTCCTACAACTCAACAACAAAAGATCAAATAACCAAATTTAAAAATGCACGAAGGACTTGAATAGACATTTCTTCAAAGGTAATATGCAAATGGCCACCAAACATATGAAAAAATGCTCAACATTACTAACCATCAGATAAATGCAAATCAAAACCATGAGATATCCTCTTGCACCCACTAGGATAGCTACTATTTTAAAAACCCAGAAAATAACAAGTGTTGGCAGGTACATGGAAAAGTTGGATCCCTTGTGCATTGCTGGTAAGATTGTAAAATGACATAATTACTATGGAAAACAACATGGTGGTTCCTCAGAAAATTAAAAATAGAACTACCATATAATCCAGCAATTCAACTTCTGGATATATCTCCAGAAGAGTTGAAAGCAGTCTCAAAGAGTTATCTACACACCCATGTTCATAGCAGCAGCATTTACAATAGCCAAGAGGTAGAAGCAACCCAAATGTCCATTGGCAGGTGAATTGATAAACAGAATGTGGTATATAATACTATGTAGCTTCAAAAAAGCAAGAAATCCTGTCACGTCTACAACATGGATGAACCTTCAGGATATTATGCTATGTGAAAAAAGCCAGTCACAAAAAGACAAACATTGTATGATTCCACTTCTATGAGGCATCTATAATAGTCAAATTCATAGAAATAGAAAATAAAATGGTGGTGGCCAAGGACTACAGGGAATTGGGAAAAGGGGAGTTGTTGTTCAATGAGTATAGAGTTTAAGATATGCAAGATAGAAAGTTCTGGAGATCTGTTTCACAACATTGTAAATATACTTAACACTACTAAGCTGTACACTTAAAATGCTTAATATGGTAATTTTTATGATTTTTTTACCACAAATTTTTAAAAAGCAAAATAAGAGCACACTCATTGACACAAGACATTATCAGTTTGTTTTACAAATGCTACTCTCCTGCCTGTACTCAATCAACAAATCAATTCATTCATTTAATAAGTACTTATCAAGCATCCACTGAAGCCAGCCATTGTGCTATGGTTCTGGAAATACAGAAATGAACAAGACATAGTCTAGTCCCTGGCTTCATCTACTGGGGAAGACAGCACTTCAGCAACTGACACTTTCTAACAAATCACTTTCCAACAAGTGCTGGGTTTAGAATGGGTATAGTTCTTTCTGAAGGAGTACTGAAAATAAATATTTCTTAACTTGAATTTTTAAAATGCTATTTTCTTTGTTTAGATTGTTTTTTCCACTTTTCTCCTTCTCATCCCCTCCAACTTTCATTCTACCTATTCAAGTTCAAGACCAGAACAAGTATCACTTCCTTATTGAGCATTCATAGATTACTCAAGCCCTTATTTCAGGTCTCACTTACAGAAACAAGCTGGCTAAACAGAGATGTGGTAAGCATTGAGTTTGGTCCAGATTAAAGAGGAGTTGAAGTTCATGTTTGATTAGTATTTAAAGCCCACTGTAATGCTTTCTTCTTGTTGCAGGCCTGGAAGCTCATTCTGATCCAAGGGTATAGTCTAACTCAGATTTCTGCATCTCTTCTGATAACTTCCCTGGTCATGTACCTTGGTATTTGAGTTGAGATCCTAGTTTTTGACCTAGATTTTCTGGACACTGACCTTGATTTTCACAATAGTAATTCTACTTGACATTTCGGTCTTCATTTTTTATGTCTACCTGGACTAAAACATTGAATCCGACTGACCTCACTAAGTAATAGAGTAAAAAGACTAAGATGTAGCTTTTACATCAGACCAGTCTTTCCTCTTTTCTGTTCCCTCATAGGATATACTACCCAAACATAGTTCTTTATCTACTTATGACATGTGTGCAAAACTTGGACTACGTACTTTTACATACTTTCTCCTCATCTCTAGCATCTAACAGAGTATGATATCATTGTGTTCAATACATAGTTATAGAGTTGAATTAAAAAAGAAATTACTGACCTCTTCACCATTTTTCTTTCTGCCCAAAGCATACTGTTTTGTTGCTTCAATAAACCGCACGGGGATATTATATACTCGCTTATTAAAAAATACAACTAATGTATATGGCTGTTTGGAATCATGGCCAGAGCTTTTCCGAATAAGGAATGATCCATCCTGTTTATTAAAAGAAAAGAATAATTATGGTTAATATCTTTTATATTTCTACAGGTTAGAAATGAGTTTATGAAAAATATGTATATTATAAAATATACATGAAATATAAAATATATAGCTAAATATACTTATTTATTTATGTTTCTTATTATTGATAAGTTTGCTTTATTATTTTCAAAGAAAATACTTCAGTAAACTATATACTTATGGAAAATATAAACTTATATTTTCATACATTTGTATGTACTTATTTATATAAGTATAAAATGTATACTTATAGAAAATCTTAAATGAGATCAATGTACTTTTTGATGCACTAAATAAGATATGTTCATAGGATTTAAAATGTGTGAAGGACACATTAAGATCAAACCTAGAGGACACTCTTGAACTAGGAATCATGTCCACAAGTTGCCTATGAATAAAAGAAATATCAAACAAGTCCATTCAAAAGTACTATAAGAAGAAAGTAGAAATTGGAAATCAAAATTTTTCAGCTGATGAAAAGTCTCTCCCCAAAAACTTATATTGAAACAGATAATAAACTGTAATACAACATTCCAAATTTAGTTAAATATTTTATAAAATATTCTGGAATCATAACTTTGAAAATTATGAACAAAAAAAATCAGGAAGAAGAAGCGCAATAACAGTTGATCAAACTCAGGAACGAAAATGAAAAGAAAGACAAACCTGCCTCAGAAATGAAGAAGAAATTATAAGATGACAAAGGGACAGTAGCCTCAAATGAAGATTTAATAAATATCTGAAGGAAGGCACAGAAATAACTAAGATGGACGGTGGGAGGCGGGGAAGAGAGAGAGAGAGAGAGAGAGAGAGAGTTAGTTTAAAAAAAGAAGTACAATAGGATCAGAAAGATTGGAATGAAAGAAAGACAAAAAGGTCCAAAATGTATGTAATTTGAG
>NW_011889019.1:829676-834820 GCF_000151845.1 Pteropus vampyrus
TAGCCTTGGCTGCTAACCTTAATAACTGAACATAAGAACTAAATCCTGCTAGATTCTAGAACCATTTCTTCTCTTCCCCTAAATAAGTTATAATCTCCCTTTTCATTGTAATATTGTTGTTGCTTTGTGGAGTGCTTTATAATTTCCAAACTGGTTTTACAAATGTTATCTTATTTGATTCTTGTAACTATTTTGAAGCCAAGAAGGATAAGTGCTATCATCCCAATTTTATATTTGAGAAAGCTTAGAGACTTGCCCAAAGGCACACAGAGTCCTTTCTTTTTTTGAAAACTGTGCTTTAATATATGCCTCCATAGATCGACTCTGAGAAGATTATGTAGTCTTAATAGAATCTATGTGAGAGAAAGAACGATACATTTCTTTGCTAGTTTTGAAGATATTTAGGGCACTTAGAATACAAATTGGAGTAAATGGAGCAAGGTCTTAATAATTGAAAAAAAAATGTATTCTGTATCAGTGAATAACAACTCACAAGCTGGCTTAAAATATAGTCTGCTTCACTCTAAACTCTCTCTCATAGAAGACATACCCTTTCCTGCAGGTAATAAACAATAAGTTCATTCCATACCTGTTCTGACAAATTGGAATTAGATGAAAAGCTGGGTAGTGGTCCATTCACAGTTGGGCTTCCCCCTTCTGGAAACCCTGAAAGGGATTTGAAAAATCAATGGATCGTTATTTTATCTTGCGTAGTTATTATGCCTATACCTCAACAATGTGCTAGGGGACACACACACTGAAAAATCACACCCATAGCAAAAAGTCCTTAATTGCAGTGGTTTTCAAATCATGGTCTGAGGATGTCAGGAGTCCCTAAGATCCTTTCAGGGGGTTTGCGAGCTCTTTTCCAAATACATTATCTCTGTGAAGCCCAATTCTCTTCATATGCTTCAACTAGAAAAACGTATTGCAACAGATTAAATGTAGAAGCAGATACAAGAATCTAGTTGTCTTCGTTATACCAGGCATTAAAGAAATTAAAAAATATAAATTAATTTGACTCTTCCCACTAACTGTTTTTGTTTGGAAAATAGTTATTTTTCACAAAATATGTTATTTATGTTAACATGTAATGAGTTTACTATTTTAAAAATGGATTAATAAATATGTTTTAAATGTTTTTTTAAAATTAACACATTAAATATCAATAGAAAGAAACATATAAACCAAAGTTCTTTGGGTCTACAATGATTTTGAGTGTTAAAATGGTCCAAAGACCAAAATTCTCAAGAATTGCTACTGTAAGGCATAAACTCAGTCTGAGTGTGAAGACAGATGAAACAGAAAATACTTAGCTTCATTCATTCATTCATTCATTCATTCATTCACTCATTGTGTGCCTGCCATGAATCAAGGCATTGGAGATATACTGCAGTCGACAAAACAGCAAAATGCTCGGCCCTCCTGAAGCTTAAATTTTAATGGAATGAGATAAGCAATAATGACATAAGTAAAGTCATCAGTGCTATGGATTAAAATAAGCAGGGAAGGGGGTTGGGGATAGCCTCGGACAAGAAGTATGTTTAAATAGGCTGGTCAAGGAAAGTCTCATTGAGATAAGATCTTACTTGGGTAAAATCTGCAAGTGGACGGGAAGGAAGCATGTGGATATCTCAGGAAAGAATGTTCTAGGTAAAGGGAATAGTGAATGCAAGGCCCGGCATATTTGAGGAATAGAGAGGGGGCCACTGTGCCTGGAGTGCAGAAAGGAATAGGGATGAAGTCAGACAGGATTTGTAGGACCTGGTGGACCCCTTGACATGACTTGACCTTTAACAAGCAGGCTATGGGAAGCTTTTGGAGGTTTTTGAACAGAGTAGTAATGTGTTCTGCCTGTCTTTTTACAAGGTCACTCTAGCTGCAGGGCTGGAAATAGATAGAAGTGGGCAAGAGCAAAGGGAAGAGGCCATCAGTGATCTTGCATGCCTGGGCAGGAGACGATGGTGGCTTGGAACAAATGGCATCAATGGAAGTGGTGAGAGTTGCTGGATTCCAGATATATTTTGAAGAAATAGCTGGATGATGTTTGAAGAAAGCAAGTGAGAAATTAAGGGTGACTCTAAGGTTTTGCCAGAGCAACCAGAGTTGTCCTTTATTAAAAGGGGAAGTCTGTAGGAAAAACGGGTGTAGATGAACTAAATGCTCTAGATGAAAGTCTCCTGAATGTTCACAGGAGACAGCAGGATGTTCAGAGTAACAGGAGGGAGCACTGAGAGCTTGGCAGGCCCAGCAAAGTTGGGTCTGAAGCAAGGGCGTGTTCTAAGGGTAGGGGGTGGTACTCCCAGGTGGGAGCAGCAGAAGAAGGTATGTGGTCTCTCCCAAGGCACATAGTACAAGGTGGTTGGTGGTTTCTACAGTTTGGGCAGTTGGGGGATTTCAAGGCTGACACTTTCTAAACTATTAATATGTGCCAGTCCTGTTCTGTTTTCCACATGTGAACTCATATTGTCCTCCCATCTGCCCTTTGTGGGAGGAGCTATTAGACACCATTTACAGATGAGCCCTTCCCTGACCTCCCTATCTAACACAGTAGCCCTTACTGCCTCCAGTCACTCTCTGCGACCCCACCTTCTGCCACCTTGCTTTGTTTTCCTTTATAGCACTTTTAGAATTTACTTGATTCATCTGGTTGTTTATTTTCCCTGCCTGCCTGTTGCAGTAGAAGAGAAGCTTCGTAAGGACAGGGACTCTGTTTTATTCGCTGCTGTTATTCCCCATGTCCAAAACGGCACCTGGCACATAGCAGATGGTCAATAGATATTTATCAGTTGGAAGAATGACTTGGGTTGAAAATCAATAAAAGGTTTAATAAAGCTTTACATAGTGAAAAACAGAATTTATATAGACAAGCCACTTTCACTGTGCTGAGAATTTTTTAAAAAATGGATTTAGTGTAAGTTTCATTTATTTAAGATGAATGAAAAATCTAATTAAAACCTAAAAAACTGATTTATGTTTAGAATAAATGGAAATAATTTTTTTTCTGTATAACAATTATTCTCTGTATTTAAATTTATCAAACCTTGATTATTTTGGAATATTTTCCAAATTACCCATGTAAGGTAGGGTTTATTTTGTTTCATTTTTTCCCTACATTAAGTAGCTAGCAAATCAAGGTTTGGGGAGTTATGTTCTCTGAGGCTGAACTATCACTTTTAGGCTGATGTAGTGTTTACCTTTTGTAGATCTAATTTATGGTCGTCAACATGTATTTTAGATTTAATTTAAATAGCTATCATTTATTGAGGAACTTCTATGTACCAAGCACTATACCATGTAATTCCTATATGTTGTTTTAATGAATCTTTTTATTTTGAAAACAGTTGTATTGTTTTTTTTAATATAATAAAATATAAGATAACCAGTATGACCGATAAACTAATCAATCAATATTAAAAAGAAGTAAAAATTATTTCAAATCTATCTACTTTTCAAAACAATTCTATGAAAAATATTCTTGGCCCCATTTTACAAATGAAACAAGGTAGAGAGGATACTGAGATCCCCCAGCTGGAAGTGGTAATGTTGCATTAGAACCCAGGTGCCTCAGAAATGAAGATCCAGCCTTAACTACTACCTGGTATTACTCTTCATGACTTCATTTTACTTACTTGGCAGAGGGATGGGTTTTTGATGGACTTTTCTGAAAGGAAGAATTTCAGATTAATTAAAGGGTGAAGAAGCACAAGGTGAATAAGTTTGACTTTTTGTTTACACTGAAGATGCTCTGAACACACAAATCACAAAAGAATCAACACAAATAGCCAACAAAACCTATCTAAAGATAGGAGAGGCACCAAAGCCTTCAAGATAAGAAAAATAGTCCCCTTTACTTTTGAAAAGAGAGGAGCCTTGGCTAAGTTGTTACATTTTAGTTAAGTCCAATAGTTAGCCTAAATATTGTCTCTAACATTCTAAGCAGTTCTTTTTAAAGTTGTCACCTCTTAAAATTTTAACACCTTTTAAAATTTAAGTACAAAGCAATAACATATCAGATCTTTACCAAGCACCACAAGCCATGTCACTGTGCAGCGTAACAATGCACATGTTAATCGCAACAATAAGAGAAAACTTATTTTTAAAGGAAAAGGATTCTCACTTCTGGGCAGGAGGAAACACTGGTGATTGCACAGCTTCTTGTCTGTGACTAGACCCTCGGTGACGTTCAGCAGGTATAGGTTTTTCTGCATTAAGAAAATTCTTATATCAGGATTAGAGTGAAATGTCTGTCCCCAGGCCAAAACCTAGCAACATAAATTGAGAAGCACTGGATTTCGTCAGGTGTCTTCCATGAACGTATCTTCACCAGGATGTCACCCGTTTGTATGCCTGTCGGTCTGGTGATGTGTTTGTGCTATTAGGACCAGGACTTTCCAGCCCCCAGTGTTACAGGCACACACTACCACCTCTGCCTTCATCCCTTGACAATGTACATGGGGACCAAACCTGTGGGATCTGGCCCTTTAATTGTACGAGTGCAGGTATGAGCCAGAAGATGAGTAAGTTTTAGCATCCCCTGCTTTCTATGTGGCCTCCACACGGGTGTAATCACACCCTGAGTGTGTTCATTAGTCATAAGACATGATATAAGTAATTTCTTACTGATAAGTGGTAAAATATGAGATTTTGTGAATGATCTACTCTTTTTGAAAAATTAATTGAGCATATGCAAGGTTATCTTTATAATAACGTTCATCTCACTTTATTTCACTGTGTTTTCCTGAGGGGGGGGAGGAAAAGCAGAGTTATAACCAGTACATAGGGAAATGGGCATAACTTGAAATGTAAGGAATTTATGTTGAAGCGCATAGTGAACTTTACTGCTGAATCATTAATAGATGCGATTATAAATTATCGTAATACTTTATTTTCCTTCAAATTTGGTCTAGGGTGCATTCAAATCTCAGTATATCCATAGTGTGTCTCCTGCATGGAAGACAGGTTGAGAATTCTTGATATCCTGTCATAGGAACCCAAAAGGAATAAATGTAGTAAGAACACAAAGACTTAAGTAAATAGTAAGATAGACTTCAGGGATTTTTGTGGTGCACCAAAATTCGGAAGCCTTCAACCTCTGGTGATTGTGTTTCAAGTTCATGGCAAGTTACTTTGAGCTGCCATGT
>NW_011889019.1:834870-842439 GCF_000151845.1 Pteropus vampyrus
CACACACTACCACCTCTGCCTTCATCCCTTGACAATGTACATGGGGACCAAACCTGTGGGATCTGGCCCTTTAATTGTACGAGTGCAGGTATGAGCCAGAAGATGAGTAAGTTTTAGCATCCCCTGCTTTCTATGTGGCCTCCATACGGGTGTAATCAAAACCTTGAGTGTGTTCATTAGTCATAAGACATGATATAAGTAATTTCTTACTGATAAGTGGTAAAATATGAGATTTTGTGAATGATCTACTCTTTTTGAAAAATTAATTGAGCATATTCAAGGTTATCTTTATAATAACGTTCATCTCACTTTATTTCACTGTGTTTTCCTGAGGGGGGGGAGGAAAAGCAGAGTTATAACCAGTACATAGGGAAATGGGCATAACTTGAAATGTAAGGAATTTATTTTGAAGCGCATAGTGAACTTTACTGCTGAATCATTAATAGATGCGATTATAAATTATCGTAATACTTTATTTTCCTTCAAATTTGGTCTAGGGTGCATTCAAATCTCAGTATATCCATAGTGTGTCTCCTGCATGGAAGACAGGTTGAGAATTCTTGATATCCTGTCATAGGAACCCAAAAGGAATAAATGTAGTAAGAACACAAAGACTTAAGTAAATAGTAAGATAGACTTCAGGGATTTTTGTGGTGCACCAAAATTCGGAAGCCTTCAACCTCTGGTGATTGTGTTTCAAGTTCATGGCAAGTTACTTTGAGCTGCCATGTCGACTTTTGTTCACAGGTTTACAACTTGGTAGTTTCAGAAGAGAAACAATGAACACATTAGGTCCCCACAGCCACCGAGCCTTGACCACACCTGCTTGGCCCTGCCATCCTGGAGGCTTCCTTCCTAGACAGGAAAAGGCCGCTCCCCACTTTGGGTTTGGATGGCCATTGCCTCTACTCTTGAAGTAAGTCGCAAAGGAGATGGCATGCCAAGCTCCTTCACTTAGAAGCCCTTTGGGAATGAGGACACCTGAGTCACATGAGACATGCCATGAGTCCCTTCTCTGCTGGTTTTTGGAGGCTCCTGGAGCCATGAAATTTGCACAGAGTTGCACTTACTTCCTGCAGGGGCCTACCCTATGAATCCACTATCACTCCGAGCTCCCTGCTCAACGGGCATGTTGGGCTATAAAGAATGGAAGGACAGCAAGGCAAAAGTATTGAAGGAAAGGCAGAAGAAAGCAAGACAGGAGAAATGGAGTGATACTCTGAAACAGCCCAGGGTTGGGGAAGATATGAAAATTGGTGTAAAACCTATTGAAGCAATGAATCATTACAGCAATTAAAGCAGAAAGGTGAGTTATAATGGACTTTCAGGAAATGTCCACCATCCATCATCAGAGAAACCAGAACACCTCATGTAGATCTGCCCATATTAACTCAGGAAATGGTGAGGAAAGTACTCACTAAGCTTTCAATATCAAGTTAAAAATGTGGAATCAGATGGATGCAGAAATTTAACTTTTATGTCTTCTATGTAGTATTTTAAGTGTCAAAATTATGAATGATTCTTACTTCTTTCTGTTATTTTCCCACAGTATTTTTTAAATACAAATATTTTTTAAAATGGGTAAGTTCTAATGAAATATATCTGTAAATGTTTAGCATTATGATAAAACAAAGGAAGGAAAATATTTGCAGATGTACTAAGATAGACATTTTGAAAACTTAGAAAAAGAACTGGTTCAATTAAACAGATTTTTAAAAGTTTCATCACCTTAATTAAACCATTAGAACTAATCTAAGATACATGAATAGCTCTAAATTAGTCTCACACCAATGTAAGGCCATCACACTGTGTCTGGTAAGGCATACATGTCTGCAAACAGATAAGTTTTGGGCATGTAGACTGTAACCTACCCCAAAGATGCTGCCCACGCAAGCTCAGATCTTAACCAGCTTTGCTACTCACTAGTCGTCGTAAAAGAAATGCTGTTTTGTTTAGAAAACTGAGTTTCATACTTACAATTACCTTATAATAATGGGAGAATTTAGAAAGACATTTATATATACATCTTTAATTAAAATAACTTTCAGAGGACATGCTCATCACTTAAAATAATATATATTTACCTTCACAAACGCTTGAGGCATTTTGTAGAGAGGCAAGTGGAGTCTATTTAAAAAAAGAAAAAGATATTCAATACAAAGCAATATTATTAAAATAAATATTTGGGGGAGAACATTTCTTTAAAGCCTAGTTATTTTTTCAATCACAAGAACAACAATTAAAAACATGCAGTCCCCAGTTCAAACCTTTGCATTAAGTGACAACTGACTGGAATTGTCTCATGAAGGAACAGTGTCTTTTTGGTGTTGGGACCTCCCTGCTCTGTCGGTAGCACTTGCGCAGTGGGAACCCGGCATCTGGCTTTGGTCTCAGGGCCCCACCATCTCAGCGTTTGCTGGGTGATTGTAAATGTCAGGCTACAGAGTAGGTACCAGCTCAGGTGGGCTTCCTTGAACAGTAGGCTGGTTCAGGTTCTCTTCCTGGTCAGAATTTGAGTTGAGTCAGGCCTATGTGTCCCTGATACACAACTGTCAGCCATTAGTTCCCCAGCCAGAGGGTTGGGAAGTGGACTCAAGGGCTCCTCGTGGGGAAGACAGACATCATAGGAGGCAGAGAGCCTGGCCACTGCCTCTGATCTGCTGCTGAAACTCAGCGAAGCCGCCATGGTCCAATGAGGATGAACTCCTCCCAGGCCTCGTCTTCCCAGGCTAAGTGAGGAGTCCAAGTTTCTCTTGGACTGTCTAGGCAGCAACTTCAGTTGCTAAGATTGCTGTGTTCACCTTAGCTCGAGGCATTGTCAACTTTAAATAAATGGATAAAAATAAACATTTTGGGAAATATGAAGCATGTTTAAATGCAAAATTAACTTACTATCTTCAGTGGGGTAGCTGGCTTTTTCCTGGGGGATAAAAAAAGATTGGCTTTTGTTAAAACACAACAAAGATAAAGTGGAGCCGTCTACTTATCATTTTACTTTCAAATTTAAACTAGAATAATGAAAGTGATACGAGTGTGTAGGAAGACTATCCTTGAAGGGCAGAAAGAGATAGAAGCAGGATTTAGCTGTGATCCCCCTACCTCAGATAGGGTTCACTGACAGTTGGCAAAGGGGTTAGTCTGGGGTAAGATGGGGCACCAGGTGCCAGGGAATTGGCATAACTGAGCTCTTGTTCCAGTTCTGCTACTAATTACTCTGTGACCTCAAGCCTCTTTTGGCTGTGAGGCTAGTCAGGACTTTAGTTTCTTCATCTGTAAAATGAGGACCAGAATTAGTGTTTTCAAAGTGTGTGTACAGACCCCTCCCTTCCTCCAGCAGCAGCCCCGAGCTACTGCCTGGAGATGGAGAGTGGAGATATGAGGGTGGTCATACAGGTGAGGTTGCAGCTGGCACCTCCTCATGCCAACTTCTGGCCTACTTCTAGGTGACTATTCTCTACTAGACATCTGCCTAGGATTTCATTCCGAACAGAGAACTCTAAAACCAGCCCAAGTTTGAAAACCACTGTGATCTGTGGTCCTGAACGTACTTGCCTAAGTTAACATTCTGGTTTTATTTCCAGTAGAGATTGGAATCTATTACTGCTAAGATTTAATGCTTCTCTTCTATATTTATTTTATATACTGCCTGCCTGTCTGTCTGTCTCTTTCTCATTTTGTTTTTGTCTGAGAGTTGGAAGTATGGGGGAAGAATACTAACAATTCTCAAGTGCCTCTAAGATGACTGGCACTGGGTTAGGCTCTTTGCATGTTATTAAACTTCACAGTAACCTTTTAAACTGGATATAATTATCACATTTTAGAGATTAGTATGCTGAGGCTCAAAAAGACTCAGTAATTTGCCCAAAGTGATAAAACTGAGCCAAGACAGAAGTGTGCAGTGTTTTGGTTAATAAGCCTCTGAAATTAAGAATTTCTTTGCTTTACACAGAGGCAGAATTAAGATTATAACCATGCAGAGCAGCCGAGTAATATTTAAATGTGATTTTACAATAACCTATTGAGCCAATATAAAATTATGGGGTCACTATAATATCAGCACATCACAATCTTCATCAGACAGTTTACAAAAAGCCCTTTGAAGTGCAAGAAGAAAGATTGTTTTCGTCTCACTTTTGAGAGGAGCCTTGGCAGTGCTGCTTTGATTGAACACTCCGGTGTATGCTGCGTGGAGTATACGTTTGTTGAGAGATCAGTAACTAATTGAAAGAGAAGACAAGGAGTAGAAAGTAAAGATGAAACCTGCTAGTGGGCCTCAAAATTATTCAGGTGCTGGAACTTCTGTCCTGTGGAACGTTGCAGGTCAGTGCACTCAGAATTTAACTAAAAGTGTAGGGGAGGAAAGACGACTCGTCTTCAGTTTCAGCAGAGGCTTGGCTGAAACTTGCCATGGGGTGGAGGAAAGAACAGGGCAGTAGGGTTTCATTTCCACACTCTTCAAGGACACACCTAGTGTAATGTGAAGTGTACCTGTATCTGAGCTGGAGCGGGTGTGCTCTTCTGGATGAAAACAGTAGAAAAGCAACCCCCTCCACACACCCCCACCCAGCCAGATTCTCAGGCAGAACTCCTTTGTGGATTCCAGGTGGGCCCTGCTCACAGCAGTAGTGGCTCTTTGCATGTTATTAAACTTCACAGTAACCTTTTAAACTGGATATAATTATTACATTTTAGAGATTAGTATGCTGAGGCTCAAATCTCACAGAGCTGCTTCTTGGCATCAGGTACTCACCCGGCCCTAGGCAGTGGGGATGGCAGAGCAGGTAAAGATGATTTAGAGTCCCAGACCCCGCTGTTTCGACCTGCACAAACATACACACTGGTCAGTGTCTAAGTCCTGAATCTGGGGCTGATGGTCATTGTGAGGCTGGCCTTTTGGGGAGGCTCAGAAACACATGCACATTTTTTGTTACTTTCAGTTAAGCCTGTATAAGTAGTTACACTGAAGCTGTGGGGGAGGACCTGTAGACAAAGGTGATGAAACATTTAAAAAAATGTCCATTTATCAGCTCAGAACTAGGATGTGAATTAGGGACTCCATCTTAACATTTCTAAGTGACCTTTTCCTTTCCCCCAAGGGACAAGCCCAGAGCCCCTGATTCTATTAGCTCAGTGAGAGTCCCACAAGGGTTCCTGTGGGAGGGAGCCAAGAACTCACACTTGCACATATGTACACACCAGAGGTGCCTAGAGATGGAGGCACACACACACCACTCCTGATACATGCCTATAGATATTGCTTGTTCAAAACCATACTTAAACACTGTACCTACACTTCATTTCACATTCGGAGGATACTTATTCATTCATTTCTGAGTTCTCAGGGCCTTTGCCCAATGCACAAACAGACAAATTGTGGTGAGTGGCAAGCTATTGGCCAGATCTCATCTTCTGAAGTCACAGAAGGGACCCAGAGGACTTTGTCCACTGCACCTAATTCCCTCTCCCCACACCTGAAGACAGAAGCCAGATAATCATTATGAAGGAGGAAGATGACAGACAGGCAGAGCTTTACCAGTGAGATAGAGAGCAAGCCTGGGGGGAAAGGCCAGATGCTAAGCAAGCTTCCCTCAGTATTACATCCTGGCTGCCTCTTCTTAGTCTGATCCTCACCCACCTGGATGTGAGCATCATCAGTATAAGAGAAGGCAAACAGGATATAACACGGGGGATTGCTCAGTGAGACAAAGCCTATTAATGAATTAAATAAAATGTAATAAATATTTTCTTAAGAAGCTACTACATTTATAAGTCCACAATTTCTAATAGACCTAAAGGGGATACTCTGTCAATATAGGTTGGACCTGTCCTCAGTATATATCATTTTAGTTTGTGAGATAAAGCACACATAAGTAAACATTGAAGTAATCATCAATTACCAATAATTACAGAGAACCTGGTATGTGTGAAGCTAGTGAAAGCACTGTTTGGGGTTGTGGAAGAGATAAAGAAGTAGAGATAGGCCTCTGCCCTCTCAGAATTTATAACAGGAGAAGACAAGTGTACCCCATGCCACCTCATCTGACAGGACAACCTATTCCAAACAGAAAAGAAGGCCTCGAAAAGTATGAAAAATACTTTTTAAAATTTTTATTATTATTATTTAAGCCTACGGCACCTAGTCTTCCTAGGTGGTCTCCCATCCAACTACTAACCAGGCCTGACCCTGCTTAGCTTCCGAGATCAGACACGGGGCTTGTTCAGGGTAGCATGGCTGTAGACCATGGACTATGGCTCCACTTGGGATGCAAACCCAGGACCTTCTGCGTGTAAAGCTGACATGCTAACTGCTACACTACAGAACCACGTCCTGAAAAATAGACAGCTTAAGGTTTATTCTTATGTACTTTAGTTGAGAGAGGCCCTCAGGCTTTCTCTCAGAGCCCATTTGCTCTTTTTCTACAAATGATTCTCATGCAGGGCTAGTTTCCATAAGCACTCATGAGTAGAGCAGGAGCAAGGAGAGAGTGGTATTGAGTCCATGAGCAGCCTTCCCCACGCCTGTAAAGGAATGCCCCCTCTGATGTGTCACCTGACCTAGATGCGATTAAAAAAAAGCGTTCTGAAAAAGACACTACATTTGGAATTTGTAACATTTCATGTGTCAAAAAATTGAAATGTCATTTGAATATGTAGTATGAGTCCCATTGTTTTGTTAGCTACTGTACCAAATTGATATTGTTCTTCAGATTCTTAATACCTAAGATTGACCCTTAAAATATACTTGGCTACTCATGAATTTTGATGGAAGATTTCAGGGAAGGGGGCAGGGGGAAACTTGTCTGAAAAATAAGGAAGTAGAAAGGAGGTCTAAATCAGAATTTCCTCCCCGGAGTTTTCCCTTTTCTTAAATGCGAAGGGCTCGATTGGCCCGCTTTCATTATCGTCGTCACATCTACTGCCTGGCCTTGTGCAAAGCTTCCCTTTCCTTCATATCTCCAAACAGTCTGCCAGCGTCTTCCTTCCCCTTTCCTCCTTAAAAATAACTTCTGCCACCAGATCAGAAGGCATGCCTGTTCCTTGGTGCGGGGGAAGTACAAGCGCTGGGACAACCTATGGTCTTGCATAAGAAGGACAGGGTTCTAGTTATTTCTCTGCCAAAACACTGGCTGGGTGACCTCTTACAAACCATTGTGCCTCAGGTTCCCCCTCTGTGAAACAGGGACACCAGTACCTACCTTACCTAACTCAGAGTTATTGCAGTAAGATAATAGGGCAACTTAAAAAACGTAAAGAATTAGACACATTAAAGTAATATCGCTGGAAAGGGATTAAAAGTATTTGAAGTTCAGTGAAAGGAGCCAGATGGAAAAGACTGCGTATTGTATAACTCTATTTATATGAAATGTCCAGAAAAGGCAAATCTATAGCAACAGAAAGCAGGCTGGTGGTTGCCTGGGGCTGAGTATGAGAATAGCATTGACCACAAATGGATATAAGGGATTTTTTGGAGTTGGGGTGGGCATGAAAATTTTCTAAAACTAGATTGCAGTGATGGTTACAAAACTCTGTAAATGTAGTGATTTATAAAAATCATTAAATTGTACATGA
>NW_011889019.1:842489-844674 GCF_000151845.1 Pteropus vampyrus
ACTCTATTTATATGAAATGTCCAGAAAAGGCAAATCTATAGCAACAGAAAGCAGGCTGGTGGTTGCCTGGGGCTGAGTATGAGAATAGCATTGACCACAAATGGATATAAGGGATCTTTTGGAGTTGGGGTGGGCATGAAAATTTTCTAAAACTAGATTGCAGTGATGGTTACAAAACTCTGTAAATGTAGTGATTTATAAAAATCATTAAATTGTACATGAGAAATGAGTGAAAAATTATAGGTCATAAAAGATCTCAGTAAATACGATTATTGCTGTTTTTGCTTTATCATCTTGTTATCAACCACCACAGTTATTTAGGTGCCAAGCACTTTGCCAGATACTTTAAATGTGCCATATCTAAACCTCACATCAAGTGGACCAAATGGAGGCTCAGAGGGGTTAAGTGGAAGGGCTGGGGTTGAAACCAAGGCCATTTGAGTTTAAAGCCCAGACAGCCCTTTCCTTTCCAGTCAATACCTCATGACGTTACCATGGGGCACGATTTGGCGTGTCAGATTCACTTGCTGCTTCTTCTTCATGTGGGGAAAGATTAGTGAAACAGAGAGATGCTTTTGTGGATGCTCGGGGGAGGATGGAGGATGACTTCTATTTCATGGGCCACGGGCCCTCTATGCTGCTCTGGGCCTGAAGTCAGACCCAGGACCATGGCTGAGCAGGACAACCTCGCACCCTCCTCACTACCAAGATCCATGCTTTCTGCCAAAGCCGAGTTCTTGGGTGGAATACTCCAAGGGAGAAATTGGGAATGGGACAGAGGGAGATATGTCCAAAAGTATAATAATAAAAGAGAAAAATCAGCTTTTAAAAATTGTATTAAGAGATGAAATACTGTCATCTGCAACAACATAGATGGACCTCGAGATAATCATGCTAAGCGAAATAAGCCAGACAGAAAAAGTTAAAAATCACATGATATCACTTATATATGGGATATAAACCTAAAAGCAACAAATGAACAAGACAAACAAACAGAGAGACTCATGGACATGGACAATGGACTAGTGGTTACCAGAAGGGAGCGGGGAGGAGGAGGTAGATGGGGTAAAGGGGGTCAAATATGTGGTGACAGAAAGAAATCTAACTATGGAAGGTGAACACACAGTGTAAATATATATATGCCTTACTGTTAAAGTGTACAGCTGAAATTTATTGGATTTTGTTAATCAATGTCACCATAAAAAATAAATGAAATAAATTAAAATAAAATAAAACTGTATTGAAAAAAATTACATTAATGTTTGATTTAGCAATGTAGGCCTTGCACAAGCTGGTAGCTACCGAAGTCTCTCGACTAGGAAAGCAGTTTGTCCTCAGGTTTGCCTTCTACCACATACATTTTCTGTATCACCTTCTTTTCAGTTTTACATACAATCTTGGTAAGTTTCCATCTTATTCTTTTTTTTTAGTTCAAACTTTTTTTCTAAATATTTATTCTCACTTAGAGTTCTTTAACCAAATATCTTAAAAATTATTATTATTAAAAATTATTGGAGTGACATCCTTATTCTTAATGACTCCAGTGTGGACATTCTAAGCATATATATATTTACACTGTGTGTTCCCCTTCCATAGTTAACTCTCTTTTAGCTGCTATAGAAACCCTATTATCCATCATAGTGGGGCTTGCACACTAGCTGAGCAGTCCTTACTTTCAGGCTCTACATGAATTCTTACAAAATAAAGGGATTTAATTTAACAACTTCAGAACATTTGGGGCTATAGGTAAAATTCACCTTGTATATTGGCAGAGAATTGTAAATTTCCAAACTCCTCCTGAATTTTAGGAAATAAGGAGATAGTATGCTTTTTAAATGCTAGTTGCTTAGAGGAAGTTCAGAAATACATGCCCTGTCTACCCTCTCTGACAAAAGCTACAAATCAGCCAGATGTTGCACCACCTTCTTCTGGATGCTTATTCAGAGGTAAATCACAATGAGCTTGAGTTTTTCAGTTTGTTTAGACTAGTAGTTCTTAACTGAGAGTGCTTTTGCCCCTCGGGGACATTTGCAGAGTCTGGAGATAAGAGCTTATCAGTACGGGTGAAGGGGTGCTAGCAGCATTTAGCAGGCACTAGGCCTTTCTGCACACTAAGTGCCAGGGGAGTGCTACTAAACATCCTATGATGCACAAGACACCCCTACAAAAAAGAATTATCTAGCCT
>NW_011889019.1:844724-852535 GCF_000151845.1 Pteropus vampyrus
GGCACTAGGCCTTTCTGCACACTAAGTGCCAGGGGAGTGCTACTAAACATCCTATGATGCACAAGACACCCCTACAAAAAAGAATTATCTAGCCTAAAACCCCAATAGTACTGAGATTGAGAAACCCTGATTTAGAGTAAGACTTTATATGAAAAGGAAGAAACACAATTGTTTCCTGAGATGCATATAGGATGCTCTGCCAGACTCAAATCTAGGCAAGTTAAACTAGATATTCTGAAAATAACAATAATAAATAACAAAGAGTTATCATTTTATGAGTGTGATTCATATGTATTTACTCATTTAATTCTCATAATACCCTAGGTGTAGGTGCCACTTTTCCCCCCATTTTTCAGAGGAAGAAACTAAGAAAGGGAGAGATTACTTAGCTTGTTAGAAATCCAGCACCTAGCAAGTGTCAGAGCCAGGACCTGAACCCTCTGGTTTTGAAGTCTGTCCTAAGTCCTGCTACAGGGGTTCTCAATCTGGAATGGGAAGGAGGAGAGAGCCTGCCACGGCACCTAAGTCATTACATAATCCTCGGCAAGCATCTTATTAGCCATCAAAGAACCAAAAGCAACATTAACCAGAGGCAAGCAACACGGTGTGATATTTTGACAGAAATACCAACCTGCAATGTAGTTAGAGAGATCAGACTGAGGCACACAGTAATGAGGGAACAGGTATGGGCTACATGTAAGTGGGATGAGATTTATGGCAAAAGAAAGCTCCAAGGCTACAAAAACTATAGGAGACTTCCTGGAGGGGGAGACCTCAAGCTGGGCCTTGAAGCATGGGTAGGATTGGATGTCAAAAAATGAGAACACAAAGACCAAAGGGCAGGACCCATGAAATATAGAATGATTGAAGTATTGGGTGTGTTTTAGGAAGAAGTCCTTGTTAGGTAAGAAGAGCATTTTAAGATGCAAACACCAGAGATCATTAAACTATTCTTCTAAAGGAGGGTTTTTAGGCCTTCGTTTATGTGTTTCAATGAAAGATTTTTCTGTTTCAGTAATAAGAGCCCTTTTCCTGAGTTATGAGTCAGGAGTCTCCATTTCAGCTGAGACCAAAGCAACCATGACGTATCGAGTTGGTATGTTGACATTTGTTCTCAGAAGTTAAGATGAGCTGGATAAGATGGCTCTGACTGCTATTCCCCAAATATAAAGAGTCTGTGGGTTCCAAGGGAGAGAATAAATAAGATAAGAACTTGTAAAGCGAGTGAACAATTGCACAAGAAATGAGGCTAGGATAAGATGAAAAAAAAAAATACTCCTTTTTTCATATTCTCTCAAGGATCACGTGCCTGGAAGCAGAGCTCAAGTCTCTTGTGTTCAGCCTTCAGCTCTGGGAGAGGGAGATTGACTGAGAGCGAAGGACGGAGGGAAGAGAGAGAAGTTGCTGAGGCTGGAGAGGAGGCTCCTGCACATCTCTGTGCTATAATAGGGTGGGAATGTGGGCGCCATTTGGCATTGTGGGCCTCATTTTTGAGGTTGCCGAACCCTACAGGAGACAATTAGGAACCACTGGGAGTTCATGGTGACATAGTAAAAACTAGCTTTGTAATGGGATGAAAATGGCAACATTTGGAGGCCTTCAGAAGCTCAGTCTGGTGACTGAAGAGAGAGCCTAGAGGCAGGGATGTGGAAAGGTAAGGGAATACAATAAAGAAAGCCTGGACTAGGGTGGTGACAACTAAAATAGAAGGGCAAATTCACAAAAAAGAAATAGCAGCCTTTGGAAAGAACACAGGCACTTTGAGATACGGAGCTTAGGGGCAGATATGCAAAGAGGAATAGGGGTTCCCAAAGGGAACAGTGGGGATGGGTGCATTGAGTTTGAAGCAGTGTTTATGTCAAGGTGGTGAGAAGGGAAGTCAGGTCAGCGTTGGACACGCCAGAGAGCTATCAGCTTAGACAAGAGAAGTGAAGCCAGAAGAATGGATGAACCCCAAAGAAGCAAAAAATAATACTCTTTACCAAGCACCTACTGGATGCCAGACACTACATTAAGAGTTTCCCATTCATATTTCAGTATTCTCCTGTCCACGGTGCATTATCTCCATTTACGGATGAGAAAATACGATGCTTGGAGAGGTGAAGTACAGGGCCAAAGAGGTACAGCTGGTAACTGGGAGCACTGGGATTCCAACCCAGGTTTTCTGGCTCAAAACCCCAACTCTTAATCACTACAGTATTCTGAAAGAAGAGCAAAGGGCTGAAGGCTGAAGGATACAGACATCCTCAGTCAGGAAGAAGAGAAGGAGGAGAAGCCAGCAAAGTGTCCAGCCAGGTAGGATGAAAAGTAGGTCTAGAGGTCCAGGGGCATGGTGAGGGAGGGTCCCATCAACACTGGTGCCACCAGACAGTAGATGAGGATGAGGATAAGATCTTCTATCACCATTTAGTAAAAAATTTGAAAATACAGGTGATTATTTCCTAATATTCGATCTTAGTTATTTATCTTATTTGGAATAGATTAAAAACCAAACCCCCAAATGTAATCATTTCATCATTTAAAAGAACCCCACCAAATTATGCATATATGTTACCTGAAGCTGTCACTGGAGGAGGGGCTGGCTTGGAGGAGTTATTTGGCTTCGTTGATCTATTTACCATGGGAGCTTAAAGACACAAATATATATATATAATGATTATTGATATGATCTACTGAAGGAGATTCACACTATGAGAAAATACATCATGGAAATGATAGGTCAGGCCAGAGAATTTGCAAAGTATGGGAAACATACTTATTAAACACATAAGCCATTAAAAGAAGCCTTCTCAAAAGAAACAGTTTTAGAATGAATATATTAATGATTAAAGGAATAATCAAATTATTTTATGATTTCATTAAAGTGAATACTGGCTTGGAATTTCCTTTGCCAAACCGGAGGTCTAGGAGATGAAAGAGGTTTGTTTGTTTGTCTGTTTGGTTATTTATTCATTTATTTAATCAGGAGACGTATATTGAACCTAATAGTGGTTCAATATTAACAGCCACATTAACAGCCCCACCTCCCTGGCTTCATGCAACACCTACCATTTCTTTCGGATTTCACGGGGGTTTGTTTGGGAGAAGGTGTTTATTATGTATTTATTGTTTCATGGTGATGGGTGGCTCAGGGATTCGGGTGGGTCTTGACGTTTTTGGTGATATTCAGGGAATGCAAGAGACAGTTGCGACATAATAGCAGAATAAAAACTCAATACTGCTACTCTAGAGTGGAATTTATTAGAGGAGTAATGTTACCTGAAGAGGCATTGCTTACACAGGATTTCATTCTTCACAGGGACTATATCCAGAGTAAACAGGCACTGTTCCAATGAAGGTATGTGGCACTGGCTTTTTAAGATAAATTTGTTTGTCATTTGTTATTCTGTGAAGGATTTAAAAACAAAATATTTCTCATGGGCCTGAACTAGCACTGAATTTAAAGAATCAGGACACAGAGCATATTTCACTCTTTCATTTTTTCAGTCCTCTGCAGAAATTGTTCCTGGTGCAATATTTGCATGGCCAACATGGTGGCCTGTGACTTTATGACTATTAGGTGTTATGAAAAAGCCGTTCTAAATAAGGATAGCTAATGATGAGCACCTACTTGCTTTCATAATTCGAAAGGGGAGTATTAATCATGGAAAAGGATGAAAGAAGAAGGCGAAGGCTATGAAACACAGAGATGGGTCACTCGCTGACGCCTCTGCTCAGCTTGCCAAAGAAGGCCAATGCTGTGGCCACAGAGGAGGTCTGGGCACCATCATTTCTAAGTTCCTTGGTGCTTGCTACCAAATAGTCTCGTATGATTCCATCAACTGCTAGAAGTTTACAGGTGCTTAAAACTACAAACTCTTGCCTTTTTCAGATGGAAGTGAACTGTTTTCTGTGGGATGAATGTAGTTTTCATCTTCATCTTCCACAGGGACCACATAATCAGCCTAAAAGAAATGCAGAAATGAATAAAAAGGATGCCGTACATGCATAGTTTACTGTATGAGGAGTGATTTTAAAAACTATTTATTGAGATATAATTCACATAGCATTAAATTCTCCTATTCAAAGTGTATAGTTTGGTGGTTTTTAGTATAATCACAGAGTGCATAACCATTATCAAAATCTAATTTTAGAACATTTTCATCACCCTGTACCCATTCGTTACTCCCCACCTTCCCCTTCCCCTCACCTAGTCAACCACTAATCTATTTTCTGTCTTTAATATTTGGCCATTCTGGACATTGCGTATAAATGGAATCGTACAATATGTAGTCTTTTGTGACTTCTTTCACTTAGCATGATAATTTCAAGGTTCAACGATGTCATAGCACTGAATTGTCTTGGCACCTTCGTCAATAATATAGGGAGGGACTGATTTTATAATGATATGAGGCGAATGAAGTAGTCAGATCTCAAGTAGTTTTACAACCTGCCTTGGTGGGTAGCCAAGATGGGTACTGGGAGAACCAAAAAGCAAACATTTATTGAGCACTTACCGCCAAGTGTTCATCTGAGTACTTTATATGTGTTATCTCACTTAATCCTTATAACAACTCAATAAGGTAGATACTACTATCGACTCTCCCTCCAGACTAAGTGCCTCCTTTATAAGTCCCATCACATCCCTCTGCATCTTAGAGGAGGACCATGGAGGAGCAGAGAAAAAAAGAAGGCGGAGGAAAGAAAGCCGGGTGGGACAGGGCAGGGAAGCAAAGGAAAATAAAGATAGGGGACTATCTCATGGAAGAAAGAGAAGGGAAGAGAAAACCAAGGAAAGAGAAAAGAAACCAAGGGAAAGAGAAAGAGGAGGTAAAATGAGGGGCACAAACCCAGTTCTGATATTATATCACAGACCTCTAGTAAACAAAAGCTTACAATAAGGTCATATATATGCCATTTTTAGAGAAAAAAACACCTTTTCAGCATAATTCTGGAGAGTTAGAGGCAGGCAATGAAGGGGCAAGGTGGTTAGTGCTGGCTGGAGAGCAAGGATCGGGGAAGGAAGACATGCCTGAGTCCAGACGGTCCTGGCGCCTTCCTCCCACCCCCACCCTGCATCCTCTCACGTGGTTTAGGAAGCCTTTGGGGACAGGTTTACTTTACCTCATCCTCAAGATCTTTGGGTTTGGGCGGGACTTGAGGTTTCGGCAGAGAAGTTGAGATCGGCATTGTGGAGGCCAGCCTAGCCTTAGCCGAAGGCCAGCTGGGCTTACAGGGGAGGGTCTTGCTGAAGGGCGGAGACTGCCTCTGGCTTGATCTATTGTCTTGAAAAGAACAAGACAACAAAGTATAAGATGAAAGGGCTCTGGATCATTCATTCCCTAGAGGAAAATAATTGAGATCTAGAAAGTGTGAAACCTCCTGCATTTCTGTAGCCACAAATGATTAATGGGGCATTCCTAAAAGTAAAATAACTCGTTAGGCAAAAAATTTCAACTGCCCGTTGATTTACATTATAAAAACAAGAAGACCGTCCTCAACAAAAACATCTTCTCAGAGTGAGATGGAAACCCACAGACTCAGGAGAGCTGACAGCCCAGCACTCTGCAAAACAGCATGGGGGTCTCAGAGGAGGTACTCCTTCGTGGTTCACTTGCTCTGTGAACCCTTAAGAGCAGCGATTCTCAGTCCTGCTTACATATAAGAACTACCTGAGACCTTTAAAAAACACCGAGGCCTAGACACCCCCAACCCAGATATAATTGGTTCGAACTTCTGGGGAGGGACCTGGCATATAGATTTTAAAAGTTCCCCAGGTTATTCTTAGGTGTATTCAGGGTCATGACTACTCATCTGAGTGAACCTACATGTTCTTCCCCTCAATGATTTTCCTCAAATGGAGAGAGAATTCATGGAGGACCCGTGAGTTCTTCCCATCCAAGACTGTCCTCAGAAGCTATCAGGCTCTGAAGCCAAATGGCCCTGAGCTCGGTCCCCTGCTCTGCCACCCACCAGCTGTGCTTCTTTGGATTAGTTATTCATTATTCAACCTCTCTGGGACTCATATTCCTTATTTTATTTATTATTATTATTATTATTATTATTATTATTAATGCTTACAGCACTTGGTCTTCCTAGATGGTCTCCCATCCAAGTACTAACCAGGCCTGACCCTGCTTAGCTTCCGAGATCAGACATCAGGCTTGTTCAGGGTGGCATAGCTGTAGACCATGGACCATGTCTTTGCTGGGGCGTCACATTCCTTATTTTTAAAATGAAGATCATCATATCCACTGCAGAGAGTTGTTATAAGGATCAGGAAGGAAGCAGTGACAGCAGTGTGTCTGGCAGGGTCGACACCTAACTAATAGAACTAATATTACCCAGTTAATGTGGTGGAGGACTTAGGCAACATGGCATCTACCCAGTTCATTCTGTGAGCACAGACTTGGACTGATTCACTGTAGGAAAATCTTAGCATAGGAATAACCTGGTGTGCTCCTATCCTGGGAACAGCACAGGCACTTACAGTGGCTTCCTGCTGCTTCCTCCTGCCATAGCCCACCCCCAGCTTGATGCATTCACCTCCTTTGCCTGTCATGTCAGCTCTGCTCTCGTGGCGCCTGCTCCTGCCCTCAGCCCACGCGTCGTCTGCCTCGTTGAAGGTATGTGGTTAACTGCATATTTTGATGCCTCCTCAGAAGCCTCTTTCTAGGTGGTATAGCCGTGCTCAGGCACGAGGGCATCCACTTTGCTATGCCTAGAACTCTGTCAGTTTTATTTGCAGCTCTTGGAGTGTACTTAGTTTTCTTCATGTAAGATTTAAGCTCATCAGAAGTAGTAAAACACAAGAGAGGCTTTGAAGAGTGTGCCCTTGAATGAGACACTTAACCATCCTGAATTGTGGTTTCCTGGTCTGTAAATGGGCCTAGCACAGACCCTTCTCTCCCAGGGTTGTTGAGATGATTGAACAAGGTCACTTAAAAATTTGGTGGGTGGTGTGTAGAGCAGAATGATGAAGAGAGTGGACTTTGGAGGCTGGGCTGACTGGCTCACATCCCAGCTCCACCACTTATAAAACTCTGGATCGTTAGTTCACTCCTCTGAGCCTCACTGTCTTTCTTTGTAGGGTAGGGCTGAATACTTCTCTCATAAGATTATTGAGAGGGTGCACTAGGCCATGACCGGAAAGCACCAAATTGTAAACTATCAAAAGTCTGAGAGTATGTCCGTTTTGCTTACTGGTGAATGCTCGGTGCTTAGCATAGCTCTGGCACATAGTAGGTGCTCAATAGATTAATCGTGGCATGAAGCACCAGTGCCCGGTGGCTTTAAGGAGGCAGCTAATGACAGTGATAATGGACACAGAGCCCTTTACAGGTAGGGGCACTCTGTACATATGTAAGCATCACTGTGGTTATCACCGACACATCCCCTCCAAAGACTGGAACACAGACTTCTTGTGGGACATTAAAAGCCACTCGCAGGCCTAGAGACCAGACTTGAGCTGTGTCCACTTAACCTATGAGGCTAATTCCAGGCTTAGAGTTGCTCACCGCTACCCTCGCCCCCAGTTAAAAGTCCACAGTCTAGACTCAGTGTGTGGCAGCCAGCCAATGTGGGGCAACCGTGGAGGAAGGAGGGGTATCAGCAGACACTGGGACCCTTGACGGTCATCCTTGCCCTGTATGGATGTCTCAGGAGAAATTCCAGAACCTTGAGCTTTGGAAGCCAAAAGAGAAGTAGGGACTAATCTCAGGGTTGATTTCTCAAGGGACTGTCCAGAGTTGGGAGCAACCATCCAGGTGTGCTCATTTATCTTTCACCTGTTTTCAATGTTCCCAATTTAGGAAGGATACCTTTCCTCAAAT
>NW_011889019.1:853549-859187 GCF_000151845.1 Pteropus vampyrus
ATTGATATGGTCTAAAGTTCAAACAGTTCAGAAGGATATAGTGACGTCTTCTTCCCAGCCGCTCAGTTCCTCTCCCCAGAGGCAGAGTTACTAGCTTCTTGTGCATTTTGTTCAGAGATAGTTTATGTATATGGCATGCATATGTATATTGTATATTCATGTGGAAGAAATATTTGGTTCGGGACTTAAGAGGTCCTCTGACCTCTGTGTCCACTGCCCCCACGGACTGCCTGACACAATGCATGATCCTTACATGACTTTCCAATGAATGGAAGATATACCTGCCCTTCGGCTTGTCTCCTTTACTTGCCACTGTATGACACTGATGCAGGTATACGTGCTGCGAGTGTGGCGCTTCCTTCCCTGCTGTAGCCTCAGGACCTGTGACAGGGCCGGCACGTGATAGGAGCTCGGTATGTTTGGAATGAATGAAGGAAGGAAGGAAGGAAGGAATACACGAATGAGGACTGTGCTTTCCTCCTCAGTCTGGAGGGAGACGAGGAGAGAAGAATAAGGTGAAGAGCGAGATAGGAATGAGAAAGGAGGCTGAAAAGAGAGAGTTCCCTGAGGTGTTTGGAGGAGTGCTGGCAAAGGGAATAAAAGGGTGATAATAATAATATTTATTATTGTTAGTATTATAACAACATTTCTCCGTACTGCATACTTCATTTACTCCTCACCACAATCACATGAGATTGTTTTTTAAAACCCTCATTTTATAGTCGAGGAAACTGAGGCACAGAGGAGTTGAGTAATGTGAGTCTGCCATCTGGGTTCTGGAGAAGACGATGACTATTTTCAGGCAGAAGGCTGAGGAGCTAGAGTGGGAGTGAAGGGTGGTCCAGCGGGAGGCTTGACAGGGCCGGGGCCTGGCTTCCCAAGGCTAATCTCGTCTGGCATGAGGTGGTGGAAAGCCTCCTCATCCAGGCCAAGGACCTGATCGCTGCTGTGGCGGCCTCCTAGGCAGACATCAGTACAAGTGCTGAGGAGCAGTGTTTTAATAAACATCTGGAAAGTGAAGGAATCAGCACGTACCCAGACACACGTGCCAGAGTAGGAGACCATCTGGGGGCCCCACTTTGTGTCAGTTTTCATGGATGAGGAAAGGAGCTTCTGAGACTTAATTGCCTGGCAGCTGAGGCACAGTGTGAACACAGGGGAGGACACTGGAGTCCTTGAAGCTCCTCAGGCAGAGCAGCCTGACTGAGAGGATCTCAGTGGTAGAGGTGGCAGAGGGGTAGGAGAAGAGAGACTCCACGTCAACTCCTCCTGGCACCTGTTCCTCTGACACTGGGCTGCCTACCGATGGTAACCCCCATGAGGACAGGACTGAGACTATATATCAAGGACACAGCATAGGACCTCCTCCAGGGTTGGTGCCTACTAAACAGCTGTGGAGTGAATGAATGAACTGAGCGCCTGTCTTGAGCTCTGAAGGGACTGAGGAGGAGGAAATAGGTGCTCAGGAGAAGTGCTGGGCTGGCCCTTCATTTGGATAATCTTTTCTATGGGAGATGTACCGTGAGCACCTCCTCCTTCAAACACAGTGGAATGTGTTGAATGCCTTTTTTTATCAGGAGAATAAAAAAGGAATCTGTTCAAACTTCTGAGACAGTTAAAGAAAAGTCCCCTTTTCCTCCAATTATTCTCAATTCTGGAAACAAAATTCATGTATTCATTCAATACTTGAACAAATGCAATACGTTAGAAGATCTGATGGAAACTTTGAAGAAGTGAATGTGTAATCAGACACAATTGTCCATTCATTCATTTAATTTATTAATATTTGTTGAGTACCTACTATGTGCTAAGCATCGTGCTTGACTCTGAGCATAGTCCCTGACCTCATAGAACTTATATTCTAGCAGGGAAGACCAATGACAAACAAATAGTGAGTAGTAAATAATTAAATCATCAAACAGATAAGAAGTTATCACTAGTGACAGATGCACTTAAGGGTGCTGAACAGGGTCCTGAGGCAGACAGCAGTGGGAGGAGTGATTCTATCTTGGATGGGGATACCCGAAAGCCTTCCTGAGAAGGAGACATTTAAACCAAGCCTGAAGGACAAGAAGGAGCCAACCAAGTAAGGAAGAATGGGGACTCTCTTTGGTTTCTTCTCTTTGCTCCTTCTTCCTTCTCCTGTTCAAGGACCATGAGTCCAAAATGGCTGAGGAAGACAGGACCGCTCTCTGTTGTAGGAACTGAGGGCAGACCTGTGTATCTGGGATGATGAACAAGGTCTTGCTGAGGGGGCTCAGGGAAGGCTAGACAGGTCCACAGGGGCCAGATTTCATCAGGCCTGGAGGTGTTAGCAACAAGCTTGGGTTTCATTGTATGTGCAATGGGAATCCAATAACATAAAAGTAATCGTGAGTGAATGTTTACTCAGTCCTCATTATAGCTGGTACCTTGATTTTGGTGGTCAGACTTTGAGACAGAAGTCATTCCCTCCTCTTCAGGCTGATTTTATTTTGTGCTGTCTAAGTCCCCACTGTGTGCTCTTTTTATCCAGACAGTAAGCTGTTTTCTGGGCTTAGCTCAAGGTGAAGACCAGCTTCTTAACTTTGATTCAGATATAGCTTCATGCGTGCTGCCAGCAGGGGGCGCAGTTGCCGTGCTCTGGAGGGATCAGGGACTGCTGGGCTCTGGAAAATAACTCCATGCCCAAGTGACCCTTAGAGAGGCCATCTTGTCCCCTCTTAAAAAATCTTTTTTTTCTGCAGGAAGGAACTCCTGTCTCTTGTTTCTCTGAATAAACTCCAGATGGTGTACACAACATGGAACTGGGCTCAGGCTCATTTCTGGGTACTGGACAGGGGTCCTGGGTTCTCATTCTGGGCCACTGAGTGAGTGATGGTGGGCAAGTCATTTTTATTCTCTTGGCCTCAGTTTCCTTATATGGTGTGTTGTTGAGTGGAGACCCTCTCAGATCCCTTCCAGATATATAATTTACAGATTGGAGCAGGCTGATATTCTGTATGAATTTGATATGTAAGGAATAATTGTTATAAAGAAAAGTTTTCAGGATGTCTTATGCCTATAAGACTCAGTCTAAGACAAAAGTGGCTGCTGGGGCCCCGTGGGTTGCAGAGGCACCTTAAAGAGGATTATAGTTAATTCTGATATACCACCCTCATATCCAGGTCCCCCCTCTCACTTTGTGGTCCCCGATGCTCTGCTAATGTCTACTTGGTCACAGCAAACAGCTTGGAGTTTAATAGCCTGGGTCTATGAGATCTGAGGGCTTGGGTGTGAATTTTGGAAATGCAAGTTACTTAAAGTCTCCATGCCTTGATGCCTTGGTTTCTTCACCTGTAAAATGGCAGGGCTGATATTCAAAATGTTTAACAACTAATACAGCCCAGGTACTGACCATGGCCCTACAGAGTGTCCTAGAGGTCCCTTGATGTGTCAGACGTTGACTCTTTAGTTATTGATTCGTTCGGGGTTCCTGGACAGGGGCCAGGAGGTGATGGGTACTGGGAAATTCAGGACAGAGGCATTTGCCAACTGATATGGAAATTTTTAAACATTTTAACATCTCTTTTGGCCATGCTGGTGAATAAGCTGAATACCAGCAGAAAATGGGGATAAGAATGCCTCCTCAGAGGGCTGTGGTGAAGATTAGATGAGGCTTGGCCTGGCTCATAGTGGTGCTAGCTCAAGTCAGCCATTATGAAGTTAATGATGTCTTGTCTGTAGGTGGCCCTTCCAGCTCAGCCATCTCCCTTCTGTGATGTGCAGCTGACTACCAGCGTGTAACTTGGAAGCAAGCTCTTACAAAGGCCTCCCACGGACCCTGGTGGAAATGGTACCCTCCTATTCCCAGGAGCAAATACTTACGAAGTCATCTGACCACTGCTCCTCTTCGTCAGCAGGGCTCTCTGAAATGGCATGGGAGAAGCAGAATGCACAAGCGTAAATCTCAGTTGGCCAGCTCCATCCTGTCTACAAGCACCCCAGACCTGCCTTCCCTGCCCTTGGGCTTCTTAGTCCCCTTTACTTGGCCTTGAGTGATTATTACATTCATGTTCATTCACTTTTGAATCCTTTTTTTTTTTTTTAAGTCAAAGCATTAAGAGAAGTCTTACTGGGAAAGAGAAGTGGTACATCTGACCCATGTCTATCTTTGTCAAGGGACATTTTGGGGACCTTAGAGTAACCCAGTAGGAAACTGCAATCCATATTGTGTTGCTTCCAAGGATTTTTTTGAATCAATATGTGGATGGTATAGTAGGAACATTGGCCAGGAAGTCAAATAGACCTAAATTCTCATCTAGGCTCTGTTCCTAACTAGTTGGAGAGTGGGCAAGAACAACTAACATCTCTGGGCCTCAGTTTCTAGATCTATAAAATGAGGGGATAACTTCAAAGATTCTCTCTGGCTATACTTTGACCTTTTTATTAAGAAATTTTTCATTTCTTTATTATATGCCTTATTACATGCCAGTGCTTTATTACATGCCAGGTAATATTATGAGAGCTAGCCCTCAAAAACCTTATGAGGAAACTGGGACCTAGAGAAAATAAGTCATTTTCTCAAGGTCAGATAATAAATGGTTGAGCCAAAGCCATCCTGATAAAAAAGAATGAGGCTGGAGGCATCACTCTGCCCGACTTCAAATTATATTACAAAGTGACAGTAATCAAAACAGCATAGTATTGGCAGCAAAACAGATGCACGGACCAGTGGAACAGAATCGAGAGTCCAGAAGTAAACCCATATTTGTAGGGGCAAATAATTTTCAAAAAAAAAGCCAAAAACATACAGTGGAGAAAGGAAAGCCTCTTTGATATATAGTGCTGGGAAAACTGGAAAGCCACCTGCAAAAGAATGAAACTAGACTGTTGTCTATCACCACATACCAAAATTAACTCAAAATGGATTAAGGACCTGAATATAAGACCTGAAACAATAAAATGCATAGAAGAACACAGGAACTAAACTCAAAGACCTTTGACTTAAAAGAGGATTTTTATGAATTTGACCTCAAAGGCAAGCAAGGGAAGTAAAAGCAAAAATAAATGAATGGGACTACATCAAACTTAAAAGCTTTTGCTCAGCAAAAGAAACCGTCAACAAGGGTAAAGAGACAACCATCTGAATGGGAAAATATGTTTGCAAGCAACGCCTCCAATAAGGGCCTCATATCCAAAATTTACAAAGAACTCATACAACTCAATAATAACAGAAAAACAAACAATCAAATAAAAAATGGGCGGAGGACCTGAACAGACACTTCTCCCTAGAGGACATACAAACGGCCAACAAATATTTGAAAAGATGCTCAACATCACTAGCTATTAGGGAAATGTAAATCAAAACCACAATGAGATACCATCTCACACCTTTTAGAATGGCTATAATCAACAGGACAAGTAATAACAGATGTTGGAGAGGATATGGAGAAATAGGAACCTTCATACACTGCTGGTGGGACTGCAAATTGGTACAGCCACTATAGAAAACAGTATGGAGTTTCCTCAAAAAAACTGAGAATTGATCTACCGTATGATCCAGCAATCCCTCTACTGGTTATTTACCCCAAAGACTTGAAAACTCCAATCCGAAAAGATATTGGCACATCGATGCTCATAGCAGCATTATTCACAGTGGCCAGGACATGGAAGCAAA
>NW_011889019.1:859837-902898 GCF_000151845.1 Pteropus vampyrus
CAGGGTCCCAGCTCCCCTTCCACTTCACTGAGAAGACACTACTAGAGGGCCCAGAGGATAGCCCCTGAATCAACCAGAACCTCAACAGAACCTTTTGGGGTGGTTCTACCCCCTGCCACAGTAAACCACTGACTCCAGCTCTAGTTGGCTACCGCAGAGGCACAGGGAAAGGAATTGAGGAAATGAAATGGGAGCAGGAAGGAGGTTTTGGATCAGAGTGGCCAGATTTTAAGCAATGGCATCCCTTGGGATAAACACGATAGGCGCTAAGAAGGAGCTTCGTTCTACAAGCCAAATAATGGGTCCGACTTTGACATTAACAGAAAAATAATTCTTATTAAATTATTTTTTGAGTTGACTTATACAAAATTATGGTATACTGCAACAATTTGGGTGTACCAAGAAACTGTAGAAGAATAGGCAAATAAGTCCTCTTCCCAATATACCAATAGCTGGCACAGAGGGGGAATACATTTTTAGTACCTTAAGTTTAGGGATAATTGAAAATCAACACTTAAGGTGACAAGATCTTTTTGTTTCAACCTTTAAAATAGAAACCTTTGTAAAATGGCTTTATGAAACACACTGCCCTGCCTTAGCCAACTCTAGCTGCTGAACCTTCTCAGTGAGTCGGGGTCCACTTTATGATCAGTTACAGCAGCCATCTAACTAGTTTTCCTGTCTCCGCTCTTTCCTCTCCAATCGTCCTTCCTCCTGTTTCTAGTTATTTTCTTAATGGTTGGATCATGATGTTTCTTACCTCAAGAATCGTCAGTGGTTCCCTATGGAATAGTGTCAAGGCTCTGTGTTAACACATTCATATGCCTTTACCTCCTGTCCCTCCGTTGAATTCTCTTGCTGTAGTTTCCCGTGTTCACTTTCCTGAAGGCTTGTTCTCCCATCCTGCACATTTGATAGTTCTCTGCTCTGCTCATGCTGTTCCCCTAGCCCGTGTTCCTCCTTTCATGGAAATCCCTGTTATACTTCCTCCGTAAAGTCTTCCCCCGTCCCTCTGGTCTTAACCCATTACTCCTTCCTCTGGGCCCCCTTAGATGCTGCCGGCACCTTGATGTCAGATGTGCTTCATTCTTCCCTGTGCTCCAGTTAATTTGTTTGTGTTACTCTGTATTGAAAAGCAAGGCCTATTTAATCGACCTTTGTATCTGGATGGCATTCTGCATTTGTAATTCCTGCACTAATAAAGGGACGAACCAATAAATGAGTCGAATGAATAAAAATTAAGATAATAAAAATAGGTGCTATTTATTGAACACTTCCTATATGCTGGGTACTAGCTTAAGTGTTATAAATGTATTTCTTCATCTATCTTCAAAATAGTACTACGCAGTAGGTGCCATTATCATTTCTATTTTACGGTCGAGGAAACTGGGGCTAAGAGAAGTTGCAAAATCTGTCTGAGGCCACTTGGTTAGCTAGTATGAGGGCTGGATTGGAGGGCTGGCTATCTGTTGGCTCCTGCAGCTGAAATTTGTGAACCACCTGGCCCTCCACTGAGCATTCAGATAAAACTTTAGAGAAACAAGAATGACCCAATTCAGGTGTTGTGGCACATCAAGGAGGTAAAGAGACAAAAATATCATGTGATAAAGATTATTTGATGGTGCCCCATCCTCCTCCAGCTACCCATCTTCTAGTCTCACAGACAACTCACAACATCATATTTATAAAGTCACAACCTTGCAGGCCATTGTCCAGACTGAAAAGCACAATATCCACAGTAGTGGGTGGTTTTCCAGCATCTCAGGGAGCCTCTCAAAGTGTGCGATAGTGGTTTTAGAGCCAAGTTTCCAGGTTCAAATTCTGACTCTGCTCTTTACTACCTGCTTGGCAATAAAGCAGAACTTTAACTGTTTAAAGCTTAATTTGTAAAACAAGAATACAAATAGTGCCTGCCTCATGTTTTTATGAGAATCAAGCAATATAATAAAACATGTGAAGTACTTTGCAAAGCCTGGCATGCAGTAAATGCTGTATGAATGTTACTTATTTTTATCTTGGGCATTAACAATTCTTAATAAATTCTCAAAATAAAATCGATTCTATTTTACTCTAATGGCTACCATGTAGTATGGCTACCACAAACACATGAATCCAAGAAAGCCTCTAGTGTAGTGGGTACGATTTTCGAGAGGGTAAGTTCAAGGTTAATAAGGGCTGGGTAGTTTAATTTGGGGTGTGGGATTGCACACTCCTGCCAGGAAGCTGAGATGCTGGTTGGACCTCCTTGTCAGGGAAAACTTTTCCTATTGTGTCATGTACCTGGTTTGGGGCTAATGCTCCACTGACTGTGTCATAATCCCACGCCACACAATAGAGGTACTCCTCCCCTTGCCTGGCCCTGGTTTTATGATTCATGTGGCCCTCCCAGGCCTGTGGGCACAGCGCCTGGTAGTTTGAGACATGTGAGAATGGCCACGATGGCTCCATCTCAGTGTCTGCTCTAGGCCGAGACATACAGGGTTTTGAGCTTGGGACCCGGGGTCAGACTTCCTTATTTAAAATCCCAGTTCTGCCACTTGCTAGCAGTATGACTTTAGGAAAATTGCTTAACCTCTTGTTCTCAACTTTCTCATCACTAAAATGGGTGTTAGTAGTAGTACCTATATCATAGGGTTTTGAGAAAATGAAAATAAAATAACATATGGAAAATGCTTAGAGGAGTACTTGACATATAGTAAAGACTCAGAAAACAATAGTTATTACTATTCATTTACTTTCTCTTTAATTCTCATAATAACCTGAAAGATGGGGTAATCTTATCTCCAGATCAGGAATCTGAGGCTTTAGGAAGTTACAAAACTTTTCTAGGTTTACACAGTGCTTAAAAGAGGTAAAGCTGGAAAGGGATGCACCCCAGGCCAAAAGGACCCCAAAGTCTAAGGTCTTCTCCACTTGTACAACAGTAGTAAAAGACCTAGAGTCTAGAACAGTCATATTTCAGACTGAAGACACACCAGGGCAATGTAAAATTTCCTGATAAGTGTCCCAGCACCTGGAATCATGGCCAGGTACTGGGAAGGTTCGAGAAGGATGCGTTCAGTGACAGCTGAGAGGTTACATGAGGCTGTGTGTCAGAAGTGGGATTAATTGGGCCTTGACGGATAAGCAGGACTTGGGTGAGAGGATGAGGATGAAGGAGGGTGTCTTCCTTCCATCTGCTGAGAAAGGGGCTTGTGTGTCAGTCCCAGAAGCAGGGCTTAGCTGAGGGATGGAAGGGGGCATCCTTCAGGCACAGATGGTGAGCAGAATGAATGAACTGTACTGGAGAGTCATAGGAGAATATGCCGAGAGGGAAAACAAAGCTAGATTCATGGCCAGCCATGTGGTACCACTGACAAGATAAAGATGAGGAGACTGGCAAGGATGGTGTTCGAGTAACTTAGCCATGAAGAGATAAAGGCTGAACCAGATTGGGGGTCTCGGGAAGGGGAGGGTATGGTGGAAGGACAGTGTAAGGCTCTGTGGCAAGAGTTTGAGTGCAGAGGTGAAGGTGAGGGTGTGAATTTAGCCTCTTAGTTCTGGGTCATCAGGAGCACCAGAGACCGTGGGTCAGTGCTGGCGGCATTCCAGCCATGGGCTTTGAGGGGTGCACTCCACAGCAGCATGTCTGACACACAGCCTCGATTGCGGCCCTGATTCTGCTCTGGCTGTGCCCTGGGCCACTGGGTCATCGCATTTCTCCTCTTCTAGGGCTGGTGGTGGGATGCAGGGAATGATGGGACTTCAGTGGGTGCAGGGAGGAAAGCAGGAAGGAAGGTTAGGACAGACGCGGGGAAAGAACAGACAGCAGAACTACAGAGGCTGCAGGGGAGGTGGTAAGTGGACAGGCCCACTGGGTATGCCCTGAGAGGAGAAAAGGATGTGACTTAGTGTGGGGAGCTGAGGCCAAGGCACGAGCCAGGCTGGCTGGGAGAGGTGGTTTGAGTCTAAATACTTCTTAGAATTCCCTTTGTCGATAGGTTTATTTATCCCTACCCAGAGCCCTGTGAACAAGGGGGCCCTCCTATTCAGAAGTGCAGGAATGGGCAACATAGTCCTGGCTTAGTCATCACCTACCTAACTGGGTGACCTTGGGCAGTCACTTTACCTCTCTGGTCTCCTATTATTCCTAACATGAAAAGCTTGGATGGGGTGATCTTTTGGGACTTTTTAGGCTTTAAAATACCTTTGAGTCCAAGTTTCATTCCTCTAGTCTTAGTTCCATGAAGTAGGACTGATGTGGAATCAGCTCTCCCCATGTCAGCTTTGCTGGTCCCACCAGTTAAGAGTATAGACGAGGAGACAGAAAACCAAGTGAACGCTGGCTTCACCAAAGACACCAGGGCAGGGGGCAAAAGCAGTGTTACGTGTCACTCCTTTCGTGGACAAAGGGGTGTTGTACGTATCCTATAATTCTGTGGTGTTTACCGAAGAATCCCTGTGCAAGTACCTTCCTCTCCCCACCCCGTTCCATTGCTCTGTTCTCCTCCCTGCATAACATCAGTGGTGGGAGAAGGTGGACCTCCTGGGGACATCACAACAGCCCTTGGATATCAGAGCCCAGGCCTTATTCGGTTCTGACCTCTCAGCGGTCAGACTTAGTGTGGGGAGCTGAGTATGGTGTGTAGTGAGTATGGAGCTGAGTATGGAGTACAGTGTGGAGTGACCAGTATAGCTTCGGCAACGACTCCAGCAGACTCTGGGGGCACTACGGCTGGTCTCCCCTTTCCTCCCTAGTGAGCCAGACCTTAGACTTCAAAGGTACAGGAGGCTGTTCAAACTGAAAAGCAGGTTCTTGCGTTAATGGCAGAGGCTCTGGGCCTTCAGAAAAATAAGAAATGCCCCAGAAAAGTGTAACCATTTCAGCTTGCGTCAAAAGGAGGAACAGTGGAATGGAGTCTGGGTGGATTTCTTTTAGTGGCTGCAGTAAACTTGGGCAGGTTACTTAATGTTCCTGAGGTGCATTTTTCCTCATTTGGGAAACTGGGATAGTCATTTCCACATAATGGTGCTAATGAGAGAGTAAATGAGCTAATCTCTGCAAAGAGCTCAGATTAACGCCCGGTCCAGAGTAAATACAACATGTTTTAGATATCTTCCCTTCCCGAATGCCAGCTGCTGGTGTTTAATACATTTTGTTCAGTGGACCATGAGGTCCCTGCAGGCAGTGGTCCCTCCTCAGAGACAAAGCAGGGTTGCTGGGTCTGAACTGAAAGCTGCAGATTTCACCCTGGCCTGATCTGCATCTGTAGGAGATCCAGGCTTCCGTTCTTTGTATAGTTCAAGCCTTTTCCTTCTGTAGTCGAACTAGAGGAGGGACTGTGGTGATTCTTCTGCTGACCTCTGGGGGGTGCTCGCCATTTCCATCCTTTGTGCTCTGAAGGTCAACATACTCGCAGGGCTTAGAGGGTGGGGAAACCATTTGCTTCCGGGACTGGAAAAAGGACATAATCTCAGCATCTGGGGGATAAAGGTCGGGCCGTTCCAGGAGCCTTGGGTGGACCAAGTCTGCACAGGCCTCCAAGGGGCACTTGACTGGCTCTGGGGCTGCGGAGGTCTGGTGGGCTAAGGTCTCCAGGCACTGGGACCCCTGAGGTCCTTGAAGACCCCTGGGTTTAGGAAGAGCTGACAGGGATGGTTTCTGAGGCCCTGGGCTTGTAACTGCTCAGGGTCTCCGAGGCTCAGGGGAAGCAGCTGGAAATGCTCCTGGGACATGAGTTGGTGGTGAGGAGGGAAATGGTAAAGGCGGTACTAACTGCAGGTGGTGATGGTGGTTTTGCCAAAAGGACCTTTTCCGGGCACTGAGTGTAAGAGTGGAGGAGACTAGACAAGTCCCTTTTGGTTTGTGAAACAGTAGGATGAATTTCTAAGATCCTGAAACTTCAATGGATTTGTCTTTTGATTTGGGAGAAGCAGTAAGGACAGAGTTAGTGGTTTATAGCAGGGTTTCTCAAATTTAATATACATTCAAATCTCTAAAGCTCTTGTTAAAATGCAAAATTCTGATTCCTCAGTTGTAGGGTGGGGCAGAGTTTCTGCATTTCTGATAAGCGCCCAGGTAATGCTGATGCTGCAGACTAAAGACAGCACTTGAAGTAGCAAAGGCCGAGAAGACTCTGCTGAGATCCAAGAGAGATTAAGTACAAACTGAAAGATGCAACTTCCTAAAGCCAGGGAAGTTTGGGATAAGCTTGTTTCATCATTGGGCCCTGGGCTCTAATGATTTGTGTGAGCGTAGAGTATTAGCATTGCTGGGAACCTGACAGATCTTCTAGTTCAGTCCCTGCATGATACAGAGAAGGAGAGGAGAGTGAGTTGTCCAAAGCTGCACAGCCAGTTTGTGGCAAGACACTGAAGGACATTGTATGCAGGCTCAGTGGTTCGCAGTTCCTCTCCTTGATGATGTAGAGCTATGAGAATATTTAAGCAAAGCTATTTCAGAACAATTCTCTGGTGGGGATTGGGAGGACCACAAGGATTAGGAATTAAAGAGATTACTTAAAGGTTTTCCTATTAGGACAAGCAAGAGACGACAAAGTTCTGAGCTGTAGCCATGTGATTAGAGAGACAAAAATATCTGAGAGACACTTAAAAGCCAGAATTAATAGGATTTAGAGATTAATTTTTTTAACAGAGGGAGAAGGAAGAGGAGGAATCGAGTATGACCCCCAGTGTGGGGTGGGTTAGGCAAAAAGATGAATAAATGAATGCTACCTGTCTTTTGCCCAAGAAAAACACAGGAAAAGGAGGGGGCTGGGTAAGGGGATGAGTGAGAACACAGTTAATATGAGGGGATCATCAGGAGATATCTGTCTGGAAAGGAGATATATCAGTCTACATAGGTTCCTGAGAATTGTCTCTGAGCTCCTAACATCTGTGTCCAGCATCTACAAAGTGCAAAAGTTCCAGCTCATCCCCCAGGACAGGAAATTCAATGTCACTGCCTTCGAGAGACCTTCCTGACTACTTACTTAAGTTGTTCCCCACCCCACAGTGCGCCTGTCACTGTGCCTGCTATTTTCCTTCATAGTAGTTACCATGTTTACTAATTTATATTTACCTGTTGTCATTCTCATTTATTATTTGACTCCCCACTAGTCATTAAGCACCTTAAGGTCAGGGACTATATTTTTTTCCCTACTTCATCTCTAGCACACTGAGTATCATACAGGACACATTCGTGTAATGTTTGTTGAGTTAATCACAATATGTGTGGAACAGCTGAAGGTCATTCAAATGACCTAACTTCTTAATTATATCGTTGAAGTTGCATAGAACGACTCTTTTTTCACTTTCTGTAAAGACTTGTATTGTGTGGCCATCAAGACAGACTATGGAAGCCACAGGAAATTAATCACATCTATATCCTGCAAGGGCTGTCTGTCCTTGACTGGACTTGGGAGGTCATCACAGGAAATGTCCAAACAGAAAGTGGGCTTTGTTTGTGGTATAGTGGTGGGCTAGGCTTAAGCATTGGACTGGATGTTAGATAGTATGACCTCTGAGACTTTAAATCTGAGACTCCACGACTCCATAATTTTCCCATCAAAGCTTTGGGTACTTAACAGTACCTTTTCTTTCTTTCTTTCTTTTTTTTTTTTTTTACCCTCTGTCTGTGTCCAGGAAATCTTTACATTTAAGCCAGTAGAGAAAGATTTTAGACCTATCCTCCCAAGGCATCTGTTCTAGAAAAGGAAAGTATGTTGAATAATTTACTTAGCTCACCACTGCCATAAATGCTATCAATTTCAAGACTAGCTCCTCTTCCTTGACAAAGTTGATTCTAACTGGAGTGGAGCTGCAGCATTAAACTCAGAAGGGGTTGAGTAACCATGTGCCATCAATAATTTATTCCCATGTCCTCCCCCACTCAAGTATCTTTTTGTCCAAGAAGTCTTCTCTTCCCCATTTCTCCACATCCTCCACTTCAGATTAGATTAGCTACTGCTGCTGGGTACGTCCACAGACTTTTGTGCTTTCTGATGACACCGAATTGTAATTGCTTTTAATATCATCTATCTTCCCTCTTTGACTATAAATTCTGTGAGTGAGGAGTTAGAGCTATCTTGTTGAGCACTGTATTTCTACCTAAGACCTTGTATGTACCTGGCACATGGAAGATGCTTAATAAATATTTGATAAATAGATGAATGGATGGATGGATGGATGAATAGATGGATGGATAATGGACTACCACATCACCACTATAGTCAAATGACCAATAGATCTGGTCATTCTTAAAATTAGGGTGGGCACCTTTTGTTTTCATATGAGTAGAACATAGTTCCCTTTTCAAGAAGTAAATATAAACATTAAATCAATCAAAAGTCCAAGTATTTTAGAAATAGTCTTACCAGAGGCATAGTCTCTTCGAGGAACATTTGGAGGTGCCTTGACTTTCAACCTGTAGATGACAACCATTAGACAAATGGTCAGTGGGTAAGACAACTGTTGTCGCGGCCCATAATATAAGTAGATATAGAGATAATAGGTAACTAATAGAATAATGGCTCCTTTTGGACCTATCACATTGAAAAACTTAATATATTGAAAATGTAGCAAAGTCATTAATCAGAGGTTTCCCACCTCTCCCCATCTCATCAGTGCACAGTGTGGCTGTGACTTGGAAAAGGTAAAGTCAAATTGAGAAAGGGCTCTAAGAGGTCAGAATACTAGTAAGCACTGCGTTCAGAGGTTCAAGGAAGATAAATGTTGATTGGTCAATAGGACGGTAAGAGAAGGTGAATTCTCTTTTAATAAATAACTTAATAAATGCTTTAAATGATAGGAAAAAATAGCTATAATGAGAACTTCAGTTGTAGGTTGGACTCAAATTATTTCTGCACTTTTAACCCATTTCCCGTTTAGAAAAAAAGTGCAGCTCTCTGTCAGCCTTAATTTAATTATACATAAACAAGTTTTTTTCAGGCTGAAGCAAATCTGACTGGGTTTCAATGTAAAAATAAAATATAAAAACTGTTCTTGGAGTTATTTCTAAACAGAACTTGTCTCTAATCCTAATGTAACAGAAATATGCACATAAATCGGGTTCATCAAATGAATCTTCGGCTAATAATTGTTCGAGAACAATGTTAACATTGCAAGTAGGAATGCTACATTTTCTAGGATTTGACATTTTCAGCAATCGAGAATTATTATATTTTGTACATGGGATACCACTATACTACTAAAAACAGAAAGCTATGAATCGAATGATGTCATTTGTTTTCAAAAACTATCGCTATGCTAGTGCGATGTGAAAAAAATAATAAAGGCGAGATATTTTGTGGCAAACTTTTGGTTAAGACTGTAATCTGCCAGTTACGTCAGAGTAGATGCTGCAGCTCCAAGTGCCGTTGGTGAATATTCTCACGGCAAATGGGAAATGGTTTAAAAAAATGCTAAATAAGTGAGCAATAAATGTCTCCAGGTTGGGGATTGTGATATTTAGCTTATTCAGAAGTTGAATTGTTTCAAGCACTTTCAAAACTACTTTAGTATCTTCATGCACATATAAAATGTTCTGAATATTCACAATCCTTCCTCACTTATTAAAAAAGATAATTAAAATTACGTTTTAAAAATGTATCCCAAATTTTAGGCTTTTTATAAGTACTGACAACGCCTCCCCCTCCATTATTTGAGATAGGTAAGGTTTATAGTAAATTGTTATTTTAAAAATAGCTACCCATTTTATTTAAGAATGATTTACTTAATTAAAAATTTAAAAATATATAAATAAAGCCTATATCTAGTAGCCTTTATTTACTAAAATATCACATCCTTTAGAAGGAGTATATGAGGTAATCATTACATACAAACCATATTTCTTGGGGGAAAAATCAGTTCAGAAATTCGTGTTTGATTACAAAAAACAAGACTTATAAACCAGTATTTATAACAGTATTTATATTTGCATAGAAACTTTGCTTTTTGTTTTCCCAAAGGCTCTGTTATTTCCTTCAATTCTCATAGCAAGCCAGAGAGTGTGCCGGGAAGATATTACCATTAGAGCTATGATGAGGTCCAGAGAGATGACCAAAGGAGTTGTAGGGAAGAACAGCAAAAACAAAACTGGGTGTGGTGCCAGGTCTATAGATGGACAGGTGAAATTTCAAAAAGCACAAACCAACTATTACTCAATATTGTCATCATTTCATAAAAGAAAAGAAAGGATATTTTAATACTCCAAAAGGTATGAAGCTCATCATCTCAGAATAAACGACAGACACAAGAAATGACTGTTGGTCACTGAACACAAACTAGAAATTAAAGGTGTGGTTTGCGCCACACTAGGCAGCCAGCAGCTGCACACCAACCCCCAACACTTCAAGGTCCTTATTTTCTCATTTTGCCATGAACCAGTGACAACTCTGTCACGGTCTTGTGTTAGGAAACCAGTGTGTTCAACCGTGCTTCCTCCTTTCAAAGTGGCACCTGTTGCCTGACTATGAATGAGAGCTAAGAAATGCATGTCACTTAGAACCAAAGGGCATTGACTTCACCCAGGGTAATGACTGTGGAATCCATATTTTCCAAGTTGAGAAGAAACATGGTTTGCCAAATAAAAGTGTTTTTGGGGACCATGGGTATAATACAACAGAAACTACCTGGAAAAAATTGAGCTCCATGGCTGCTGTAAGTATGATTGACCACAGAATAGACATTTTATACAGTGGATTCATAATATTGAGAAAACTAATGTATTGTAAAACTGTGAGCTAATTGATCTAGAATTGCTAGTGGTTAAAACAGTGACTAGCAAGGTTCTTTCATTTCAATGAAATTCTATATGTATCAGAAATAGTAAATGAAAATGATCACACACCTCTCCCAATCACAGGGTAGAACATGAAAACAAATTCTCCTCCTCTATGAGATGACCATGGTCTCATGAGTGGAAGATTGTTTTAACTGTTTTATGATGATCACTTATACATATTGAGACTCACATTTTATAGTCTAAAAACACCACAAAAAGTGATTTCTTACTTTTAAGTTTAGAAAAAAACAAAAAGAATGAAGATACTCTGTTCTGAAGAGGTAGGAAATTAACTTTTATACACTATTGGTGGTACAAAATTTTTGGAAAACAATTTACTAACATTAATAAAATATTTTGAGGGCACGAATCCTTCCACCCAGAAGTTTCATTTCAGGAATTTAACTTTCTCGTATACTCAAAATCTGGAAAAGTATTTATTAAAATATTATTTATGACAATTAAGCTGAAAGAAATGGCGACAAATTTTTGATGTAATCAAAATTTATATTATCAAATTGCCCTCCAAAAATGTCGTGCCAGTGTAAACTCCCACACCCCATTTAAAAAATGTCCAACAATATATAGCTGGTTACATGAATAATAATACATGTATAGTAGACTATTAATTAGCTGTTTAAAAAGGAATATGGTTTATTTTCACATCCCAACAAAGAAAGATGTCCATGATATGGCATTAAGTAAAACCACCAAACAGAGCAAATTGATAGAATGGTTTATGTAGCATGATGCCATTCATGATGAAAGTGTATGCATATATAGGTATGTATTATGGCATATCAGTGTATGTATGCATGTGTGTAAACATATATACATAGATCGATATACCAAACTCACTCATGACAATGTCCATTTCTGGGGAGCGGGTTAAACTGGGGATATGAAGAAGTGGGAGATTTTGACTTTATACAATTCTGAACTCTTCGATTTTTTTTTTTCCTGTTGTGTATTACTCTCTTAAAAAAATGCTTAAATAAAAACTTAACAGGATAACATTTCCTCTTTCCTCTTGACTTAGATTTTGAATGTCAAATGCAGGTATGTACAATTTCTATTCTCCTAAAAAAATCTTAAGAGTTTTTGGTATGCAGGAAGATTTAGAATTCTAGCCTACCAAGTGCCAACTGAAATCACCATTTAAGGCAAAAAATTGAAAGCAGAAATCAAAATATAGGAAGCAAGTATGGCATGCTAAAGAAGCTAGTGTTGTGTTCTTGTAATGTCTCCTCTGGATTTCTCCAACCATATCCTTGTGGCCGTTGGCGAAATGGTTTTGGAAGCTGATTTTCCTGCTTCTATAAATGTCATTTTGATGTTTTCCAGGCACCTTGAATGGCATAGCTCACCCTTCCTGCTGTGGGGGGAAAAAGCAAAGTTCCCTAAGCACCACCCCGGTCACTCACCATGTTTCCTGAATGTGGATCTGACCACTATGGACTTTAGTAAGAAAGGGTTCCATGCTAAAGAGATTGCAACTGCTCACTAGGATAACAGAGAACTTTGTTTTCTTTCACTTAGCACAGACTGACATCGATGTTATTTATATGAATAAGTGCTCATCTAGTGCTATAGAGTCTAACTTACTTTTTGATTTTGTTCATTATTCCACCTTCATTGTTCTTAATGTCATGGACCATCTTTTGAAGCTGCCTGTAAGAGTGAAATTAAATAAAATGTTAATAACTAGATTGGTTTAAAAAGGGGGAGCACTACAATAAAACCCCAAACAGCGTGGCTTGTATTGCATTTAATTAAGTTGACCATCTGCTACCGGAGTAAAGGGAGAGTGTGACTGATTCTGTAAAGAATGTGGTTATTGGGACATGTCAGGGCCACTCTCAGGCTGGAAAGAGGAATTCTGATTCCCAGATCTGTTTGTCTGAGGAGACATGTGATGAAAAATCCTGTGATCCTACCATAAGCCTCACTATTCATCACTTACTGTTCTTTGAGCATCCACATTGTAAGGATGGGGTTACTTTGAAGGACATGTTATGGGCTGATATCAGGCCCAAGATTCTTTTTGCTAACTTTACTAAGTAGAATCTGGAATTATTGTCATTTAAAAATTGCACATACAGAGAAGCCATAGAAAAAATGATTAGTGGATGTGACCACATAGATATTTGAAACTTTTGTAGAATATGCACAAAATCAAAAGAGAAATGACATGTTGGAAGAAATATCTGTAACACATAATAATAATAATCAGGACTACATGTTCTGATTTACAAAGAAATCTTACAACTCAGTAAAAAAAAGATTAACAGTTCAGTAGGAAAATGAGCAAAGGATGTGAACACACAGCTAACAAAAAAAAAAATTACGAATGGGCAACAGACCAATGCAAAGATATTTAATATCACTTATATTGAAATAAATCCAAGATGAACTAATAGTGAGATACGTTCTGCTTATCAGACTGGCAAAACTTAACACATGTGCTAAGACCCAGGGTTAATGAGGGTACGAGAATACAGATATTCTTGGGAATGCAAATTGTTACAATCAATATCTATCAAAATTTAAAACCTTCATGCTTTTTTGACCCAGAAATCCACTGCTAGGAATTTGCCTTATGAACATGGTCATAAAACTATACCATTACATAGCTATCCATTTATATACATGTAAGCGTTATTTGTAATAACCCTAATCCTTCCTGCCTCCCCCCTAAAAAAATCTGGAAACAACCTAAACACCCATGAATCACTAAAAGGGAACTAGTTAAATAAACTTTGATAAAGCTATATGATGGAATACCACAGACCCTGTAAAAAAAAAAAAATACATCTGTATTACTGATATATAAAAATCCCCAAGAGATATTGGTAAACAAAAATGCAAAAGGAGGAGAAAAGCAAAGTAGGAAGGACAGTTAAGAATAGTGTATAGCATATTTTTTTGGTGGCAAAAAAGGACATGCATACATATGTGCTGGTATGTGCATACCTTTTTAGAAAGATACGCAAGAAGTCATTAAAAGGTTGTTTTCCAAGCCAATGAAGTGCCTTCACACAAATTAGAAAATGGTACCCCTTTTTTCCTGGATGGATACTGCCCAATGACAGGGTGCACGGCTTGGCAAACAGACAAGGATGGAATCCAGCCGCTACCAGTCCTTATGGCTGGGCACCTTGCACAGGGCACAGATCAATCAACTGTAGGGTGAGGATCTGGTGGCTCAGGATGGGGGTGGCACTACTGCTTTATAAAAAGGAGACTTTTACTTTACAACGAAGACTTTTCTATATTATTTGAATTTTCATAGCATGGTATATCACCTTTATTATTGGTTTTATGTATGTATATAGAGAAAAATATTAACAGGAATGGAGTATTGGATCATGTTTTGTTTTTTTCTTAATAACCTGACTTAAAATTATATATGTGTGTGTATATATATATTTGTGTGTGTATATATGTGTGTATATACCTGTGTGTGTGTGTATGTGTGCATGTGTGTGTGTAATTTCACATGATTCTATCCTGAAAGAGTAGGATATTTGAATTCACCTTTCAGGCAAGCTTTTCCTTTGTTCTGAGAAAACTGTTTGATCAGGCCCTTTAGTTAACAAAATGTAAAGCTTGTACACAGCCATTGTTCTCGGAGAAAATTGTGATTTCCCATCAACCTGAATGCAGATACCTGACTCTGGAAGCTAGGCCTTCTATTAGGTAATATAAATAGTGGTACAAAATTAAGCTATGCATAGGCCTGTAAAATCCTGCTGATCATGAAGAATCTGGAAGAAATGTCCTCTGGCTCTGTAAGGATCTAGAATGCACATGCTGCAAAACTTTTCATTGTGGATGGAGCAGTTTAGAGGATGAAAGGACAACTTGTCAGAGAAACTCCATGTGGCCCGGCCAGTTAGCATCCTCCACGAAGAGTTAATTTAAGGCCGATAACCCACCTATGCTGATGTTCTGCTGTAGTTGTTTATTGACTGCCATTGGGCACCAAGGATGTGGGGTAGATTTACTGGGTAGGGGGTAGACATTCCTACTCTTCATTATTCTGGAAAAAGGGAGAGTCTCAAATAAGGAATGGGAAGTTAGGGATTTTAGGGAGCTCTTTCTCTTTCTCGGTCTAATGACTGTTAGGAGCTAGTGTCCTGAAGAATATAAACACACTTGAGAAATATTCAATGGTGGAGAGATGGGGAGGGATGTAGGGATGATGGGGTGGCCCTGAAGCTGAGGCTGGGTCTGGTCCTCACCTCTGAGAGGAGCCATTACCAGGGCCATTGCTAACCATTTTCAATGACATAATTCCTCTCCACTGTCCCTGAATCTTTGGTAATGTACTGTCAGTAGTTGCAGGCTGGCCTCAGCTGGGCCCTGGGGGTGGAGTATTTTCATTGGCATGGAGGAGTGGAGCAGAGAAAGGACAGGCTGGAGGGCAGAGCAGAAGGATAAGGGAAACTTCTTTCGGGACCTCCTTAAGGCTGCATCTTGGGGAATTATCTACATAACTGGGGGCCCTACTGAGGGGCCCAAGTTTAGATCTGGGGAGGGGTCAATGCCAAGTTGTAATTTGGGTTTACAACAAAAGAAATGAGACCACATTTTATATCCCCAGTTAGGGAGGCTGGCCATACTGATTCCATTTGTGTGAACTCAGCAAAGCACCAGGCTCAGCAACAGAGAAAAAGGTAGATGAGAAAAAAGAGGGACCACCTGGCCCAGCAGAGACATACAGAGGGTCCCCCAAGTAGCTTCAGAACTCTACAGAGTTCTAGAATTTGTTCACATCTATCCTGCATCAAACTCCTTCTACTCTTCCTGAAGAAACTATAGAGACTATCTGAGATAGAGGAATGAGAGAAAACAAAAGATAAGAAATCTGGGAGACAATCATCCGAATGGGAAAATATATTTGCAAGCAACGCCTCCAAAAAGGGCCTAATATCCAAAATATACAAAAAACTCATACGATTCAATAACAACAACAAAACAAAAAATTCAATTAAAAAAAGAGCAGAGGTCTTGAACAGACACTTTTCCCAAGAAGACATACAAATGGTCAACAAACATATGAAAGAATGCTCAGCATTATGAGCTATTAGGGAAATGCAAATCAAAACCACAATGAGATAACATCTCACACCTGTTAGAATAGCTGTTATCAACAGGACCAGTAATAACACTTGTTGGGGAGGATGTGTATAAAAAGGAACCCTCTTACACTGCTGGTGGGATTACAAACTGGTACAGCCACTATGGAAAACAGTATGGAGGTTCCTCAAAAAACTAAGAATTGGTCTAACATATGATCCAGCAATCTTCTACTGGGTATTTACCTCAAAGATTTGAAAACATATATCCGAAAAGATATTTGCACACCGATGTTCATAGCGGCATTATTCACGGTGGCCAGGACATGGAAGCAACCAAAGTGTCCTACGATAGATGATTGGCTAAAGAAGCTATGGTACATATATACAATGGAATATTACTCAGCCATAAGAAAAGATGAAATACTGCCATTTGTGACAACATGGGTGGACCTTGAGATAATCATTGCTAAGTGAAATAAACCAGACCGAAAAAGTTGAAAACCACATCATATCACTTATATGTGGGATAAAAACCTGAAAGCAACAAACAGAGACTCATGGACATGGACAATAGACTAGTATTTATCAGAGGATGGGGGGAGGGTGAAGGTAGACGGGGTAAAAGGGGTCAAATCTGTGGCGACAAAAAGAAATCTAACTATGGGCGGTGAATACACAATACAATAGGTATATGCCTTACTGTTGAATTGTACACCTGAAACTTACTGGATTTCGTTAATCAATGTCACCATAATAATAATTTTTAAAAAAGTGAAATTTTTTAATTTTCAAAATGTCTATAATAGTGTTGCTAAAAAATTTTTAATTTTTATTAAAATAATGAACACTTATAATAAAATTTCTGAGAAAAAAATTTTAAAAAAGGAAATCTGGGAGTGGAGAGAGAGCTTGAAAGAGATTGAAATGAATTGATTGAGAGGAAATTTAATAATTTCAAACGGAGAGCAGAAGGTAACTGTGGTTGTAAGCTTACTGTAATTGAATGACGTGTCTTTAGTCTAAATTAATGTTTAACCAGGTTGAAAGGTAGAATGAGCCAGATCCTATCAGAAGATCATTAAGAGTGGGGCACAGGCAATGCAATAACAATCCAGGGACTGATGTGTATAAGCGACTTTGCTGTAGGTGTAGATAAACAGATGTAAATTGTTGCAAAAGAGTTTGCTGTAATTTTGTCATTTGTTCAATTTGGTATCTGATGCTTCTTCGCAATTCCTATTTGCTTTTATTATATTATTAAACATATAATTATAATATGTAAATGATAGTAAATGTTAAAGTGTTTCATAACCTATATTTGTATTTCATTTTTTTCCTTCTCTTTCTGCATCTCATTCACACAAATGCTGATGTCCACTGGGTGCTCAGTTATAGCTGCCAAACATGTTACCTGGTAAAGTGCAGTGTCCCCCAAACCAAGATGTGACGTTCTCTGCTCATTTGATCAACTATTCACACACTGTGTGATGCACAGCTTTGCTGCTTTCTAGTACCATCTGCTCCATTTTAGAGTACTTTTTTTCTCTACTATGTGCAATAACAGAGGAATGTGCAATTGAATCTTCTGGGAGAGGTTGCTTTCAATTTAAACATCAGTTGTTTTACTGTGATGAGTCGTGTGGAGGTGAAAATAGGTAAGACATAAAACAGCTTCACTTTGATTAATCCTTTCAAAGATGTCCTTCTATGGATGGGATAAGAATAATAGGATGACAATGTTCTAATTATTTAAAGTTGTGAAGAGACAATCATGTTAATGTAACAAAATAAATAACAAAGCTTATTTAATGTATATTTTAAAACAATTTTTAGCAGGATAGCATGTAGGCATTTAAAAATGATGAACAGACCATATAAGTAATTATAATTATTATTACTTATACAAATCAAATCAAATTTCATATTCTCTTCTTGGCTGCTGTTTTTTAAAAAATCTTTCAAGCTTTTGAATTAATGTCAACAAACTTAGTTATTTAACAACATTCTGGATCTCAAGAAATTTAGGTCCCAGGATGTACTGAGAGAGGAAAAAATCATCCTTTGAAAGTTACAAGTCTGTTCTCTGCCTTCAAAGAAGTTGCTTAGTTTAGAACCTGATAGACCAGTGGTTCTCACTCTAAACTGCCTCAGAATCACCTGGGCTATTGCAATGCAGAGTTTCAATATACCCCTGGAGTTTCTGATTGGGCAGCGGTGTGGTGGGGCCAAAGAATTTGCATTCCTAAGCTTCCAGGTGGTGCAAGAGCCAGTGTGGTGCTTGTGGGGTATGTAAACAGCCCAGGGACTCCCAGATTCCCCGGGGCAAGAAATCTGTAAGAGTGGGATGGGGTACTGTAATTTGAATGGCAAAAGATGACCTGACCTTTTTTCTTTTCTTGTTTTCTTTTTTTTTAGAGTCACAGGTAAGTAGTGGCTGGTGGCATAGGCTGTATAGTTTTGAATTTTATAACTTTATTTCTGATTAAAAATGTCATGTATGCTAAGTGAAAAACCAATCTGAAAAGGCTACATACTGTATGATTCCAACTGGAATCTGGAAAAGGCAAAACTATAGAGCAAGTAAAAAGATCAGTGGTTGTCAGGAGTTTGGGAGGAGGGAGGGAAGAATGACGAGGTGAAATGGGATTTTTAGAGCAGTGAAACTATTTTGTACGATAGTGTAATGGTGGCTACATGTAAGAGATGTTCATTGTATCAAAATTTGGAAATAATACTTAAAATGTCATTCTTAATTCTAACCTTCACTATTAATATTTAATTGAACAGCCTTTCTATTTTTTACTATATATGTACATATTTTACATGATTAAGATCATACTTGACATTTTGTTATCTGCATTTCCCACTTATAATGTGAACATTTTCATTAAAAAAAAAACCCTTAGGTTTTATCTTTTTCTCCCTGTCCCACCCCCCATTTTGAAAGGCCTTTTATTTTTAGGTTAATAGTGGAAAGAATTTAAAATTTTTTTTTAAATTCATTTTTCAGTTATAGTTGATGTACAATGCGGTGTTAGTTTCAGGTGTACAACATAGTTATTAGACATTTATATACCCGATGAGTCTAGTACCTATGTGGCACCATACATTGTTATTACAATATTATAGCCATCTAGTCTTTATCCACATTTTTCTTCTCCTGCGAACTGAAGAGCCTTTCACTAGCTGAAACTCTGATCCAGGTGGGCTTGAAAGAAAGTGATGAAATATCAGGACCCTGTGATTGAGGGAAGGGAGAGAAGACCAGACCAGACTTGGGAAGACTAACTGCTGCTGAGAATAAGGGCTAAATGCCTTGCTTCTGGGAGCCTTGGCTCTGGGGGTTAGGCCTGAAGGACGGGAATGACCAGACAATCTCAGTTTCCCTTCCGTGCTTTCAAAGCCAGACCACTCTCTGAAACAACGTTTTCTAGAGCATGGTATGAAGACTGCCTAACTTTCGTATCTGTAAAGTAATGATAGTAATATATACCTTGTAAGGCTGGTGTGGAAATGACAGATAATGGATGTAAATTGCCTGTCCACACCGGCATTTTCAGTTGGGGTAATGGCTCTTTTAAGACCCCGGGGACTGGATTTGACCAGGAACAAAACTCAAGCCAGTACTGCCTGCTGGAGATGTGAAAGGGGAAGATTTCCACTGAGGGAAGTTTCCTCCAAGCCAGAAGTTACTCCAGAATTGGGTTTGGTTGTGGTTTTATTGTTCTTGTTATTAGGTGGGTGTTTTTTTTGTTGTTCTTTTTTGGTTTTTTTGGTGGCAAGGTGGAGGGGGATGGCTGGTGGCAGAGAGAGTTGGCTGAGAACACTCTCCAACCCAGCATGGCTGATTGGCACCAACCTGTGGGAATGGTCTGATGACCTCAGTTCTGCATAAAACTGTGGGTATTTATGTGCCCTGACATTTGCTCTGTAACCTGCAATAATACCGTTTACAAATACATGAATTATTTTGGGTGCACTAAATATTAGTACTAACAAATGCTTCCCTATAATCATCTGTATCCAAGTGTAAGAAGAGAATGTTTTAATCAACACTAAGTTTAGTACAAGTAAAAACAATGTGCTTGCCAAAAAATGAAATTAAGTTAAAAAATAAAAAATTCAGATTATTGGGCCCTAAATCATACCAATGGTATAAAAATACTAGGTGGGGCCCAGCGATATGCATTTTAACAAACTTCCTGAGACTGGTGACTCTTATACACACAGAAGGCTCAGAACCTTTTCTAAGAGAGCAGAGCAGGTTTATCTCCTCGGCAAGGCTTCATTGCAAAGAGCCAGAGATAAGGCTTGCCAACCTCCAGAGCATCTTCCCACCTGCCCTTTATTTCCGGAAATGTCTTTAGTAGCAAATCTTACTGTTTACACCATGATCAGTTGCCAAAAGCTTACCGAGACACTGTCCCCAGGAAAGGAATACACTAACAAACAGGAGTTTTTGTCAGTGGTGTGATGTCTGCTTTCAGCAGAGGAAAAGAGCAGAAAGAATCAGTTGTGGGTGCTGACCAACTTTTACCTTCCCCTGTGCTCAGATCCATATAAGTCGGGCACATAGATACTCCGTCTGCCTACCTTCTGTTCTTAAGTCTGGTACCAGACCAGGGATTCGGACCCCAGGAGCCTAGCCTCCTTCAACGAGTATTTCCTGAATTGAAGTTGGGAGATTACATCAGTGGACAGTCTCTGTACATCTTCTCCTTTTTGGAAGAAAAGTTAGGCTTGAGAAGTGGTCTTGACTTTGGCTAAACATTAGAATTACTTAGGGAGCTTTTAATAATCCTCATACCCTGGCCTTCCCCCAAGATCATTGGCTCCCAGGTGATTCCAGTGTGTGGCCAAGGTTGGGAATCGTTGGCAGCGTTACCTGAATAGATCTTTGTAAATTCCCCGGGGAAGATGCAGTGGCTAAGAGCACACAAGTTGGAGAGGAACCCATAGATGCTGACTGCTCTTCAGAAGGAGTTTGCAGGCAGAGAACTGCCCCCAGGTATGTGGAGGGACAGAACAAATCCAGGAAAGATGGACTGGTGGGACACAGAGCTCTACCGGGACCCTGGGGGCACTTGGAAGGCAACTGCTCATGGATATTTCAGCCAGATCACCAAAGAGTCAACCCAGAAAATTCATAGTATTTTATAAAATACCTTCCCAATAATTTTTATTAATAAAGAAGATGATTTAAAGCATAGCATCATTGAGTTTAGTAGAAAAAAAGAAAATAAAAGGATCAGAAAACACCTTGCTTTCCTTTGAGCTTCTTAGTACATTCACAAAGGATTGTGAAAAGGCAGGTTTTGGTTTATTTATTTATTTATTTTTTACTCTGCCTTTCCAGAAAAAGTGGAATGCAAAGTAATGTTAATCAGAGAAAACCCCTGTTTAATCTGGATTTAGGAATGGACTAAAGAGGGTCTTTTATTAAAGCGACTCTTTGCAAACAAAAGGAGCAGGCAAATCTTTCCTCCTTCATCCCCACATCTTAACCTTGGGCCCAGTTCTGGACTTGCATCCTTTCGGTATCCATAGGGCTGGCCCTCCACTCAGCCAAGATCTATGCCTGCACCTTCCCCTTCACACCAGGAAAACATTATGCCTAGCAGTCCAGTCCATGCTCTGGAGTTTGTCAGGGCCTTATTCAGCTAATGTTTATAACAACCAACTTTCACCAGGCCACTTCCTCCTCAAGAGCCTGCTGTAGCTCCCCAGTGTCTACTGAATGAAGTCTGACTTTTTGTCTTGACAAGAGTTATTCAGTCTCACCCTGAGCTCCTAAAATTGCTTTGTGACTTCCTGAGAATTATCTACACCTACTTGGTTGAAACATGTGTGTTCTTCTCACACCTGGCCTGGTATCTCCAACTTTTGTGTTTCTGTGATCCATTTGGAGTAGAAATCTAATATTTTCTTTGAGGTATATATATATATATATATATAGAGAGAGAGAGAGAGAGAGAACATCCAGTCTTTTAACTACTTTGTACAATGAGGAGATTTTTTTTTTAATGTAATGATTACCACTAGGTCAGTTTATTCTTAGCTGACATAGTCCTTTTTCAAATGTTTAAGTGATCTCACATTATGACTCCAGATTTCTTAAGATACTACTCATCATTTTATAGTATATTTTATTTTTGTTATTAAATTTTAATACAAGGATATTTCATAAAATTTAAAACTCCTGATAAGAAAAAGAAGAAAATGGAGCTAGTGATCTGATATTTTTGGATCCTCAGGCTTGAGACTTCTGAGCTTACTTTGACATTTTCTCTCTCTTTGACTCTTCTCTCCCACCTCTAGTTATGTCAATTCACCTTTAAATGAATCTTATCTGCCTCTGTCCCCTCCTGTCCATTCCTTCAGCGATAGCCATTGTGATCTCATGGACAAAGAATTATGCCAATGGTCTCCTATCTTATCTCTCGACCTTCAGTCTCTACCCTTCCCTAAATATATTTTCTTAAATTTCCCCTGCTCGTGAATAGTCTTTGATGTCTTCTTGTTCCTTGCAGGATAAAGTACAAACTCATTAGCCTGGTATTGAAAGGCCTTCACAATCTGGACCCAACCAAACATTTTAGACATAATTCACCCACAATTGTTATTAGTCTATCCCCTGAGCCCAAGGCCCAGCTAAGTCATTCCTTCCCCCTTTCAGATCATTTCTTGGGCACAGGAAGGGAGTCCACTTTAGGGAAAGACACTGAAATGAGAGTGCAGAGGTTCTACTCTAATCTTTGCTGCTTCCTGGCTATGCAGAGCTGAGCAATTCTCACCATCACTCAATGCTTCATTTTCTCCTATAAAATGAGAAGATTGGATTACATGGACACTCAGGTCTTTTGTAGCTCTAAATTCTTTTTTTATATATCCTGAATTTATAGCACTTTAAGTAGTATGACTTATCGGTCATTTAATCTCTAAACTATTATTTGGTTTGAGTAACATCTTTTATATCTTATTTTATTGGGTCCTAAACTGAAAGTAGTTTTGTTTTTCCAGTTCGTGAAAGTAATAGAAGCTGATTTTTAAAAATTCATATGATACAGATAGGTAACAAGAGAAAATTACTCATAATTCTTTGCTGGAAACAGGGACAATCAGAGGGCTGTGAGGACCCTAAGAAGGGGGTGATTGATTTAAGGTTTTAATATAAAGAGACAGGGGAGCTGGAGCCTCATGGGAAAATTAAAATTCACAAGGCAAATGAGTGAAGAACAGCATCCAGGTAGTGGAACAGCAATTGCAAAGGCTCAGAGGTGAATTTGTCTTGGATGTTGGGAGTCTAGTGAGAAGCTGAAAATGGCAAAAATTTGGGGTATTGAAGTGAGGGGTATAGTCACAGATGAAGTTGGGCATGAGACAGGAGTCAAAGGCTATGTTAGTTAGGCTAAAGAAATGAAGTTTATAGGCAATGGGAAGCCCTAAGAAACCTTTACTCAGGGATGTGTCCTGATTAGTGGGGAAGAATTGAGGAGGGCCTGGGCCTGGGGACACTGCCGGCTGGGAGACCAGGATGAAGGCAACTCTTTTGGGCCTCAGCCCAAACCCATGGCAATAGGATATTAAAAGCACTGAGATAATATTAGGAGTGTCCTTTAAAACCTCAGATGGGCAGGAGGAAGAAATGATGGCTGCAAGGCCAACAGCTCTCAGAGGACTTTGCTGAGACACAGTGCTCTTCTTGTCATATAGGGGCCTGAGTCAAAATAAATCAGCAATATTGGTCCTGTCTTCATATAAAATGTCAACATTTTGTTCATCTGGGATTTTTTTTTGCATTAATTTTGATTTTAAAATATTATATTAAATACTTTTAATCTTGATTTACTGATTTGGGGGGGCGCCCCTTTAAAGTTTAATGTTTTTGTTTTATACAAGATGTATATTTATCTTACTTATTCCACCAATATTCAGTGAATACGCACTGAGCAAGGCACTTGCGGGACACAGAGCTAACCTCAATGCAAATTATGCCTTCTGGCAATGCAGAAAAGAGATCTTTTCTGCCCACTTACGGCGTGACAAAAACTTTCTGACCTATGTGAATCCAGAGGACAGATATAGACAGAGACTGGGTGAATCATACAAAATAGCTCCCTTTTGGATAATTTCTGTCTCAAAGTTGAAGTCTCTGGCTACCAACCACCATTTTGAGACAGAATGCCAATTTTAGTGACTAATCTGTTATTTGCATGCCACTGAACTCATCCTATCACCAGCTTCCCTCCTCTGCCCTTTCCATGGCCTCTTCTAGTCCTAGACCAGCTTCCTCATGCCCCACTTCCTCCATCCTGGCCTTCCTGTGACATTATTGATGTTATACTCAGATTTGCAAATTCAACAGCAGAAGGCTGAATCTTCCCAGAGAGTGCGTCTGTGGTGGAGCTGGCACAGAAGTTGTGACAGTCACACCCTTCCATGGTGTGATAATCTGAGGCAGCCTCCTGGCTGAGTTAGCACTCTCAACCCCATTCACAGATGCAGGTGCCCAGGCCCAGAGAGGCCATGATGCTTGTCTCAGACCCCACAGCTTTGAAATCCTGACTCTGAATTTTGCCTGCCATTAAGGTAGTCATAGAAATTTGGCAGTGCGACAGACTTAAAGAATATCCTGGGTGAACCTCCTCTTGTAAGGGAGGAAATTGCATTCCAGGGAAATTTTTCTACTGCTCCCAGCTCTTTCCATCATACCTTGTTTTTCTCCCTTTCCACACATGATCCGAGACTCTGGCCAGAGAATCAGCTTTTCCACGGCAGGGATTTTGTTTTCCATCTTCTTATGCCATAGCCCAGAGCCACAATTTTAGTTTAAGCACAATAAGTCACGCCAGTGGTCAGACGCAGATAATCAACGGCAACAACAGTGAATGCCGGCATCTATTGAGCGTGTATTATATGCCAGGTACTTTGCAGGCATTCTCTCATTTAACCCTCACAACTCTATGATATAGTTCCTATTATTGTCCCCATTTTTAAAATGGTGATTTAAAAATATCTAACATTAAATTTACCACCTTAGCTATTTTTAAGAGTACAGTTCAGTAGTGTATTCACATACACATTGTATATTCACATTGTTGTGATTATCTCAATTTTCTAGATCAGAAAAGTTTGCTCAGGGAAGTTGAATAATTTGCCCCAAGTCCTACAACTAGAAAATGATAGAGATGGGACTTGAAATTGGGCCATCTGACTCCAGAACCCAGGCTCTCAGTCACTCCTAGGTGATACCTGCTAACTTGTTTCAGCCTGGCCCCTCACCAGGGTAGGTGACCAGCTCTACCATATGCCTTTTTGGCATCTTCTTTTCTGTCCCTAGAGAAGGCATCCAGTCCCTCTACCAGCCAAGGAGTTTAGACTAGGGGCACGTGGTACCCCACGACTGCCTTGTTACTGGTCCCCAATGTCAGACTTACTGTTAGAGGGACGCTTGGGCTTTAGAGGCCTGCTGTAGTCTTTAAGGAGGGGGAAAGAAAAATAGAGGAAGGTACTGATGGCAGGAAGAGGGAGAAAGAGAGAGGGTAGTGCTGGCAGGTGACTGGAGGGAATATGGCAGGGGCTCTCTAAGGTCAAGAACATGCTCAGAAGTAGAGTGACTGAACTCATCTGGAAGGGGGCCTGAGCACCACATCCTCGTGTGTCCTTCCTCGACATACTGGCTAGAAAGACAACCTAGGAGTCCTGGAGTAGAGGGAACGTATGTACTTTACACGTGAGCATCTCACAGCTTGGCTTGTCTTCTTACTAACCACCTATTAACCAGAAAAAGTAATTTGCAAGTTTCTCCAGACACTCTACCATTTCTTTCTTTCCCCCCCTCTCGCCCCCACTGAGATCTGCAAGTATTTTGTGGTAGTCTGAACTGCTGATCTGGGTTATAAGCAGACAGAAACTGGGCTGACTTGGCACAACCAGGGTTACGGATGATCCTACTAAAACCTTGAATCCTTAAAAAAAAAAAAATCCTGACACACTTTATCCTATCAGAGTCAGCTAGGCACGGGATACGTCTCCCTGAGACTGATGAGATGACAAGGAAGCTGTGCTATATTAGCTTTAAAAAGTTCTTAGAAGATTTGCCACTTGATGTGACAGCAGAAATTGTCATGGCTCTCCCCATCTCTGATTTAGGGGCAGGAGCCCTTGGGGACTAAAAGGCTGCAGCACCTCCCTTCCTCTTTGCACTGAGAAAACCTTTCAGGTTCTTGCTCGCACCCACCCACATAGCAAGGGGGTTTGGGGGAAGGGAGTGCATTACATGTGAAGCTGTTGATTCCCAAATTTGTAAAACCAAATGACAAATAATTCTAATCATGTTTCAGAAAATTCCGAAAATGTAATCCTAAATACTTCTAGAAAATGAACATGTTTTAAGAATTTGAGCATGTTCTGTTAAAAATTAACCTTAAAAGGAGAAAATGAGTCTTAGCTGTATCTACATGGTATACCATAATACTGTCACCCGCTTGCCTGGGCATCCATTTGCACAGCTGAAATATTTTCAGGAAGTAAAGAATGGTTTTGAGAAATGGTATTTTCCATATACTGAAAAAAAAATCTGACTCAGTTAAGCTCATTTCACTGGGCTCTGAGTAAAAGGGTATTGGAGAGCACCATGTGTAGGGATTGAAGTGGAGGCAAGCATTGCAATTCTTAAAAACCATCCAGAAATGTTTATCAATAATACATTTTTAAAAACTTTGAAAAAAATATCCAATTGGTCAAACAAAAATATGACCACAGGTCCCTAAAATACACTATTTTATGGCAAGTATGGAAAATAACTTCATTATCAAATTTTTTATTGTGGTAAAATACACATAATGTGAAATTTATCATTTCACCTATTTCGAAGGGTACAATTCAGTGGCATTTAGTAAAGTCACAATGCTGTGCAACCACCTCCACTATCTGGCTGCAGAATATTTTCATCATCCCCAGAGGAAACCTCATACCCATAAAGCAGTCATTAGCAATTTTGAAGCAGATTTTTTTTTAAATTGGCTTTTGAGGTATTTACATGCATAGCTTTTGTTTTAATCAAGTTAAGCACTGTTGTCAGCATTCATCAGCTATATTAGGCCCAAACATCAAGGATCGGTTTGGCAACTGTGATGATCTTTGAATGTAGGAATGATATGAAATCAAAAGTCTTTCCACTGTAAAAAGAGGGCTTTGGCCCTGAACAGGTTATAGAGACCATTTAAAAGGCACAACAGTCACATATATATGCAGAGGGTCCAGTTTTCCAGTGATTTAGTATTATTACATTTTCCATTTTCCTTTTTGGAAGTGTATTGCTTGTGTTTGTATTTAATTCTCTGGTAATTATTTGCACTAAAATAAAATTGCTATTTCTTTCCTGTCCAGTATTGAATATAGACATTTATATGGCTTATGTGCTGAAAAGATTATTCTTCCTCCTACAATTTTTACAATTTGGACCAAATAAAGTTATAAAGTAAACAACACCAAAAATTGAAAGGGGAGAAAACATTTCCTTGTTTCTCTAAGCTCACCTCTCTAACCTTCTAGCCCAAATACCCTTAGCCATAGCCTCCCCCTGGGAATTCCTTTACCTAGATGTGGCCTCCCTCCTCTGACTTTTCCCTTTTTCTTATCATCATTTTTCCCAAACAATTTTCCATTCTTTCAGCTAACAACTGTTGATTGAGCCACCTCTGTGTGTGGGAGATAGAAGAGCACAGCTCTCTTCCCCCTCAGTGTTAGTGACAGAAAATGACTTAATGTCTGAACCTATTACACTTAGTGGTGTTTAATTTTGAACCAAGACTGGAAGACACTGCCCTATCCCACATGAATGCCTTTCTAATGACACAATTTGGGGCATCAGGAAAGCCAGGCCTGGTGGATTTTTTTGGGAGGCAACATTCACTGAGACCTTACTCTCTATTCAGTATAGTTACTGTTACAACACCCCTATTATGGTACATATTAGTATTCTCATTTTCTAGATGATAAAGCTGAGGTTAAAAAAGATTACATGACCTTCTCAAAGACCATGAGCTAGTAAGTGTAGAGCAAGTATTCAAACCTAGGTCTGCCTGATTCCAAAGTTCATATTCTTCCCAGTGCAGCAAAAAATATCTTTCTGAGCACTTCTTAAATTATACCACATTGACCCTTTATGCTCAGTCTACACTTAAGACTGACTCCGCTCTTTATAATTATAACTCACTCTTGGATTACATGAACTATTGTGGGAGCATACTTTGAAAAACACAAGTCTGATATCAAACATGCCTGAGTCAGCAGGGAATTCAGTTGTGGACCAGAAAATATGTACTAGCCTGAAATACTGACAGTGTGAGTCTATAGGGCTTCACTGGGGTTTCTGACTAGTAAATTAGTTGCCTTTCAGTTAAAAAAAAAAATATATCTAGGAAAAATTTAGAACACAGACTAAGCTAGAATGCTTTATTGGCCAATAAATGACACACAAATAAAGAGGGTGTGGCCTACTCTTCTTGGCAGGCAAACATTGAGGTATATAGTTCTAGAACAGGCTCTGCTAGTGTGAGCTTGAATAGTTAACTTTACCTCTCTGGGGCTTGGCTTTCCTGAGAAATAAAGGGGCTGAAGAGATGGCTTCTCAGGTCCCTGCCATGTAAATCTCTATGATCTGGGTAGGGGCATTGCTGTCCATGTCCCTCTACATTGCAGGGAGAATAGGCTCAGCCTTGTGGCTCATGGAACCTGTGGCTATACTGGCTACAGGATTTCTGGGGCTCACTATAAAATGAAAATGTAGGGCCCCTTGTTGAAAATAATTCAGAATTTCAAGACTGCAATAGCAGAGCATTAAACCAAGCTTGGGGGAGGAAGCTCAGTGGCCTCTGCTGCATGTTCCCTATACTGTGGGAAGGGATGAAATCTGGAGTCGGTCTGGGGCCCCAGCTAGCCTGGGGGGAGGCAGGGATGCCCCTGGGATAATGAGTTCCTTTCTCAGGAAACCAGCCAGCAGAGAAGCATGACTCATCAAGGAGACACAATGCATTCCTTAAGCTGGCTTCCTTGCCTTTCTTTTAGAAACAGCCATGCTGGACTGAGGGAAAAGGGTATGTTTGGCAGCCTAGACCATAATGCTGTAAAAAGGTTATAAAAACATCCAAGGAAAAAATAGCTGCCGATGAATCTCCTTTCAGAAGGGAGGTAAGGAGGGACAGGTAGGAGAAGGTGGGCCAGACCAGGAGGAGCAGGGGCCTGCAGGAGGAGTTCTTAGGGAGCAGACAGCCATCAGCTGTCTGACTAAGTGGACTTAAAAAGTTTTCTTGGCAAGGCCATTTCTGTAGTTGGTGAGAGCACTGCAGCCCCTTTAGCTCGAAGACAGAATCTGGGATCACCCACGAGCCTTGAGCATCTGACATTAGAACAGACAGCAGCCCCATGCCAGGCTGGATCCCTCATATATATATCCTTTCACTGTTCCCAACAACGTAAAAATAATCAAGCAAACTGTTTCTTGGCATCCGGATAAGATCAATAACAATTTAAAAGTCATGGGAGCTGGGTAGGGTGGAGGAAGACATCGTATTGCTTTATTATAATGCTGGAATAAACATTAAAAAAAAAAGGTTGCACCCTCAAAATCCATCCATCATTTTCATAAAATATACATCAGTGGTCACAGAGAGACCGGGCAAGAGAGGATGAATACTGCAGCAGGAACTATCCCAGGTGATGGAGGAGTTATTCCAAATCCGTGCCTCAAGACACAGCTGCAGAATCTTCATATGAGCAGACGTGAAAGGATGGACAAACAAATGCCTATCATCTTCCCTCCACCCTTCGATTTGTCTTTTATCAGGCAGCCTCCCACCCACAGACCTCGGGGCAGTACATGCTGCTCCAGGACAAATGGCATGTCCACCTCTGTCCAGAATTTGGTCATTGGGGCAGATCCATAAGCCCGTGGACTTCTTAACAGCTATGTTACCACTTCATTTGCTTTTTATCCCAACTCTAAGGGTTTCTACTCAAGGTTGGCCCTGTCTACTCAGGGAAGTAGAAACAGAGACTATTCCAAGATCATCTTATATATGGAAATCTTTTTCTGCTCTCATTTCTCTACCTAGGAGAGAACAACATATACTTCAATGGTGCATGTGTTTCATAGAATCTAGTCTTGTTGAATACTAAGCATTTTTTTACAAAAATGACTCATTGAAATGTATGACCAAGCACCTTTAGCCCTTCCCTTCGGCAGTCTCTGACCCAAACCATCCCAGAGGACTATCAGTTCAGTGAGTAGAGGCCACGTCAATTGCAAAGATATATGTTACATATACTAAACTTTAAATACATGCAGTCACTATAAAAATATACAATTGAATATGTGCTTTTTGGTCTGAGTCAGAATTTCTCAACAGCACTATTGACATTTTGGGCCAGATAATTCTTTGCTGTGAGGACTGCTCTGTGCAACATAGGATGTTTAGCAGCATCCTTAGTGTCTACTACTAGGTGCCAGAAGCATCCTCATCCCCAACTGTGACAATCAAATGTCCCCTGGTGGGCAAAATTGTCCTTAATGAGGAACCAGTGATCTAAATGATGCAGCTATGTCTTGGAGGCTGTCAGAGGAAGGATGCTTCTGGGGATTTACTAAAAAGCCAAAGAAAGCCATCTGGTGTTTCAATTTCCCTATAACAAACTGTCATTTAATGTCTCCTTTTTCTCAATCATATTCTTTAACAAGCCTAGATTTCTTGATGTCATTGCATAAGGGCAATAGTAAGATCCTCTTTGAAAATGAACTAAATTAGTAAGTTCTAAACAGAACAGATAAAGTTAGTCTTCTGTGGGGGAAAACCAAGTGGTTGTCTATAAATGAATGCCTGAAGTATTTGGTACCAGCCCAATCCAGTGATGTAGGAGGCAGGGCTGGAATGTAATTGTGCTTCAATTCTTGAAACCTAATTAATTATATCAAAGCCCATATAGAGACTGGTTGTGTGAAGAGAAAGGAGTTGTTCAGACATGGCACACAGGCAATCATTAGATCTAGGAGAGAGTATGCCTTGGATATGTGGACTCTGATTTAGGGTTTTGCTGGCATAGCCATGCCCAGAGTGGGTGAGAAAGAGTGCCTTGAGGTTTTTTAGCTAATGATCCTGAAATCCACACATACTAAGCCAGTTTCTAATGACGTAGCTCCATGTAGCTTGTCCACAAGGAGAAAGAAGCTTTATCTGAGTATTCCATCCATTGATGTAACATAAGATGGCTCAGTTGAGTGGATTCTCAGATGACATAATGCAGGTAGGCAGTGTGAAGAGAATGGGAAAACATTCTTCCTGGGAAGTCTATCTTATCTCTACAATTAGATGTTGTGCCTCCTTTTTGCCCTCCCACATCAGTACTGGCCTCCGACCTTAGTTTATAAAGAATGAGAAGAGAATTGTCCCCAGACTCATGTGTATTCAAAAGTTGCTCCATTGACTGCAAGCCTCTTGACAGCTTCCTGCTCTGGTTGCCACTCCAGTTAAAGGGGGTTGGATCTATTACCATGAGTAGGAAGAGAGGCAGCAAATGGTCCTTCATGATGGGTGAGTTGAAGTACCAGTCTTTGTGTTTAGTTTTTGCTTACTTGTTATAATGACCATGTGACAAATATCATCCTGGGCACTTCGGCCCATGTTATCTTGGTCTTCACAAGTCTGTGAGAAAGGCATCTCTAGTTTTATTTGACAGTTGAAGAAACTAAGGCTTAGAGAAGTTGAGTGACTTCCTCAGGACCCATATCTGGTAACTGGCCATTGGAGTCTAGGCCTTTTGGGCTCCAAATGCATTGTCCTTCTAAATACATCATATCTGTCTTCTAGATAATCTCATCTGGATGTTGTCCAGATGTATTCTCTGACCCCAGTGTTCAGAGATAGGCAGCTTTCAAAGCAATAAGAAAAGAGTCTAAAAATATTTTGAAAACAGTTTGTCTCAAATAAGTTGATAATTCAATCAGGAAATATTTCCTGAGGGTCATGGAATAAAATAATAGCCTTAGAGGATATAACATATGTCAAGATTGGTCTCCACAGTATCAGAGCTGAGAGGGACTTTGGGGGTTATCTGGTCCAAACTCCTCATTTTTGTAGATGGGGGACATGGTAGAGATGAGAACCAACCAAGGATACTGTGGTAGAAAAGGAGAGAAAAGGGCATATATGGAAGCATCATAAAAGATGTCATCATAATGTCAGTTGAGGACTCTAAGACGTGAGAAGTCATGTCCCAGAGTCTGTTAAATAAGATCTCTATGTGAGAGTGCTAGCAGTGAGGTTCAAACATCCATGCCAGGGCTCTGTCATGCTCAATAGTTTTATTAGCCACTTAGATGAAGGCAGAGAAGGGATTTTTTTTTTTTACATTTACAGTACATGCAAAGCTAAATGGCACAGATGTCAGAATCAACAGGTAAAACAGCCAAAATAATTGGAAGGAAGAACTGAAACTAACATGAAATTTATCAAGGATCAATGTAAGTCCTATGTTTATGTTCAGAAAATCAATTGTGCACCTATGATTTAATAAGAATAATCGTATTGATATTAATAACTACCATTTTTAAATTCAATGATTACTATGTGCCAGGATCACTGTGTCAACACTTCACAAAATAATTTATTTGATCCTTACAACGGCCCTATGAGATTGGCATTGTTATTATCTTTATTTTACCAGCTAAGGAAACTAGGACCAGGGAGACTAAGTAAACTTTCCTAGCATTATACATATATTAGTTTGACTGAAAGATACCATATTCTTTAATGAATAAGATAAGGATTAGAGAGACTTGGCTTAATTACACTCATGTCAAAGACCCTTTGCATTTGTAAAAATAAGTGAGTGTGTGTTTGTGGGTGCTACACAAGCATAGATAACAAATTAATTGTGAGATTATTAAAAATATAAAAATATTAAAAAATCCAACTAGTTTCACTAACTTGAAAGGAATATAGTCAATATGACTCGGGATTGTAAATTTTGAAATGTTTACTTAGAAGCACAAAATTTTTATGATCATGAGACTATTGACCATGGAAGGATTAAGAATCCAGGTTTTAGCTGGGTTTCTGATGCTATTATTATCTTATAAAATCCAGGGACAATCATGGCTAAGAATCAACTAAAAGATCTTGAGAGTTTGTGGATTCCCACTAATGGAGAAATCTACTTTAGGTAGTACCTCAATGGGAGAAAAAAAGCAAGAATTTGTACTCACTTATTTCTGTGGTCACATGTGACTTAGCCACCTTGCCTTTGTCAATTTTTCCACAGAAGAAACTCTCAGGGTGAATTCTTATCTCCAACTGTGTCCATTTGAGAACTTTCTCTTTCTCCTTCATTTTGAGATCCATTGTTCCTTCCAACCTGCCTGCCCCGCTTTCTTTAGTTGATTCTGCTTTTTCTCCACTCCTGGTCAATCCTGCCATCTGGTTTCTTTTCAGCCCCTAGGTCAGGGTCATCCCTTTTAGCCCCCTTGATGGACACTCATTATCGCTCTATTTTTGTGGCTAACAATTTAAGCAAATTCTCATATAAACTTTGATAAACCTAAGAGGATAAACACAGCTCTTCACTTATATTGTCATCTAGCGCCGAATAATCACACAGTTAGGCAACCTTTTGAATTGATGTTACCCAGTCAGGACAGAAGATATAAACCACTATCCCATCTAATTACAGAAAAGATTTAAGATGGTGCTTCAAATCCATTGTGTTTACAATTTTATTTCTTTGAAAAGTTCCACGTTGACAGGCCAATTCTGTAAAGACGACTGAGTAACCAAGTGGGAAAAAAAGGGGCAGATGAGCAGAGTGTATGACTATCCACAATGTACTTTTGGTTTTCTTCCCTATAATCTATGGTTATGTAATGCCTATCAACTGCTCTGTGATCGAGTAGGACTTTGTCCCAGAGGGAGGGATCATAAAGTGATTTAGGTTTTATTGCTTTTCTTTATTTAAATTCCCATCTGGATTTCCTGAGAGATGTTCTAAGGCTTAGGATAGCTCCAGGTTATGGACTATATCTGAAGAGGATCTTTAAAAACCTTCCTGATCATTTGAGAGAAGCCCTAATATCTATTTCTTGTTAGTTTCTTTGGCACTTTTTCCCTACCTCTCCTTCCCTTTCCCTTTTCACTGCTGCGCCCCAAGACCAAGGCCACAATGCTAGATTTGGGGTAACTTAACTGCCACCTACCTATTGAGTATCCCTGCCTCCAGTTCTCCTGCCCCTTCAGTCCATTCTTCCAACCTCCCATAAGCTTTCTGGTATGACATCTCAAACAGTGTAAATCATTCTCCAACTCTCTGTGGTTAGAGCTCTCAGTCTTTGTAATCTGCCTCCACCCTATGTACCCAATTTTATCAGGAATTTCTGGTCCCACATGCTCTACACTATAGTCTCTGTTGGACAGAAAACTCTCCTCAATATCCAGCTCCAAGTATCAGCCTCTGTATTTCCTCCCTTCCAGCACATAATGTTCTTCCTCCAATTTTCCAGCTACATCTTTTTCTTACCTGCTTCTCAAAGCCTAGTTCTTGAAGCATCTTCTCCCTGAAAACTTCTCTAGTTACTCCAATTCCTTTCTTATATTCCTTTAGTTACTTACTACTTTCATTGTTTTACCTACCCACTCCTGTGAGGGTGTACCAACTTGGGACCAAGGAAAAGACTATGATACCTTCTTGTCCTCTGTCAGTGCAGATCACTTGGCAGCACTCAACAACATGCCCTCAAAATGGCTGACTGCGGCTGATGCTGCCTACTGATTCCAGGTCAGCCTTTCATTTCAAACTATCATTTAACGGCACTGACCACGTATGAGACCCATATTCTAACTGTGAAGGGCTCACCTTCTGCCAATTCCAGACTAATTTCTCTTACATTTTATCTCAAAATCTCTAATTCTCTAGTGCCTTAATATTTGTGATAACTTGCTACATATGTCACATCACCCCATGAAAAATTAAAGTTCAAATGGTAGTTGAAATATAAAATAGTCATTGAACATTTAAAAGTTCCAATGTCCAAAAACCATAGTGCCATTACAATGAGACAAAAAGAAGCTTTCATAATCAAAATTTGGGAAGTCATCTTTTCCACAGATCAGAGAAGTTTCTTGATTCTTGCTGCTGGGGTCATTTCTGGTTTATTCTTTCTAAGTGGATTTTTATAGATAATTGTTACATTGACATGAGGACATGAGAAAAACAGATCTAATCTCTCCCAAACACTTATGATATATACGCACAAAATAAATAAGAACAGTAAAACCATAATGAATATAAATGATTACAACAGTCCTTAACATTACATAGCAATCCACAATGAAACGGTCGAGGACTCAGATTAGGCGAACTCTTAGAAAAATGTGTTGTATTTAGACTCTGAAAGCTGACCTTCGTTTAAATCTAAGCCCTTGGCTTTTCTTTTTCCTTGTCTCTCCAGAGCTTCACGCTTTATCACTGGAAAAGCAAGCTAGAAGAAACTCACTTGTTCCTACACATTTCTCTAAAAATGCTGCCCAGTTCCCTATAGCGGTTGCCACTCATTCCCTTAGCATTAGCAAAATATTCCAGGATTTCAGTATTTCTGTAAGATCATTGGGAAAAAGCAGAAGAAGAAGAAGAAGAAGAAGAAGAAGAAGAAGAAGAAGAAGAAGAAGAAGTATTAGATGGGGGAAATCTTACCTCAACTTCTGACTGGCAGGGACAGTTATTTTATTAAGCTTGTCCATTCTTTTTGGTAATGATAAGAGCCGCAAATAATCGTCCAGTGGTAACGTCAGCAGTCCCTGGCCCTCCTAGGGAGTAGCATGGTAAGGCTTTGATCTTAAGGATCCCAATTACTTGAGTCTGATTTCCGAGAGTGCAAGCTGCTGGCAAACACCCTTGCACCAGGGAGAAGTAAAACTTGCTTGAGCACATAGTCAAGTTTCATGTTTCTATATAATCATGTGATCTGGGTAGCCAGCCAACTTGGTCGATTACTCCACATTGTGTAAACTTTAATAGCGAAACTATTGGACATGCAAATTTCTTTCCAGCTGCTTTCTTTTATAACCAGATTTGTAACCAGGTCAGAGCAAGCTCTGGCTAGTCACTACTTCCTGTTGTCTCGAACACACATAGTCCTGTTTTCAGCAGGTGTCCTGCTGTCCCCAGTAGCTTCCTGGGCTCAAGGAAAAGCAGAATAGTCAATTCTCTATGAAGATTTCTTGGAAACTTTATGCTCATTTGCATAAAGTTATGGACAAAGTTTTCCACTTGAAGAACCATGGAATGAAAATGGCATTTTATATTGTTCTGCTCATCCTTTTCATCCCTCTCCACCAAATGTTTTTAAATAAATATCAGGTGGCAATGACACAGCAGTAACAGTCTACTCAGAGAATTAGAGTTGCTTTTTCCTGAAGATCTTTCTAAAATGGATGGACAATTCTCTAGGCAAGGTAGAGACAGATGGGTGATCTGGAAAAGGGGAGAGGATCACCTTCATGAGATGTGTGTCCTCCTTATCAGGTCCAAAGAGTGAGGAATTATGCTGAGAACCGGATGCTTTCAAACAAAGCCAGGATGTACCCAAATGTCAGCTGAGAACATATCTATCTCCCAACATTGCAATTTTGACACCAGGCTATTAGGAAGTCTCTGAAAAAGCAGGGTGCCACTCTCCTTACTGCCGTTGTCCCCTTCTGCCCTCGCCCACTGCTCATTTTCATCCCTTCACTAGACCCAGTGGCATGCAAACCTGGGAGCACTAAGGGTATCCCAAGCACAGCAGTTGGGGCGAGGAGCAGGGAGAAGGGAAGCACACTTGCGAGGGGCTGACCCATCTAGAGAGGTCCACTTCCCTCCAGAAAGACTTGATTGTTCCTTTGACCTATTCTGAAAACCTCTGATTTGTCTGTCATTTAGAGAGCAGATGGCAGTTTAGGGTAAGGGAAGAAGGAAATAAGAGGGACTGTCCCATTTATACCTGGGCATACTTCCCTGTAGCCAGCAGGAATGCCCTGCTCACCTTTGCAAAGTAGGTGCACATTTCCCACATTTATCCAGCTGACCAGTCCATTCCAGAGTCTGAAAAATAAAAAAAATAAAAAAATAGAAAGGACAACATGGAGGGCTCACAGGTACCTCTCCTGTTATGGACTCAAGGTCTGGCTGAAGATAGAAGGGGAAGAGAGAGAAGAGACAAAGGAGAAGAGTTAAAGGACAAGGAGGAGGGCGAGGGGAGGAGAGATGAGGGAGGCTGCAGCAGCAATGGCAGAGATGGAAGCAGTAAATGGGTTTCTTCCCTCCTGTGCTTCTCCTCTGTACCAACAGAGGTTCTGTGTTTCCCCAGGTAAATCTTGGTTGTTCACATTCATGTGCTGCCTCTGAATTTCTAGTTCGACCAGATGATCGGGAGCAGAATCTTCAGAGCTACTGAAGGGCGGGGCCCTTCTACTTGGCCAAGCCACTGAATTGGCCAGGCTAGCAAGAGAACAGATGGTTTTCATGAAAAAAGTGCAAGCACTAATCTGCAATCGTTTATTTTCCCCAAACAAGCAGCTCAGTTTTCTTGCAATGTATTCTGAAGGAGCTTTAGACCTCCGCCCATCCTCTTCCCATAGTTCTTTAAAAAAAATTATTAAAATATAACTAACATACATAGTTATATTCTATGTATAGAGAAAGTAATACTCTATTACTTTCAGGTGTACACCATAGTTATTCAACATTTATGTACCTAAAGAAGTGATCAACATAATATGTCCAGCAAACATCTGACGTGATACAATGTTATTACAATATTATTGACTGTATTCCCTATGCTCTACATTACATCTCCACTACTCATTTATTTTAAAACTGGAAATTTGAGCCTCTTATTTCCATTCACCTTTTTTTTCTCTTCCCATAGTTACTAACAGAAATTAGTAGTCCAGGATGATGAAGGCATATACAAGGGTCAGGAAAATCAAGCTTTACGGAATGGAGTGATGATAATCAGCTTGTGCTTTCTAAATTATTGTAAAGTACGCCCCATTGGCCACTTGACTTTTCTCTCAACCAACAATTCTGCTCAGCACCTGGGCTGGCAACTTCTTATTTCCCCAGAGAAAAAGAACAGCAGCAAGAGTTACACTTCTGCTTTTTCTTTTTACAGCCCCCTGTCTTTCTTTTTTTTACTATATTTAGTCTGACATCATAAAAATGAGAGTCTGCTTTTCCAGACTGGACATTTTGCCCCACATTGTGTGTAGCATGACAGCTATAATGTTCCAGGCTTCCATGTCTGCTCTGCAAGTGTAACCAGCTTCTCAGAAAGGTCAATGTAAGCATGGAAACTGAGGACACTGAGCCTTAGCTGATTCTTATAAAAGGAATGAGACCACACAACATGGTTTCTACAGCACATGAAAAATAATGTACCATGAAGAAACAACTCATCCTCGATCTACACAGCAAAGTGGGCATAATTAATCACTAGATTGATGAATCAAAATGGATAATCCCAACCTAAAGAAAATTTAGAACTCCTATACACTGCTGATAAAAATATAAGTATGTGCAACGATCTACATACCAGCATGGGTCATAGATGTAACATAACAGCGTGAAGAATATACCATGTACACCAAGGTTATGTGCAAGAATTGTCATTGAAGCACCATTTCTAATAGAAAATAAAACAACACTAGAAAAAAACAATTTTCCATCAAGAAGAGAATGAATAAATTAGTTGTGGTATATTCAATGTAGTACTATTCAACAGTGAAAATGAGTGAACTACAATTGCATCAGTATGGAGAATAACACAAATAATTTCAGCAATGAAGGCAAGTTAAAGAAGATCATACAGCATGATTCCAGTTGTATTAAGGTTAAAGACATATAAAACTAACTAATATATCATTTAGGACATACACATGTATGGTCAAACCAAGGGAAGGAACAATGTAAAATTCAGGAGCATGGTCACCAGGGAGTGGGATCAGAGTGAAGAGACACACAGAGCTTTAAAGGCAATGGTAGTGTCCTATTTCTTAAGTTGAGTGATAGGTATATAGGTACCTATTGTAAGTATTAAATATTTAACAAAAATATATAAAAGAAGATCTGGTCTAGAATTATGATACGAAGGCAGGACAGCCTGCTTATGTCTCAGCTCTGTGAGATGATAAGTCTTGAGAACAAGAAGACAGATTATATTGGAGCTTGGGGATGAGACCCAACCAGCATTGATTTTTCTTGGCCTCTTTTCCTTATATCTATTAATGACAACAAACAACAAGCTTATAAATGCTTTCCATGTCCTCTGATGACATTCATTTTACATGTGAAGAAACTGATTCATAGGGAGGTTAAGTAACTGACCCAAAGTTAGGCCACTCATCAGTGGAAGAGCTGGGATTCAAACTCAAGCCTGTTTCCATAGTCTAAGCTCTAATCACAGCTCTTTACCATTAAAAGAGAGATCTGTGATTCAGCAGAGGGTCCTGTCCTGGAATCAAGGCACCAACTTAACCATGACCTTGGAGAAATTACGTAGACTCCCTGACCTCAATTTCTCTCCTTAAGAGGACAGGAAACAGGATTCAAGGAGGGCTCAGGCTCCTCCTGATTTGGCATCTGGACACTGGCCTATGTGCACAGAAATTGGATTCCACCAGTGAAAACACTCTCACAGTTTTCAGAAGAGAAATCTCTGATTGTCTGTACTAAATTGCTTCCCCAAGGAGGGCCTAGGTGGTTGTAGCAGTTACAGAGCCTTGGAAGTAGTCCAAGTCCTCACTGGAGATCATCCATGGTTCACCTTCTTTGCTCTGCCATCCACTTGCTAATGGCTTTCCCCTTTCCAGGTCTTGTTTAGGCAAACTGCCAAAGAAAGTAGGCAAAAGGTAGTGTTGGTACTATGTAGTATGGTTCTAACCATAACCTACTCCCATAATGACCAGCCTCACAACAACTCTATGAGGGGGTAATATTATCATTCTCATTTTATGATGTGACACCTGAACCTCAGAAAGGTGACATAACTTACCTGAGGCCATCCAGTCTTCCTGACTCATGAGCCAGGGTCCTTAACTCCCAAACCATTCACTCTCTTTTCGTTTCTTGTGCTGGCCCTCTTTCTTGGGGTAGGGGTGGGATGTTTGTCCTGCAGGTACAGTGGCCCCAGCAGCTTTCTAACACATGCAGGCCAAAATAACAAGGTGCCTTGATTCCAGGACAGGACCCTCTGCTTGCATGGTCAGACCCATGCCTGGTTAATTTGCCAGTGCCAGTTAAGGGCCCAGATGGAGAAAGGTTTGGGAGGAAGCCAAGAAACCTGGGTAACCCAGTGAAAAAAAAAAAAAAAAGGAGAAGAGGCCAGGGAGAGGTAGAGAGAAAAGGAAGTACAGCAGATGCTGGTAGTGGTCTGTCTGTTCTTTGTGGGGATGTGGCGGGGCGGGGTGGGGGGTGTAGGAAAGGAGCAAGAAGGAAGAAGAAAACACATTTGTGACTTGAGCAAATGGGAAAAAGCTCTTTAAAGCTCAAGGCTTCACTTTCTGTGAGACAAATCAGTTCTCTATTTTATCTATTCAGTAAACTCAATATTCTATGTATCACAATGGCCCAGAGTGCAATATCTGTATTACTAGAACAGCTTAGAAGAAAATGGCCCTTGCTCATCATATCAGTCTAAATCCCTGGGCAGCAAGAACATTGTGATAGCTTATTGTGGGGATGGACAACTCCTGGCCTATGTGTCATTATCACCTCCTCCCTTCTCTGTAGCCCTCAGAGCCAATCTACCAACGAGATTCTCATTTGTAATATTTTCACCTTTGCCCTGCTCTCGCTCCAGCCTTTGCTGTCATCCAGTTTACCACTCAGTTTCTTGCTACTTTTCTGTAGCTAGATCCACCCCAATTCTCATTTCCAGGCCATATTCCCCGCTACTGACTCTTCTTACGGATTACAGAGGCTTTTTTTCCTTCTAGAAGCAAGTACAAATGTCATTCATTTCCCTCTGTGACTGAGTCTGACCTTGAGGATCCATCTTATTTCTCACTAATTTCCATCATATGACCATCCCTTTGGTCGTCCAGAAACAATGAGGAAGGCAGAGACATGGGATCCTAGATAGTAGGAGGCCTGTTTGTCCCCATAAGTCAGAGCCATGATGAAGCCAAGAGCATGTAAGAGCAGAGAGACAGAGTTCTCTGTCCAAGGAATGAGAGGGTCAGAGATATGGATAGCTGAGATTAGGCTCACAGCTTCTAGGGGTCAAAGTTCTGGAGGCTGGCAAAGTCCTCAACAGCAGATGCTATGGCTGTGGATTATAATTTTTTGTTATCATTTATCTGGTGAAGCTTGACTAGTTTCCTAGTCTTCCTATCCAGGCAGTCCATCTGGACTTAAAGGGCCCCAAAATGAAAGCATATTTGAGCAAATGGGGAAATGTTTCATGTCCTTGGCTATAATATTACTCAGTATTATGAAGTTGTCCATTATCTCCAATTTAATGTATAAGTTTAATGTGACGCCAATAAAAATAGCAATAAGAACCTCCCCTCCTCCCATGCCAGAGACAAGCTGATTCTAAAAATCTTTTGTAAAAAGAAATGACACCTCTGAAAAAGAAGATCAAAGAGTGGAAAGAGGCCAGCCCTCTCAAATTTAAAGCACCCTATGAAACGTCTCTAATAAAAACAGCATGGTATTTCTGAATGAGCAATGAAACTAAAGAGAAAGTACAGAAAGAAACAGAAGAATATAAGGAAATTAAATGTTATGAATGTAGCATATCTAATAAGTTAAAGATGAATTTTTCAATAAATAGGGGAGTTGCAAATTCATTGGGAAAAAGAAAAAAGTTAGATTTATACCTCAAATCATTAACCAGAAAATACTCCCCATGGATCAGAGATCTAGATGTGAAAATGAAGCCAAACATGTACCAGAAGAAAACAGTTAAATTTCTTTATAACCTTGTCTATGACTTAAAATCCAGAAGTAATCAAAGAAAAGTGATAAATTTAACTAGAAAAACATAAAGAACTTTTTGTGGCAAAAAAAAAAAAAAACAACACAAAAAAACCCCACACATTATAAACATCAAAAGACAAAGGACAAATTGAGAATAAAGAGTTACATCATGTAGAGACAACATTTTGAGAGTTGCCAGATGGGAGGGGACTTGGGGGTGGGTAAAAAAAAAAAGGAGATTAAGAAGTACTAATTGGTAGTTACAAAATAGTCACAGAAATATAAAGTACAGCATAAAGAATATAGTCAATAATATTGTAATAACTATGTATGGTGTCAGATGGGTACTAGATTGATCAGGGTGATCACTTCACGAGTTACATAAATGTCTAAAAACTATGTTGTATACCTGAAACTAATATAATATCATATGCCAACTGTAATTGAAAAATAAAAAAATTTTTTTACAAGTTACATCATGTATCACAGATAAAACACTAATTTCCATAGTAGATAAAGAGCTCCTAAAAATTAAGATTGGAAAAAAAAAACCCTGGATGAAAAGTGGGCAAAAGCTATGATCGTGAAAGACAAGAATATTTTCTGCTACCTTCTTATCTAAATCACTGATTCGATCTTTTCTTTCATCTAATCTACTATTGATTCCCTCTAATGTATTCTTTATTTCAGTTATTGTATTTTTCATTTCTGACTGATTCCTTTTTATGTTTTCTATCTCCATTTTTATGTTTTCTATCTCTTTGTTAAAGTTTTCTCTGGTTTCATCTATTCTTCCCCTAAGTTCATCGAGCATCCTTATAACCAGTGTTTTGAACTCTATAGCTGGTAGATTGCTTGTCTCCATTTTATTTATTTCTTTTTCTGGAACTTTGTTCTGTTCTTTCATTTGGGACATGTTTTTTTGTTTCCCCATTTTGGCTGCCTCCCTGTGTTAGTTTCTATGTATTACTAACTATGTGTTACTATTATGTGTCCCAGCCTTAGTAGAATGGCCTTATGTAGTAGGTGTCCTGTGGAGCCCAGTGGTGCAGTCTTCCTTGGTCACCTAAACAAGGCACTCCAGGTGTGTCCTTTATATGGGTTGTGTGAGCCCTCCTATTGTACTTTACCCTTGGTTGCTGTTTGCACAATGGGAGGGATTGACCCATGGGCTGATTGGTTGTAAGGACTGGCCAGTGACTACA
>NW_011889019.1:903208-906714 GCF_000151845.1 Pteropus vampyrus
TTTGTTTGGGTTTTGCAAACCTTTGAGAGATTTTAGAAAAATTGGCAGCATGAGCCAAGACAGGCAGTTTGTATGAAAAAGCCACTGGAAGTGGCTTGGGTGGGCCCCCAAATTAGGTGGGGCAGGGTCTCTGGGAATCACCTGGGCAGGATGAACTGTGTTAGCCAGGTTGATGGAGACTCAGATATGATGGCCTCCTATATCCACATACTGGATGGGGGAGGGCTCAACAAAGAAACAATGGCTTCCACCAGCACTTCTGTCTGGGAGAAAACTGCTGTCGCCCTGAAGCCTGACCAGTTTCTCTTCTAAGTTTCTGGCACCTTTCAAGCTGATGCCCCAGCACTCGAGCTTAGAGCGAGTGTGTCTATCAGCAATTAAGTCCACGTGTGGGCACCTTAAAAGAAATGTCTGCAACTTGAGCCACCCTCCATTTCACTCAGCCACAATCTCTGCTGGATTTCATAGCCAGGAGTTGTAGGGACTTCTCTTCTTGGCATTGGAGCCCTGGGCTAGGGAACCCAGTGTGGGACCTGGACTCCTTGTTCTTAGGACAGGACCTCTGCAACGGAGATATCTTTTCCATTCTCATCAGCCACACGTGGGTGTGGGTCCAGCCCATCTGCATCTTCACCCCTCCTACCAGTCTGAAGGTGGCCTCTTCTGTATGTCCCAAGAGGTCTTTAAATGGATGAAAAGATGCTCAATCCCACTCCTATTAAGAGAAAGATTATAACCATGCCAAAGAACATATATATCTCACATATCAGATTAGCAAAAATCCAAGTGTGATGATAGAGTGCAGTTACGAAATAAGCACTCTTTGCTTACAACATGTGACAATCTTTGTAGAGGGGAATTGACAATATCTAACAAAATACATGAATTTACCTTGTAACCCAGTAATCTCACTTCTAAGACCCTATCCTGAAGATACACTTTCACATACACACACATGCAACATCTGTACAGAGTTACTTACTGTAGTTTTATTTGTGATAGCAAAAGATTGGAAAAACCTCAGTGCCTAAGAGTGGGAGAATGGTTGAGAACATTTTGGTCAATTTTTGTAGCCGAGTTCTGTGCAGCCATGAAAAAGGTGTGATTTCTAGAACGTGTTAAGTGGAATAGACAAGGCCAGGACAATATAAGCTACTTTTTTAAACACAAGAAGATAGAGGAAGTTTAAACACATACACACACATTTATCATTGCAAAAATAAACATCAACACTAGAAAAATAAATAAGAAATTAATAAAAATAGTCATATGGGGGAGGCAGAAATGAGCTGGAAATAGAGCAGAAGTAATCTATCTTTTCATGAAGTTTTGACTTTTAAACTAGGTAATAGTTTGACATAGCCTAAAAACAAAATTAAGGCAAAAATTTTTAAAAGGCAAACTTTAGAATAAAGATAAACAGAAACAAATAAATGTAAATGATAACATATCCTGGAAAAGATGATCATTTAGACTTTTGAGCAGTTCACAGTGCATCCTCAGTGAGATATATTCTGAGAATGAAAATAACTGCAAAGAAATCTCAACTCCACTCAGAATTTTTATTTTTAGTAATAAAATATGTATTATGACTCGAAGTGATTTTTATGTTGTAGATAAAGCCAATAAATGTGTTAATATCAGTAGAAATTAAGATTTTTAGTACAAGAGAAAAAAATACAAGTATAAAACAAAGAAAAAAACTTGGTACTGTTAAATTTAATTGGAAATATCAATCTAAACTCATGATTTCCTAGCACTAAATATTGAAAGGACTTAGAAAAATGACATTCCAGATTTTAAACACATGAAAAAGATGCTCAGCCACAATTATATCAACAAAAAGACAGATGTCGCACTGGCAAGAGCTGAAGGCTCAATGAAGAAAGGTTTGAGTTCAGGTTTTGTGGCATGGAAAATAGAAGGTGAACTGGAACATCTTGTGCCAGAAAGCAAGGAGACACTCAAAGGATATTGGATTGGTTGTGGGGGAGGGTGTCAAAAAGACAATGGAGCAGATCTTTGAAGGGGACAATCTGAGCATCAAAAAGAATAATGACTGAAATTTATTTTAAAACACTAAACAAATAAAAATTCACCCCAATAAAACCACAAACCAAAGTCATTTGTCACAATTGGAGGTAATTATTTCATCAACTCTTTACTTTTGATAATAAATTTTTTAAAAAAGAAGTATTTATCCTAACATTTTTAAAAGAGGAATTAAAAATCCTTATCGATTTTCGAAGAATGCTAGGTAACAAACGTAGAATGAATGATAAAATGATAGGTAATGTAGAGAATTAAAAAATCACCATTTTGTAATCCCAAATAAGGAATTAAGGTAAGGATAATTAATTAATGCTAAAACTGGTAGGCGAAGTGTTGGGAAACAGGATATTCTCAAGGTATCAAAGACTCATACCATAAGCTTCTGGCTGATTGCAAAAGGAAAATTTGACCTTTATAGAGATGAAATCTGGCTGTCACTACCTTAAATGATCAAACTCAACATTATCTATATTTCCTCCTGATGTGATATAAAACTAAGTACATTTCTCCTATGTAGTATTCTTGTCACAAATGTTTAATCTCAATAGAATCAATTTTTATACCTAACTTCCAGTTTTCAGAGAGTGAACAGATAGTAATCATCCAAATTTTTGAAAGTGATAGGGGACTCAATTAACAATTAACAATAGGTGGGACATTCCTAGATAAACTGAAATGTGAGATCCCACTATGCTTATAGGAAATAAAAGGGCTAGAGAAACAAATTGGACCTATTTTTAAGAAGAAACAATGAAATTTTAAAAATTCAGATTTAGGAAATTCTATAAGACAACAACCGGGTCTTCTAAAAAAAAGGAAGAAAAGAAAAAAGTGCAGGAGGCATTCAAAATTAAACCAGACTCAAGATGCATAACAACCAAATGCAATGCATGAACCCAAATAAGATACTGGTTGAAAGAAATCAACTATAGAAGATGTTTGGAGACAACAGGGAAATTTTAATATAGTCTGGATATTAGACAGCATTATGAAATTCTTAATATTCTTAAGTATGATTATACTATTGTGATATTATAGAAGAATATCCTAATTAGAAAATTTCAAGGAGGTACATGCTAATGAATTTAAGGTTTAAGTATAGCGATGTCTACAACTTACTTTCAAATAGCTCAGAAAAAAAATGTTAGCAATAATTAAAGTCAGGTGATGGGTATGTGGATGTTTATTATACCATTCTTTAAACTTCTGTATACATTTAAAATTTTCATTGTAAATAATGGGAGATCTCTGTCAGGGTCAGGGGTATTGCTGACCTGACCGAGAAGGTTCAATGGTGTGAGGCCCAGTTGGACGAATGCATGAGGAGTTGACATGAGAGTGAAACGTCAGGCATCAACTTTATTGTGCGGAGTGCACTTCTGTTGGGGAGTGCACTTCTGTTGGGAAGTGCAGTTCTATTGAGGAGTGCAGTTCTATTGGGGAGTGCAGTTCTA
>NW_011889019.1:907934-912397 GCF_000151845.1 Pteropus vampyrus
GTCTCAACCGTATTGTGAGATTCACCTCTAGGAGCCTGATCAGGTTTCCACAGTAAACATCAGAGAAAAATCCCTTGAACTTCCAACAGAGGAGGAGAAAAGAAACCATTTTGAAATAAATCAGAGTACTCTGTTTATTCTTAAGAAAACCTTTCCGCTGGGGAAACTAGTTAATCAGAACCTAAACTGTGGAGGTTTTCTCAGAGCCTAACTGACCTAGGAAAGGGCAATACTCACTCTAGCCCACTCTAGCCATCCTATCCCACCTAAGGGGTAAGAATAAAAGAGAAACATTTGTAAGTTCACGGTCCAGAGGCATAGGCTCACTGAAAGACTGAGACAAATCATGGAACTATAGAATTCCACACCACACCACCACATTACAAAAGGCCTACTTACAGCAGTTCCTTTTACCCAGCCCATCATGCCTATCAAGAAAAAATTACAAGGTGTACCAAAAGGCAAAAAACACAATTTGAAGAGCAAGCAAACATCAGAACCATACATGACGGTGATGTTGGAATTATCAAACTCGGAATTTAATTTAATCTATGACTAATATGCTAAGGGCGCAAATGGATAAAGGAGACAACATGAAAGAACAGAGAACAGATAAGCAATGGAAACAGAGAGATGGAAATCCTAAGAAAGAACCAAAAAAAACAAAAAAAAGCCATGAATTAAAAAACGACAATACTATAACAGGAATGAAGAATGCCTTTAATGGGCTTATTAGTAGATTGGACATGGCTGAGGAAAATTATCTTAAAGCTAGAGGACATAGCAATAGAATCCTTAAAAACCAAAAAGAAAAGTGAGTAAAGACTGAAAAAAATCCCAGAATAAAGTATACTGGACTGTGAGACAGCTAAAAATTTGTAACATACACATAATGGGAATACCAGAAGGAGAAGAGAGAAAGGACAGAAGAAATACAAAACAATAATGACTGAGAATTTCCCTCAATTAATGTCAAGACACTAAACCATACATGTGAGAAGCTCAGAGAAGACCAAGCAGAATAAATGCCAAACAAACAAAAAACAACTATACCTAGTCATATCTTTCAAGCTATAGAATATCAAAGATAGAGAAAAAATTTTGAATCTGGAAGGAAAAGAACATCTTATCTACACACACACACACAAGATAAGAACCCCATCTGACTTCTCAGAAAGCATGCAGCGAGAAGAGAGTGTAGTGAAATATTTAGTCTTGGGAGAAAAATATCACCAATCTTGAATTCTGTACTCTATGAAATTATTCTTCAAAAGTGGAGAAAGAAAGATTTTATCAGACAAAAATTGAAGGCATTTGTTGCCAGTAGACTTGCCTTGCAAAAAATGTTAAAATAAGTTCCTTAGAGAAAAGGAAAATAATATAGGTCAGAAACTTAGATCTCTGTAAAGCAAAGAGGACCACTGAAGAAATAATAAATGAAGGTAAAATAAAACTTTTATTTTTTAAATTTTTAATTGGTCTAACATATAATAATTTGTTCAAAATAATATAACAATATATATATGCTTATGTACGTATTTTATGTGTGTACATATATGCTTATGTAAGCTTATATATAAGTAAAATAAATGACAACAATGGTAGTAGAGATGAGAGGAAAGAATTAGAACTGTTTTGTTATTATAAGGTGCTGACACTACCTGTGAAGTGGTATAGTGTTATTTGAAAGTGGACTTGGCTTAGCTGTAAATGAATATTGCAAACACTAAAAAAAAAGTGTAGAAAGTATAACCAATATGTTAAGAAAGGACAGAAAATGGAATCATAGTTCAATTAAAACTACAAAGAGCCCTCTGGGACTGCCACTGAGCAGATTGGACTCACTCGTGCTAGTGCCTCGCTCAGCTTCCTCTTCATCCATGTCTGACAAACTCGGTATGGCTGATATTGAGAATTCAATAAGTCAAAATCGAAGAAGACAGAAACGCAAGAGAAAAATCCACTGCCTTCAAAAGAAACGATTGAACAGGAGAAGCAAGCAGGTGAAGCATAATGAGGCACTCGCCGCCAGTGTGCACTATACGAGCATTGCTTTCTTGTTTTACTTCGTTTAGCTGTTTAACTCTGTAAGATGCAAAGAGGTTGGATCAAGTTTAAATGACTATGCTACCCCCTTTTCACATCCAAGAACTACTGACCATAAAGGTCACCCCTGCCTCTCTCACCTGCCTGTCTTGCTGTCAAGGAAGGAAAAGAACTTGCATGGTGAAGGCAGATGTTGGGTGGGACAACAGTGAAATCTAGAGTAAAAATCAAGTTGGTCAAAGGTGTCTTGCAGGCTGTAAAATGCAGTCTAATCAGAGTGCCATTTTTTTGTTGTTGTTCAAATGATTTTATTTTTTGGAATGCATAATTTTTTTAATATATAAATAAAAAGTTTTAAAACCTGGGGGAAAAAACTACAAAAGGCAGAAAAAGTGGCACGACAAAAAAAAAAAAAGGAATAAGGGCAACAAATAGAAAACAGTAACAAATATAGTTGATATTAATCCAAGCTATCATAACTGGAGACTTCAACACATCTCTATCAAGAATGGACAGATCCAGTAAATCCAGAAAATCAATAAAGTCATAGTTGAACTCGACAACAATATCAATCAACTGGATATAATTGACATCTACAGACTACTTCATCCAACAACAGTAGGATACGTATTCTTCTCAGGCTCATATGGAACATTCACCAAGACAGACAACATTATGAATCATAAAACACACCTTAGCAAAATTTAAAAAAATAGAAACCATACAATGTCTACTCTCAGACCACATGGAATTAAACTAGAAATCAATAACAGAAAGATAACTGGAAAATCCCAAAACATGTGGAAATTAAATGACATACTTCTAAATAACACATGGGTTAAAGAAGAAATCTCAAGAGATTTAAAAAAATATTTTGAACTAAATAAAATTGAAAACGCAACATATTAAAATTTGTGGGATGCAGTGAAAGCAGTACTGAGAGAGAAGTTAAAAACATTGAATACATATATTAGAAAATAAGAAACATCTAAAATCAATCATCTAAGTTTCCATCTTAGGAAACTAGAAAAAGAAGAGCAAAGAAAATCGAAAGTAAGCATAAGAAAAGAAATAATAAGAATTAGCAGAATTCAATGAAATTGAAAATAGGAAATCAATAGAGAAAAATCTCTGAAACCAAAAGCCGGCTCTTTGAAAAGATCAATAAAATCAATAAGCTTCTAGCCAGGCTAACTAAGAAAAAAAGAAAGGATACAAATTACTAATATCACTACTGGTCATATGGGCAATTAAAAGGTTAATAAAGAAATCCTATGAATAACTATGCCCACAAATTTGATAATCTATATGAAATGGACCAATTCCTTGAAAGGCACATTTGCCAAAATGAATACAAGAAGAAATAGACAATCAATTAATGTAATCCATCACATCAATAGTATTAAAGAGAAAAATCACATGATCATATCAATAGATGAATAAAAAGCATTTGACAAGATCCAACACCCACTCATGATAAATACTCTCAGTAAACTAGGAATAAAAGGGAATTTCCTCACCTTGATAAAGAATATTTTTAAAAATCTATGGCTAATATCATACTTAATGGTGAGAAACTTGAAGCTTTCCCACTAAGATCAGATGCCAGACAAAGATGTTACCTCTCACCATTGCTTTTCAAGATCACGATGAAAGTCTGTGCTAATTTAGTATGGAAAGAAAAGAAATAAAAGGTATGAAGATTGGGAAGAAAGAAATAAAAATGTCTTTGTTCATAAACAATATGATCATCTATTTGGAAATTCTAAAAGGTTAATAAAAAAAACTCCCAGAACCAATAAATGATAATAGCAAGTTTGCAGGATATAAGATTAGTATACTGCAATGAACATATACCCACAGTGAACATATACCCACAATGAACAAGGGTAATTTGAAATTAAAAACACAATACCATTTACATTAGCACCCCCCAAAATGAAATACTTAGGTATAAATCTAACAAAATATGTATAATATCTATATGCGGAAAACTACAAAACTCTGATGAATGAAATTTAAAAAATGAAGAGGTATTCCATATTCACGTATAGGAAAACAAGCCACACACTGCGAGGAAGTATTTCAAAAGACACATCTAATATAACACTATTATCCAGAAAAGAACTCTTAAAAGTCAACAGATGTCAAAGAGGCATATGAAAAGATGTTCCACATCATAGGTCATCAGAGAAAGGCAAATTGAAACAACAATGAGACACTACTACATACCTATTAGAATGGCCCAAATCCAGAACACCGATACCACCAAATGCTGATGAGGAGGTAGAGCAATAAGAACTTTTATTCATTGCCAGTGGGAATGGAAAATGGTACAGCCACTTTGGAAGACAGTTTGGTAGTTTCTTATGAAACTAAACATACTTTTACATTATGATCCAGCAATAGTGTTCCTT
>NW_011889019.1:912447-928025 GCF_000151845.1 Pteropus vampyrus
GTATAGGAAAACAAGCCACACACTGCGAGGAAGTATTTCAAAAGACACATCTAATATAACACTATTATCCAGAAAAGAACTCTTAAAAGTCAACAGATGTCAAAGAGGCATATGAAAAGATGTTCCACATCATAGGTCATCAGAGAAAGGCAAATTGAAACAACAATGAGACACTACTACATACCTATTAGAATGGCCCAAATCCAGAACACTGATACCACCAAATGCTGATGAGGAGGTAGAGCAATAAGAACTTTTATTCATTGCCAGTGGGAATGGAAAATGGTACAGCCACTTTGGAAGACAGTTTGGTAGTTTCTTATGAAACTAAACATACTTTTACATTATGATCTAGCAATAGTGTTCCTTGGTATTTATCCAAAGGATAAACTTATGTCCATAGTATAACCTGCACATGGATGCTTATAGCATCTTTGTTCATAATCGCCCAATCTCAGAAGCAACTAAGATGTGCTTTGATAGGTGAGTGGATAAATAAACGGTGGTACATCCAGACAGTGGAGTATTATTCAGCAGTAAAAAAAAAAAAGAGCTATCAAACCATGAAAAGACATGGAGGAAACTTAAATGCATATTACTAAGTGAAAGAAGTTAATCTAAAAAGGCTATATACTGCACTATTCCAACTATTCTGGAAAAGGCAAAACCATGGAGTCAATAAAAAGATCAGTGGTCACCAATCCTAGTCTCTTTCATACTGTCGCACTTCATGTCTTCCGTATCTACAAACAAATCCCTGGCCTCCCTAGGTTTCACCAACATTTCCTTTACTGCCGTCCCTAGAGCCGTTTCCTCTGGACACTGCAGTGTGGGACCCAGAGTACCCAGACTGCACGTGCCTTGAGATTGGATTGCATTTCATGGCCTATATTCAATTATAATTTTTCAGGTCTGGAATGGGCCTTAGAGAGAGATTTACCAGATTTAGCAAAGAAAAATACAGGATGCGCTGTTAAATTTTAGATAAACGATGGATACTTTCTTAGTAAAAGCATGTCCCAAATATTGCATCAAGTCTTGTATTTTATCTAGCAACCCTAAGATGAGGAAATCAAGGCCCCAAGAGTGAACTGACTTGCAAAAGTCCATTTTAGAGAAAGATCCCAAGCCAGAAGGAAGCAGTAGGAAAAAAGAGCTAAGATCTTACTCCCAATCCAGGTACAATGTTCTTTTTTGTGAAGACAACAATGTCTGCAGCCAAGACATGTTGATTCAGAAAAAGAAAACAGATCGCTTATGGGAAAAAAAATTGGCACGTGCCTTTTTATATCAATTATTCAGCCAAAGTCATTTGGGCCTCTAAAGTGAAATGGCTTAAAGAAGTCCTCACCTCTTCAACCTCACGTTATCTGAATGGAAGAATTCTAATTCCTTTTTAAGAAATGGCAGATCAAGGATTGACTGACTGGAACATCCAAGAATGCATGGGGCAGCCTTGGAGTTGGAACGAGAGAGTGGAGTGGATCACTGCTATCATCCCAGAGCACAACTGCCTTTCCCATGTGATTCCAACATTCTATTCATAAATGGGAGGACCCTTATGTAAAATGTAACAAATATTTATAAAAAGGCACGCTATATAAACAATTCTTTATAAAAGTTCTATAATATTACTACATAAAGAGATCTTTCAAACCAATAAGCAATGGCTAATCCCCCAACAGAAAAGTAAGCAAAGAGCCCAACAGATGAACACACAAAAGGGGTACAAATGGCTGACACAGAAGCTCACCATCTCACCAAAACGAAGGAACAAATGAAAGCAAGTAAAGATATCATTTTTTTAAACTATCGAATTGGCTCAACTTTTAAAAAGTGACCATATTTGAGTATATCAAAGGCATTGTTAAATGGGTACTCTTGTTGCTGAAAGGACTACAAATAGATAGAAACTTCCCAGAAAGCAATTTGGTAAAGCGTATCAGGATTCTTAAAATGTTAATATGCTCAAAAGAAAAACGTAAAATTTTAGAACTTTTTCAGGGTGGTGTTATTTATAATAGTGCAGAATTAGAAATTATAGAAACATCCAACAATAATATTTCTTCATAAATTATGATAAATCCACAAAATGGAATTCTCTGCAGCCACTAAAAATGGTATTTTCAAATAATCTATAATGATATGAGAAAAATCTTCATAATATATTGGCAAAAAAAAAAAATAAGTAAGATCTGAAACTGTCCATATAGTAGGATTCAGGTTTGCTAATTACACACATTCAAGAAACACAGACTGACATAAGAGTGTTTGTCTGGATGATTATCATGTCCACTTTAAAAATGTTCCTAAATTCTATAATGGATCTTTTGTTTGCTTTTAAACTTAGGGTAAAAACATAAAAGATACTTGTCATGCAGGTAAAAAACATAAAAGATACTTGTCGTGCAGGTAAAATATTATTGCCTTGTATTAGTTTCCTAGGGCTGTCATAACAAATTATCACAAATTTGGTGGCTTAAAACAACAGAAACTTATCTTCTCAGTTCTAGAGGCCAAAGTTCAAAGATCCAGATTTCAGCAGGGTGATGCTCCCTCCCAAGTCTCTAGGGAAGTTTCATTTTTGTTTTTTGTTTTTTTGGTTGTTTTTTTTTTTTTTGCCTCTGCCAGCCCCTTGTGGTTCCAGGCGTTCATTGGCTGGTGGTTGCATGACACATATCGCTGCCTCTTGTCTTCACATGGCCTTTTTCTCTTCATGTCTCTCCTCTGTGGGTCTCTCATAAGAACACCTGCCATGGGATTTGGGGCCCACTCGATTCATTCAGGATGATCTCCTCTCATGATCCTTAATTCCATCTGCAAAGACCTAAAAAGGTCTTTCACAGGTTCCGAAAGTTAGAGCATAGACATATATATCTTTTTCAAGGGCTACTATTTAACCCATTGTATATCCTAAGTCAGTCTCACTCGACTTATAAATGCAAGTATACACACATATATATAAAATTTGTGTTTCATTTAGAACTGTTCCAATTGCTCATAATAGAAAACCCAGCTGAGGCCGAATTGAGTAAGAAAGGGAATTGTTGATTTATCCAACTGTCCTGAGCCGAACAGCCTATGGATTTCTGGGCCCAAACACTATGTTAGGACTGTTTTTCACACTCTCTGGGCCTCTTGGCTAATTCTTTCTTTCGAGGTGACCAGATGGCTCTAGCTCAGTGGGTAGCTGGATCTAGTTTATATCAGCTTTTGAGAGATAATTGTTAAATTTTTAAGAATTTTATGAGCCTGTTGTTAACATACCATTATTTGAAAAAAAATTATTTAAGCCTACAATTAAATAACTTACATTTAAAACAAAGATAATAGATACTCAAAATTCATCTCTTCCTAGTTACATTATTACATTTGCTATTTCTATGCTCTTGAGCTACATCTATTGTATCTACCTCTATAACGGTGTGCTACTGCACCTCTCTTCCCGACTCTGTGTTTAGCGATGTTATGTTGGAGCTTGAAATCAGCCATGGTGAAAGTATTTACACCACAGAAACTGGAAAATACTATAAATCGGGTTTTGGGGGTTTTTTTGAGAGCCAATTTTAAATATTCACCGACATACCACCACTCTGTCGGCTCCAGCCTCAGGTTTAAGTACAACAGGATGGTGACAGCACTCTCAAAGTAGTGAGATCCATCAAGAACAGATATTTTGGTTACTTCTCCATCCCTGACCCAAACACCAGGGCCAAGGGGAAAATGATGCCCTGTCCTCCATCTTGGAGCTGGAGTAGAGGTCCACCCAAGCATATGTATAAGGGGTGATCCCCACATGAAAATCAGGGTTGTCACTGGAAGCAAGGAGAATAGCTACTGGAGAAATCTCAAAATATAATCACCATAGCTTGTAAAGCAGTAGCTTATGCTTAGCCTTAATCTCGCCTAACTCACTTCAAGTTTCTTCCTTCCATTCAACTCGGGCAGAGACCAGTGGTTCTAGACCAGCGCAGCTCCTAGTAAATAGGGAGAGATATGTAGCTCTGGTCTGAGACCTCTTCCCGACAGTCTCTAATCTTCCCCTTTGGTGAGATGATGTCCCCACTATCTTCCTCCAGTCCTGTTTTTCACTGCTCACAGCTTGCTTCCAACTTAGACAAATGAAACATGCATGCCTGTGCTGTAGAGATTCCTGAGATTTTTTTTTAATTAATTTAAATTATTTCTTCCTGTGATGGGTCCTAGTCAGGTGGAGGAGACATATAAACAAATAATTACAAAACGATGTGAAATGCACTTCCGTAGAGAGATATTTAAGCTGTACTGGGAGCTAGTGGGGGAGTTAGGAATGGAGACAGCTCCCCAGAGAAGAGGACTCCTGTGAGCTGGAGCTTAACATACAAATAATAAGCTCCCTCTGTGGCCAGAGGAGCACAGAAGGGACTTTCTATTCCAAGGGAACAACATGAACTGTGGTACCACAAGGACACCCAGCTTCATTTACTCCTTCTCTCTCTTTTCCCCAAAACTCTAGACACTTCAGGAAAATTCCCTTCTTCTCTTGCTCTCATCTTCATTCCAAGCCAAAAGTAGAACTCAAACTCTGCATCAAAGCAGAGTATGGTTTACCCTAGCATGGGGGCGAAGAGCATCTAGGCTTTATTAAAGAGCCTGGGCCATGAAATGACCCACAGCACCCCGGAAATCTCCAGCTCCCTCTACCAGCTCCTCAGATAAAATCCATTCCTCTTCAAGCGTTAAGCATTCAAAGCAAACAAGTTCTTACTTTGTTAGCTTTTCTCTTTGGCTCAATTACTGTATCACCACTGAATCGTTTTCTATTTTCATCACCAGAGCAGACGTTTCTGTAACAGTCTTTTGAGCCTGGGGACCAAAGCACCATTTATAGTTTTGCTTCTATGGGAAAAAATGCTTTTAAGTTCCAAACAACCAACTTACAAATAAATGATTGAACTCAACTGCTTTTAAGCAATGAGCTTCCTATAATGTTTTGCACACTTCATTGCTATAGGCTGGTGTGTGTGTGTGTGTGTGTGTGTGTGTGTGTGTGTTTAAAATTTCTAAATATGGATGCCAGGTGTTACATTTTCAGACTGACCAAGTGTAACATTTTTTCTCTCTTAAAGCAACAGAATCATTTCTTTAATGAACACATCTGTTTAAGAGAAACCTTGGTGAAAGAAATGTCTGGGGCCAAAAAAGGAAATAGCAATGCTGAAAATTTAAGGAGAAAAGATATATATTTGTACAGTATAAGAAAGGAGGTTAACTTATTTTTTAACTTTATCGTTATAGGTTTAGACGAAACAGTAAAATGCCTCCAAGTAGAGAGAGAGATAAGAGATCAAAGCCACCTGAACAACTTGTTGTTACTTTGAGCTCAGTCACCCAAAGAGATTGCCAAGATGTTTCATGTCTGTTGCAAAGCAAGCCAGACATAGAAAATTTTAAAAACCATACAGTGAAGAGAACACACAATCCGTTTCCCTAATAAGTCAATATCATCAGATAATGCACACATCAGAAGGGGTGACCATGTGAATTGGGTTTTTTTTGGCATCAGAAGAAGACTATTGGGCTCAATACTTGATTGATTTCACTTTCCCACCCTCGATTCTGCTCTCTTTCTTTTCTACATCCTTGACTGATCTTCTCTAGTTAGTCTCTTTATTTCTCTCTCACTTCCTCTAACTATGGGGGATGACGTGGTTATAATTAATGCTCCTGAACCAAATAAATTAATTCAACTATAGTTTTTTTTTCCTTTCAAAACCATTAATTGACTGCTCTTTATTAATAATTCAGACTCTTTGTAGATACATTAGCATAAAATATACACATTTTCCCTTTAAGCATTGGCATATAATTTTCTATGTACCTGAATAGCAGGATTTAAAAAAAAAATAAACTAGTGATAACTAGCAAACATTTTTTTAAAAGCTTGTTTTCTCTTCTGAACAAAGCCCATTATTTTACAGTGTGTAGGACAGGCTACATGTTTCATGGGTCCAAATGTAAAATGAAAATAGGAGGACCTTTGTTCAAAAATTAAGAATTTCAAGATGGTGACATCAGAGCACTAAACCAAATGCGGGGCTCTTCTGAGTGTGGGGCTGTGTTTGGCTGCACAGGCCACATGCCTGTGGAGTTTTTATTAATGAGAACATATGCATGTATAGACACAAGCACAATTCTCTAGGCTGGTATAGAACTTACCAGGAACTCACACTGAAAATTTAATAATGTGACCTCACAAAGACTGCAAATATCGTGTGGTGGTTTCCAATACACTTCCTGAGAATTCGCTTGTTTATAATAACTGACATGGAGAAAATATTGTAACTCAAAACAGCACCTGGGCCACCTAATGAATGGGGTTGTTTTGGGTGACCTGATTTCAAACTTTTAGAACTTGTTCAGAATGTGCTAAACATAGAAGGAATTTGAAGTCACCTTTCCCTTGGGGCTAGAAGCATTTGTAATAATGTATATGGAAGCGCTCTATGTTTTGGGAACCATGATCAACCTTAGCCACTCTTTAACAGATTAACAGAATGGCTGATAAAGCCAGACTTACAGCTGGGAGAGTTATGAACAGGTTTCTCTGGTTCCAACAAATTAAATCATAGTCATATTTTTCTTCATCCTGAACGGTGGTTTTATAGTCTCTTAGTACTTCTTCTGCTGGTCTCATAACCGCCACCCCCTCACCCCAAGTCCCTATCCAGTGTCTGCAACTTTTGTCCTCCTGGACACTTAATCTTCTCTTTTGATAATGGAGTCATCATCCCATGTCTTTTATTGCAAACTTGGCAAGGCGTCAGTGACATCTTCCTCTGCCCAGACTTCCGCTGGCTTCAAAGGGGAGGAGGAACATTTGTCTGCGGGATGGGGAAGGGTGATTGCCTGGACTCCAGTTGCACCTGTCTCTAGCAGGATCAGTTGCAAATTCTACTGCATTTCCCAAGGGCAAATACAAGCCACCATCATGAGATTTACACTTTTTCCTCAATCGCCCACTCCAATCTCCGATCTAGTTTCACATGAGCATCAGGCGTGCATATACGTATCACTGCTTCAGAGACAGGAAAACCGGATCTACTTAAAAGAGGAGGGACTCTGATTCAACTCCTGTACCACCTGACCTTTAGTCTTTATTCTGTACTACCCACAAAACTTGTGTACATTAAATTATAAACTAGCAAATTTTAACATTTTCTAAAAAATAATTATATTTACAAGATTGCAGATAAGCTCATTCACTCTCCCTCTGGTTTTTCCTGTTCCCTATTCCTCCACCAGAATCACTCCCCTTCCCCCATGCTGATTCAGCTCCCTCTTCTCAAAACCAAATGGATGATTCTAGCTTCCTAGTCTTCCCTTCTCTTCTTATCACCATGTCCCTGACTCAGATGCTGTCAGAAAATAGACAAATAAACAAAGTCAGCAAACCCACAATACTCACCATCATGAAGGAAGAAGCTAACCACCTCCAAAGAAATTGGAAGGATTTCAAGAAAGCTGATGAACTTAAAAATCTAGAATTGTGTTGCCTAAGTTAACTGGCAATGCTGTGTTAACTTATAAAAATTCAAATAACTAATGTGTCAATTATAACAATAGTTTATAAAATTCTTTCACATGTATTAATGCACTTGAACTTCACAATACAGTACGACATAGATGCTATTATTAGGCCCATTTTACAGAAGAGAAAACTGAGATACAGCAGTTAAGTGACTTGCCCACAATTACTCAACAGGAGAAGTGAGGTCAGGTTTTCTTACTTGGGAGCCCACGTTCTTTCCATTCTCCCACACAGCTAGTTGTTGAACTAAATTTTCAGATCAGTGCACATGTATTTCTTCTTTTTCCAAATGACAAGAGACACAATTCAGAAAGCTAAGAGCCTAAAGTTCCGCAGCTTAGACATTCACATGCTGCTGAATTTAGAAATCACTGACCTTCTTTCAAAACTGAAGTAGGTTTCAAATCTGTGGAGAAAATATGGATTATTTAATAAAAGGATCTAGGACAACTGGGAAGCTACTCGGGGGGAAAGAAGCTTGGATCCAATATCTCACTTTGTCACAAAAATAAATTCCAAGCAGATTAAAGATTTAAACATAAAAATAAAACCATTAAAAAACAACCTGAAAGAGAACATGGATTCCCCCCACACACATCCTGTTTTAGAATCTTAGAGTAGGAAAGAGCTTTCTAAGTATGACATAAAACATAGAAATCATAAAAGATAAGATTGATTTATTGACTACATTGAAACAAAAAATCTGTTTAAAAAACACTACAACCTACCAAATCAAAAGTCAGAGGAAAAACTGGGCCAAATATTTGCAACCTATGTGCAGGAAAAGGGTTATTTTGTAATAGGTAAACAAATTCTACAAATCGATAAGAAAAACACAAAACACCCAATAGAAAGATAGGCAAAAGATATAAAAGGGATGGTATATAAAAATAGACATAGCTCTTAAATAGATGAAAAAGATGCACAAACTTGCTCATATTAAAGAAAATGAAAATGAAAACTCCACTGAGATACCTTTTCCAATACCACATTGGCAGAGATCCCATAGTTCGTAACGTACTGTGTGTTAAGAGTGTGAAGAAATGGGTCCATTCCTACCTCTCTGAAGTGTAATCTGAGTGTGTATTAGTACATCTTCAATGGAGAGCACTTTGCAGGTGGGCAACATCTATAAAAATTTAAATGCACATAAGGAGGATTTAAGCCAATTGCCTTGTCATCAAGTGTAAATGATGGAACCTAGACTTGACTTCAAACACCATGCTACTGCACAGCACCAGAGCTGGAGGACCATGAGGCCAGAGCAGCCCCTACCTAAAGGTTAAACAGACATTCGATAAGTAGCCTCAAGTGCAAATAACACCTTTAATTTTCACTATAAACTGAAAGAGAACTTTATTGTGCATGAGGAGACTGGCTCAGAGAGGTTAAGTTCCTTGCCCAAGGTCACACAGCTGCTAAATTGCAAAGCCAGACTCAAAGCCAGAACCAGCCTCTTCTTACAGAACTGCTTCCTCCAGTGTCTGCCTCTGCCCTGTTTATGCTGATATCTGGAACTCAAAAAACTCTGTGGGAAGAGGGCCATGTGTTACACAATGCTGATCTTCAAAATTTGTCGATAGAATGAATGAATGGTGCGATCTCATGCCGGTCTTCACAGATAAAGAGGATGCTGCCCCTTTTCTGCACAAGGGAAAAAATGCAAAGCGGAAAATAAAGTCGTAAAGGCTAAACGGAAGAATATTAAAATCTAATTAAATAAAATTACTTATTCATAATCAAATGTTCTAGACTTTCTCCAATAGGAATTTTACTTTACAACCCAGAGACCTTTTAAGATAGAAAATACTGACACCAAATGGTGACAATGAGAACTTCCATGTGTGCATAGGGCGACAAAATCATTGGAAATAGATCGTGACTGTGTCTGGCCAGCTCACTGAATGAATGATCACAATAGTTCAGGCAAATCGGCTTGTGAATGGCACCACTGGCAGGTTTCATTCTGCAGCATTTCCCACGTGTGTATGTCAGGATTTGCCCAGAGTTGGCATTCCTTCTTCGCCACCAGAATCCCAGAGCCTGCTAGGAGTGCTGCTCACTGAGGATCTATACTTCTAAGGTCTTGTTTACACTGCCTTGGTCTACAGTATGTGGCTATGTATATATATGCAAATGAATTTATAAGTTCATGTGTCAAGGTGCAAGACCGCTTACTTTACCTTTTGTGTGCAGAGAATATATGAGCTTCGTTATTTTTTCTGTAAAAGAGCTGATGGTCTTTCTTGCTGGACTGTGGGGGAAAAATTAAAATTTAATTTCATCTGGCCATTTCAGTCTAATTCAATAATTTAAATTGTCCCATTAGGTAATCAGTGTCTTCTTAGATAATTCCAGGAAGATTCCTACAAGATAGCACCTGGCTAAATGGGAGAAGCACGTGGCCATGTGTCCTTGCAGCACTGAGGAACATGGGGTGGCGATGAAGTGGAACTGGTGCTTAAAGGGGGGTTGATCCTTTCTCTCAATGCCCTGCTTGGTGCCACCTGGCAAATGCTTGGTGGTGCAAATTTGAGTTGCTCAGAATATTGAGGAAAATGCTCCATCAATTAGAAGTAGTGATTTCATTTAGCAAATCCAAATATCAAAAAGAAGTAGGGAAGGAGTCTATGTTTCCATATCTTTTTAGCTTTATATAAAGAGAGACAAATATATATATAAAGAAAGGCAATGGCAGCCATCTGCAGCAAATATTCTAAACCAGTGGTTTCTCAACCTTGGCAGCACAACCTTGGAGGATAACTGGGGAGCCTGTAATAAACACAGATTCCCAGCCTCATCCTTACCCTCTGAGATTCAGATTCCATTAGTCTTGGATGGAGTGTGGTCCCTGATATTTTAAAAGCTCAGTTAGGGCTATTGTGTAGCCAGGGTTGTGAACTGAAGTTCTTAGTAGAGAACAAGTGTTTATGTAACAGTGTACACAAACAAACAGTGATTTCATTTGTTGATTTTTACCCATTATTATGGGCTGAATGTTTGTGTCCCTCAAAACTCACATGTTGAAGCTCCAGCCCCCAGTGCAATGATATTTGGAGGTGAGGCCTCTGAGAGGTTATTAGGACATGAAGGTGGAAATCAGTGCCCTTATATGGAAAGACATGAGAGAGATGATCTCTCCCCTCTGTCATGTGAGGACACAGCATGAAGGTGGCCGTCCAAACCAGTATGAGGGCCTTCAACAGGAACCAAATTGGCTGGCACCCTAATCGTGGACTTTCCAGCATCCAGAACTGTGAGAAAGAAATTTCTGTTATTTAAGCCACCCAGGCTATGGTGTTTTTGTTATAGCTGCCCAAATTGACATCCACTATGCCCCAGGAGACTCTAATATTTAGAATTTACTGAATCCTCCTCTTAGAGTCACCAGCCTCCTCTTGAATGTTCCTTGAACTCTCCCCTGTTCCTCCCATGTTCTCCTCCCAGGCTGGTTTTGCTCTTTGAAGCAAACTTCTTCCTTCAGCAGAAGTTCTTTCTGCTAGAGCTCAGACTCACTAGTAGTACTTGGGTTTATTTCCTGTGAGACTAAGTAACCTGTTACCTCAGAAAACTTCTGAAAGGAGCCAGGCTCTTTTACACCACAGTAGCATATAGTTTATACACGTTAAAACATTTGGTTAAATATAATCAAACTATTTAGCAAAGATAAGCTAAACTATTGTCTCCGAACTTCTAAAACCTTGACTATGAAATTTTCTTATATTTTTAAAAAAATAAACAACTGCTCACAAACCTTTATGAAAAAAGAGATTACTGTGTCTTAAGTCCCTGCTTACCCCTACCTAAATTATTCTCTTTGAGAAACAAAGAGAAACACATTCAAAATAAATATCTCAAGGTTGTTGAATCCAGAACTGTTTCATACCATACTCACGAATATGTGATTGTTTCTACCAGGCTGGGCGGTTGAACCCCTTTTTCCTCTCAGGTGGTGATAAAAGACTTTCACTTCCTGGCAGGGAATAAGAGAGGGTTTGGGTTGCATCCTCACTAAAATCAGCTTTAGAGAAATGGCACAAACACTTGTAGGCCTGAGCTCTCCTTTGCTCTGCACCAGGGGTGTGTCACGCACAGAATTCTTATTGGTCTCTCTGTATAGAAGCAGAAAGGGTTTTCTGAAGCCTGTAGACAGGGGCTATGATCTATGTACAAGGACGCATCCTAGGCCCTCTAGGGCACACAAAGTGATCAAGGACAGTCTCCTGGCCCTCAAGAAGGTCATGACCTAGGTGGAAAGACAACATAGGTAGGGGCAAAAGACAATCCAAATAGGGTAAGTATCAAAGGTGTGTTATAAGGGCCAGGCCCTGGAAAACTGGCCCTGAAAAGGGGGTTTGTGTGCCAGAAGTCCACTGCAGATGCCCTTGGTATCCACATCCATGGCAGAGTGAAGGAGGTGGGCTTGGGAGAGGGAACAGTTGATCCACAGTGCAGTCACAAAACAGGCCTCAGCCAATCCCACAGGATATTCCAGAGCGAGAAGAGCCCTTCAGAGCTGTCACCCCTGGTAACAAGGTGGTTCCCCACCCCCACCAGTTATTGGATGCAGGCTGTTCCCAGAAAGGGGTCTGACCTTCGGCCAGGTGGCTCCCTTTGGCCGGGAGCCATCAGCTCACAACAGTCCCAGCAGCAGAGGAAGTGAGTGCCTCTGTCCTGAAGGGGGTCTCTAGGCAGCACATGATAACATCTGCTAATATCAATGCTCAGGGATCTACTGTGGGGGAATAGCAGTGACCTTGACAGTGAATGTTTACAGCAGGAGGGGAAAAGAGGCCCCCTGCTAAGGGACTAAGAGCAATCACAGGGTTTGAAGCATATTATTTTCATCAGGCTCTGTTTGCTATTCATTTCACTCTGACCTTAGACCATCTCAAATCCTGAGAGTTACAAATACTCCTATCGCATAAACTTTCCCCCATAAAACCTAGTAAAGAATAACTGAAAAATTCAACCAACTCTTTTCAAAGCAGAAAGGTCAAATGCATTTCAAGTTTCGATTAATTCTGTATATTTTACAATCTTGGTTAGGATCCTACTGTTTTCTAATTCATTGTCTAAATGATTGTGAATTTAGAGGTTCTCTCTTTGGAATGTTGTTTCTTTATGATTTGCCCCCTTGATCTGTCACATTTACCCCAGCCTCTATTCCTACTGAAATTAGCTTTTTTCAGGTCTTTGTTCAATCATCTCCTCAGTGAGGCCTTATGACATCTTAGTTCCAATTGCCACCTCAACCCCACCCTATCCACTTTATTTCTTCCCATAGAACTTGACACCATCTGGCCTATTCTATTTATTAATGGTACTTATTGTCTGTTTCCCTCTAATAGGATGTAAATCCCATGAGGGCAGCGATTGTGTTCTCACTCTGTATTCTTATTTTGTAGAATAGTGCCTGGAACATAGTAGCCATGCAATAAATATTTGTAAATGAAAGAATGGATGAGTGAGTGAATGAATGAATGAATGAATAGCCCCAGTTTAGGCTTCCATCAGCTCTTGCCTGGCTGATTCCAACAGCCTCCCAGCTGGAGTCAACTTCAGATGACACATCTCTGAGGTGTCCCCTTTCTAGATTATTGTACACATCACTGCTAGACTGACTTTCTCTGGCAGGTGTCCTACTCAGAAGCTCTCCAGGGCCAACTCAGGCTTTTTCGGTGCTCTCAGAGACCCGGCCCATCCCTCCTGATCCTAGACAGGCTCTCTTCTCTGTGAGCACCATTCCTGCCTCTCCCTTTCTCCCCTCTCTCCTCTGAATTCCCTCAGCAGGGACAAGTTAAATGTCCTCCAGGATGCTCTGAAGGCCAAGTGTGAGAGTAAATGTTAAAGCACTTCATAAAGCCTAACATCTTTGCAGGTGACCATTATTGCTATTTCATCATCATGATATGATTGTATCATAAACTTTTCAATTAAATTATATGTGTCTCGAAGGTAGGAGTAAAGAATTTAGCCAAATTCGCCAATAATGACACTGAGCTAGTCACCCAGATTGCAGTGGTGTGTTGGAGCCAGCTAGCTCCAGCTAACAAAAACCGGAGGTTAAATGTTCTGCCACCTATCTGACTCCCATACTTATTTCTGCTTTTTGTAATTTAGAGGGGACTGAGATGTTCCTGGTTACCTCAGAAACACCATCCAGTGGAAACGGAAAGGATCAGAGAGAGAGTGGAAGGAGCAGTGTTGGGAGTGAGGAGGAATGGTTCTGTTTTAGGCGTTTTGAGTAAGATTCCTAAGTGGAACCTAAATAGGTCTGGCCCTTGAGAGCAATGGGCTGGCAATAAAAATTTAAAAATCACCTGGGAACTGGTACTACTGGAGGACTTCCCCCCAGGCATCCAGGAGCCATCGCGACCCCAGGCACATCACTCTCCCCCGCTCCAACCGATGGCCAACAGCCCAGCCATCAGGGCCTGTCGCTGTCACTTCAGGCTCTGTTCAGATTCTCTTCAGCTGTCCTAGTTCAGTCTTTGATAATGGCATGCTTAGATTGTTACAGTTTTCTCCTATTTCTTCTCCTCTCACTCTCTTTTCTCTGATTTATCTCATTTGTTATTGCCCGATTAACTTTCCTAAGGTACCATTTTATCACATCCTGCCTTTGCTCAAACACCTTCAATAGCTCCCAATTCCTTGCAAATAAAATCCCAACTCTTCTATTCAAGCTCTTCCTTGAGGCAAATACCTACCTGTACTTTCTTACCTGCAAGGCTAATATTCTCACCTACCATTTTGTGCACAGTTGTTATTTAATAAATACTTTTGAGTAAAGACGAAAGTCACAAATAAGCTGCTGCTTCCCTCAGTTCACTCGTTCTTGCCATCATCTCTCACCTTGTGGATGAAGGTGAAACCCCAAGTTATTACTACGATACAAAATTTTCTTGTGTTTCTTAGCATCGAGGATCAATAACTACAGAATGCTTCTCAATGGCAAGAAGTAATTTTCCAAGATTTTAGTCATTCGAGAAACTACCAGTTTTCCCAAGGAGGCAGTTCTAAGCACCAGAAGACACTCATTGCCAAGAACAAACACAGCTGTTCAGGCAGCAGAGGAAGCTGGTGTTTGGTTAAAAAAAAAAAAAACAACCAAAAAAATACTCTGCCTGCACGTTCAAGGATGGCAAAGTTCCCAGATCCACAGCTTGAAATGAATAGATGATACAAGATATTTTATATATATCTAAAAAAAAAAACTGCCGGAAGCAGAAGTTTTCTCTCTCAAACGAACTTCTCATGCACATAAACAGAACAAGACTCCTAGGGAGAAGAATAATGTTTGGGGAGGTGAGGGGAGAGGCTCACTTCTCCACTGAACCAGGGGAAACCTGTACCCCTCTCCCTTCTTTTTCACCCATACGCTTGCGCTCAACAAAAGTCTCTAAGAACCATCGTGTGGGTACCAATTATTACCCCAAATGGGAAAACAGATCGATATTAAACTCAGAAGAGCAGCAGTAGCACAGGAGAGTTAGAGCAGCAGCCAGTACCAGGTGTGCTCTCGGTTCCCCCACAGCCATCATCACCTACTCAACCCAGGAGCTCTGGTCTTGTCTAACAGCACGTAGGAATGGCAGAGTGCGGGAGCGGGTAAAATAGGGGCCAGAAACACAGAGTGGGCCAAGCAGATATGTTCATGTTATATGTGTCATCACTTACAGTGCAATGAATTTGGCCATGATTACCATTTTACAACTTGGAAGCTGAGAATCCCAGGTGAAGTTACTTACCCAAGATCGTACACTTGGTGGGTGACGGGTTTACCAGGCCCACCTAATTCCAGATTCCCAGGCTTAGTGCATATGTAGCCATGAAAGTTCATTGCGTTCAACAAGATGCTCTAAGTGTTCTAGAAAACAAACAAACAACAATGCAAGCAGGTTAGGAATACACCAGGCTAAACAAAATTAAACAGGTTTCCTTAGTGTTCAAACACAAATTGTGCCAAGTTCGTCTGGCTTCCCTAAACTTAATTTACTTTTGT
>NW_011889019.1:929080-943621 GCF_000151845.1 Pteropus vampyrus
CAGCAGCAGCCTCTTTCTATGGATCTACTGCACATGGCCTACTCGGGCCCTCGGAAGAAAAAACCCAGGCAGATGGGTGCCTCCATGGCCTCCTCTCCTCATGATGTCAAGTTCCAAGACTTGGTCCTCTTCATTTTAGAGAAGAAAATGGGAACCACCCGCAGAGCCTTCCTCATGGAGTTGGCCCGAAGAAAAGGATTCAGGGTTGAGAACGAGCTCAGGTAGGACACCACTGATTTCATTTGCATCAATTTTGTGAACAGCTTCTTTGAAACCCAAGGAACCTGTGTTTTCTTCCACATAGGGAAAAGGTGATGTTCCCACTGGGAGAACAGGTTTGAAACCAAAGAACAAATTTGAACCAATTAGTTATGGGAAATAAAATGAATAGGGGCTGAAAAATTATACTGAAACTAGTTGGCTCCAAAAGTCAACAACCTGTCAAAAGTCAACAACAGGTTATGATCATTTTCATAAGACCCACATTCATATGAAAAGGCAATGTCACAGAAATACTTAATTTTTTTTTTCTTTTTACTAAAATGCCCCATTCAGAAATTCCTGAGTCTCTCATGGCCTCTTTCCCATCTGATTTCTTTTTATATGGTCACCTTTGCCTTCTCTCTGCCTCTTTTCTTCTTTCTAACTCCTTATCTCATTCGGAATGCTATTTCATACTTTCCATGAAATCTTAGATTTCATCTAATTCTTAAGTCTGCTTAATTTTACAGACTTATGTCAAGTGTTGGCATTGGCGGGGAATGGGGAGATGATGGAGGCAAAGAGGCCAAAAATCAGAAATTAAAAAAAAAGAAATTCAAAAAACAGAAATTAAAAGCCTTAGCAAATACAGAACTGCTTTTTGTGATAAAGAAGTTTGGCAAGAGCCAGGCAGGAAGGCGAGAGCCAGATGGTCAAGGTACCACTTACACAGAAAGCTCTCTTGAATTGTTCACACTTCCAGCAAGGGCTGACTCGTTTCATTATAGGCGCAGCTACAGATACATACATGGTGGCTGAGGCAGGAACTTGGGGAGATAGTGAGAGGCAAGTTTCTTCTTTTGGCAAGAGAGCCCAAGAGGCAGTTCTGTGCCCCAGATGCCTGCTGCCAGGAACCAAACCCAGCTGCTCAAGCAACAGAGGAAACTGGTACGTGGTGAGCAAACTGCTGCTGTGCATGTGATGGTGGCAAAGTTCCCAGGCTAGCAGCTCGGTAGACACAGTAAATACAAATGTGTTCTACGGCACAAAAATAAATCACAGGAAACAGAAGTCCCAGCTCTCAAACAGAATTTCTGTAGATAGACATATAGGCTTTAATTGGAAAGAACAATAGAAATCATTGTAGAGGGAATCTCTAGATAAGAAATCTAGAGACTTTAAATTTGTGGGGCCAGACCCCCCTTCTCCTCTCTAAACTTAGTGTCCAGGTAAATAGTCTAGTCTGCCTGATGTAATCACCAAATGTAATGATGCATTTCAATGTACTCTGATAAATTAAAACAGTTATAAAAGTGTAAAGTGTGATTGGTTTCTTGTCATTTAGCTGGATCCACTGACCTTTATAGCAGAACCCTAAGGAGAGGGTTCTCTCTCCACAGCATGAACTAGGTCAAATGATACAAATGAATAGAACAAAGACAGGAAGGAAACTCATCAGAATGTTATAAGTGGTTAGTTTGGGAAGGAACGGGGTAGTAGGGATGGATTATGACAACTTTTATTCTCTGTGTTTTCCAATTTTTTATAAGCATATATTTTTTAAATGGAAATAAAGAAAGCTGATTTTTGAAAGAAAGGATGTGTCTCAATAGTGAAGTGTAGCTATACCTCTTCTTTCCAGTATATAAGATTCAGAGAAAGAGGAGCCAAGAAAAAAAGTTCTGAAAATAGGCAACAATCTCCATAGTTCCTAGCATGTTCTTTGGCTGCCAGAAGGATTAAATTTGAAGAAAAATCAGATTCTTACTTTACCTGGGCCTGAACACACAGCTTAGAAGTGGCATACCTGAATGCATTGAACTGTTTGGAGCTATTTCATTCTCTAGAATATGTGCACTGTATCCTTACATGGGTATTGGGCTTCATTAATATTTATGTTATGTGGCAAAAGACATGTTATTCAACATGCCATCGGAAGCTGGTTCTTAAACTATAAATCGGGGGAGGGGGGCGGGTATTAAGTCATTTGAGACATTTTTGCACATTCAGGAAAAGGATACTAAATTTTATTCCATGACCAACATCCTAAATTTTAGAGCAACTTTATCACCTTTGAGTTATCTAAGACAAGCTAGAGAAGGATTAGAATCTAGTGCTTGTCACCTTCTTATTTCATCCTTGGTTCCAGTACATTGGGCTATTTTAAACTTTATCTGTCATAAACCCTCCTCTTTGAACACATCAGCTAAGCTTACTAACTATGTCTTGACCTAAATCACTGATGTTGAAGAAAAAAGAGCCGTGGCTAGGAAGGGTGGCTCTCCAGGGTTATGTCACCTAGCAGTGTAACACTTGCTGAGTTCTATCATTCAGGCAGTAGAAATCCACCAGATGACACTTTTGTCCTGCCTAGACCTCTGTAATTTGTCTACAAGAGTACCTTTGGAAGGCGTTGTCTTTGATGAAAACAAGGTATACCACTGTGGCATCACCAATAGGGGTTCTGTTAGTACCCATTCTGCACAGTATTTGTCTGGTTCTGGAGATACAAAATGGTAGAAGACATGAGCCCTGCAGGCAAGGACTTTACAAGTGGACAGAGGAGTCAGAAATTGTACCTTTGTTGTCCCCTAGAATTAAAACAGACCATAATGTATTTTCCAAGTATGCACCAAGTATCTTTTTTTTTTTTAATTAGCATTTTCCTACCCAACCCTTTACTTTCCACCTTTTTATATTATGTTAGATTAGTTATATATAACCGGCCTGTCTATACTTTCCATTCATTCTCTATGTAATATTTGAAATGTGGCTTTTGCCTCACTCATTATCCCAAAACTATTGTCCCCAACATCCCAAAGAATCTCATGGTAGTAAAATCCTTGATTTTTTCACTTGAATGTGGTTAAAAACTCTCTCCTTGACCAAACTATAGCATGGCATCTAGCAGCTTAGGCTATGCTCCTAGGATGACCCTCCCCATTAAAATGCCTGCCTGAGAAAGCTCAAGACTGCCAGGAGAATGTACTGTTTGTTCCAGCCAAAACCTGGCAATAGGCAGATGGTCCCTTGAACCCCCCTTAGAGCTGATACTTTAGAAACTTTGCAATTATAAATCCTTTCTCTGCCCCTTTGAGATGTAAGTCTTCCAACCACCTAGAACTTTCTTCTCAGGAACCAGAGAGTTGTCTCTTTGAAAGGCAAATGTCTAAGGAGAGAACTCTCGAGAGTGTTTTCTTTGGGAAGGTAAAGGCCTAATTTTAGTGGGCACCTTGCTCTAACTTGCACCACTGCTTCTTGTCATAAAGATTCAAGAAATTTGTTTCTCCTCTGAATCAGCACCAATTAGCAAATCCTGGTGGCCAGCCTCCCTTAATGTCCCTCGGGGCCTTTCCCTTAGCACACACAGCCTTTGAAAGGTCTCCTGCATTCTGCTTCTTTGCAGTTGAGCTCTAATCATGCTGGACCCCCCTATCCTATTGCGATATTTATTGCTAAATAAAATCTATCCTTACTGCTTTAACTGGTGTCAGCTTTGTTTCTCTTTGACAATGTTTTATCACTTCAAATTTGTGGTGTCTGAAATCAAAATATTAAGAGTCGTTGTTTGCAAAAGAAACTGAACACCAGATGAAAAAGAAGTTACCTGCTCTAGAAAATATATTGTTGAACTAGGACACCTTTAGGCCCCTTCCAGGTCCAATGTCCAAACACACCTTCACTGGTTTCTCTTTATGTTTTTTTCTTACTATTTCCCCTGACCTTGAACCCCTCTTCCCTACACCTCTCTATAGTCTAAGATCTAAGACCGGTGGAAACCCTCCAAGAGGCAAGGATTCCTCCCTAGGTCAGGGGTGCGATCCACAGCCTGGCATTGACCCCTAGCGCTACCATTTGACTTTCTCCCAGTCTCATCCAATTACCTTTCCATGACTCCACAAGGGCAAGGGCGTCATCTTGTAGAACTCAGTCTCAGACCTTTGATAATTTTCTTACACATAGTAGGCTTCAGGAAATATTTTCTCAAAAGAATGATTTATCTGGTGAATACGAAACCAGCCAGAGAAACTTGGGATTACCAAGATTAATTTTTGTAATTTTAATTTTTTTCCACAATGCACCAGTATTACTTTTGTAAATAACAAAATAATAAAGATTTTACTTTAAAAATTCAAGAGAAGGCAATGTAAACTTTAGTTCTTCGCTGGTTTGAATCGCTTTATGTTTCAAAACTTGTGGAATTTAAATTAATGAAAATGTTCATAATACCATTTAAGGTAGCCAAAAAATCAAAGCAAGACCCTCTCAGTTTTCAGTCTATCAGGGCTGGAGATAGAAACCTGTCTTTACTGATGCTAGTAAGAGTGTGAGATAAAACTAAATAAAACTGCTTCAATTTTTTTTGTTTCAGGAATTCTGAAAGAGATCTGTTGCTAAGGGAAATCAGGTAGTTTTTGTTTTGTTTTGTTTTTTTAACTATAAACAGCTCAGCTTAACTGTAATTTACTATTTAAAGTTATTATTTACAAAATAAGTCCCACTTCAGATGGGAAGACTCAGGATGACCTCTCCAGAGAAAGAGAACAGATAAAGAAAAAGATAAGAGCAGGTGACCATCTGAGAGCACTGTGGAAGTCAGATTCAGGGCCAGTCTGTCTCCAGGCAAAAAAGATGGCTGCCTCTTTCTTCATGGAGAGGTTTTCTAATTAAATCGAGAGGCAAGACCAACTAGGAAAAGGAAGACATGTATCAGAGGGAAAAAATTCAGAACTGAGATTTGTGAGTTAATTCAATAACTTTTTACACATCCAAGTGCCACATTCATAGTTAGAATATCTTTACCACATGTATTGTCAGATACTTAATGCTTCTTTAATTGTTTGTACACTGAATTGTTAAAAATAATTTAACTTTGTCCTAAAGAATGATATGAAAATCATGAAACCCATAAAAACCATGTCCGATATGCATAATTTAAAAATGCAGATATAAATAAACATACATGCTTTTAAAATGTCCTGTCGTGAACCTCCTAAAATTATCTCATGTACCTTCAGAGAAATGAGTACCACATTGGGAAACATAGCTGTAACTGAGCCCAAGGTCCAGTGTAGGGCAGTTAACGAAAGATTTTTTCTTTACAGCAGTGTTTCTCAAAGTGGAGATTTTGCGCTGTGAGTGGGTTTTAAAATATGGGCGTTTGTATGGAGAGGCAGGGACTATTGCATCTGGGAAAGCTTGTGACTGGTTCAACCAAAAATGACATTGTGTGACTTTTGAGGCTGGGTCAAAGAAGGCTCTGTGCCTTCTGCTATTCCCTGGATCCCAGAGCCTTGGGTAAGCAGTTTGAGTTCCCTCTGTGAGAGGCCATGCAAAGGTGTTCAGGTTGAGAGATGTGGTGAGCCCAGCCTTCCAGCCAACCTTGCCAACGCGCCAGTCACGGGAGCCATCTGGAACATCAATGCCTCCACTGAGAACACACCGAAGAGAAGGATCAGCCAAGCTGTCTGAATTTTTGACCTACAAAATTGCAGATATAATAAAATCATTGCCTTTTTAAAGCCATTACATTTGGAAATTGTTGGTTACACACCAATAAATAGGACTATGTCAGAATCACCAAGGGAGCTTGTCAAAATGCATATTCCTGGGCCCTTAGGTAAGAGTTACTAAATCCAAATCTTTGATAATAGGGCCCAGGCATCTGAATTTTATTTAGCCCAGCATTCTGGATGTCTTGGGTAGACACTAGAGTTTAAGAAACATTCTTTTAGAGCCATTGATTAATCAGTTCATTTATTAATTCTACCAATGGTCTATTCATTGACCATTTCTATGAATCTGGGCATGTGCCGGGCATCAGGGGTGACTGTAACCCAGATTATAACCAGGCAGACTACAACACTGTCCCTGGCCTCAGGATGCCAATGATCAGGAGGAGCACATTTCAGTTCAGTGCGTTGAAGGAGAAGACACTGCATCTTTTTCTCTGTGGAAAAGCGAGGGACAAATTCCAGTTCGGAACTGCTATACTTGGTTCAAGGCCTCCCAAACCTATTACAAGACATTAAAGAGTCATGGCTAAAAATCTAGGTGCACTTAAGGAATTGAATCCACTGGTGTTCCAGAAACAGCCACTTTAGCAGAGCCTTAGTGTCCTTGAAAGAGGTTGGGGGCAGCTGCCTGAGGCTCTCTGTCACCTTTCATTATAAGAAGGAAGCCCATTTGGGTGGTAATCACACAATAGAATATATAGATGTCAAATTATAATGTACACCTGAAAATTTTATAATTGTATTAACCAATGTTACCCCAATAAACTTAATAAAAAAAATTTTTTAAAAAGAAGAAGAAGAAGAAGAAGAAAGCCCAGGCCTCCCAGGGGCAAAGCAAACACTACCTCAGCTCCAGCCCCAAGTTTGTTTGCCCTTGAAAATGACATTCATTTGTATATTTTCTCCTAAATAGAAAAGTGATGATAGATGGTTCATGACAGAAAACATGGAAAAAAACTGAAACAAACAAAAGCTCGCTCAGGGGTCTAACCACAGTCTAGTTGAACGTTAAGAGATTGCTCTGTCATGCACACCTGGGTTTGAATCCTGGCTTCATGTAAACTCTGCAAGCCTTGGTTGTCTCATCTGAAATTAGATTGCCCACCTCTTATGACTCTTGTGAGGATTAAGTAAAAATGTACAGTCGGCCCTTCGTATCCGTGGGTTTCACGTTCACAGATTCAGACAACCTCAGATTGAAAATATTTTTAAAATTCCTAAAAGCCGATCCCTAAACAGTATAGTATAACAACTATTTACACAGCATTTACATTATATTAGGTATTATAAGTAATCTAAGGATGATTTAAAGTATATGGGTAGATGTCCATAGGCTATATGCAAATACTACGCCATTTTATATAAGAATTGCATCTTGAGGATTTTGGAATTTGGGGAGAGGGGTCTTGAAACCAATCCCCCGAGGATATTGAGTGTATATGTGTGTGTCCATGTGTGTGAGTATAGTTATTATTTTTTCTAATAATCCGGAGCGTTTCTCTCTAGTCTTTTTCTTTTGTATATGCCTGTATATTATATTGTCTGTTGATTATTTTACAGCACTCCTCCCCCACTTCCCCATTGAGCCCTGTGGCAAATCCTGTCATCCAGATGGTCCCAGCTCTGATCCCCAGCCCCCATCTCTCTCCCAGAGCGAGCCTCAACTCCCAACTGTCAACTGGATATTTTTATTTGGATCTCTTGCCATCCTTTATATGCAACATGCCTAAAAAAACTTCAATTCCACTCTCCCAATCCTTTCCTCCAAAGAGACACAATTTCTTAAATCCCTATTTCTAGCAAAAATTCTAGTACTTTACTGTGATCAACATGCTAGAGTAATATTTAACTCTATCCTCCATTTTATCTTTTATAGATGAACTAATGCCAGAGGTTCATCATTTGTCTACTTTGCCTTCCTTCCCAGTGCTATAGGAACCAGACTGGGTTAAAATCATCTCACTTTTGGTTCATTGTTTCATTCTCCTACATAGCTCCCCAACCCTCCCATACCCATCACTCTCCCCTCCAAATCATTGCATGTAACAGACTAGTCTTTAAAAATAACACAGTAACTCTATCAATGTCTTACAAAAGCCTGACTCCACAGTCCCAGAAAATAGGATCCAACCTTCTCAACCAGGCTTCTAAGATCTTTTAAAATGTGGTTGTCCCTACTGGCTCAGCCACAATCTTCCTAATGTTTTCTTAATTTTTCTTGCGTCTGACATGTGACATAAACCACTGTTGTTACAGTAATTAAAATAGAATTCCCCTGCATGGAGGCCTAAATTCTCCGTGCCTATGGTCAGGTCTAGTGTGCATCTTTCTCCATCACATGGAACACTCTGAACACCTCAAGGAAAGAGGAAAGCTTCTGATTTTGAAAGCCCCTTCAGCTCGTAACTTTGTCTTGCATTCTGCAGTGATTCTGTCACCCACATTGTGGCAGAAAACAACTCTGGTTCAGAAGTCTTGGAGTGGCTTAAGGTACAGAATATAAAAACCAGCTCACAGCTACAACTCCTCGACATCTCCTGGCTGATAGAATGTATGGGAGCAGGAAAACCAGTGGAGATGACAGGAAAACACCAGCTTGTCGTAAGTGTCACAGTTGTGATTTTCATTGTCCTTCACTTGGTGATTAGGAACGTGGGTTATAGGATCAACAGGCCTGGGCTAACCCTTAGATACTCTGCTTACTCCCTGTGTGGCTGTGGGCAAGTCACTTTTCTGAGCTTCAGTTTCTTCCTCTATAATATGAGAAAACAATAGTGCTTACCTCATAAGATGGTTTTGAGGATTAGAATAACATATGTAAAGCACTTAACACAAAATCTGACCTAGGCACTTAATAAATGGTAGCTATATTTATGAATAAGTCTATATACTAATATTTCAAAATATTGAAGCCTTGATGTTCTGGAAGCTAAATAATGAGGGTTCCAATTTTTTTTGGTACTATAAACATTCATAAAGAAAAAAATTAAGAAAGTGAGCTCTTAATTCAAAATTTTTCACCAATAGTGCTAGAATCTTCAGGAAGAAGGTTTAGACGATAACTACATAAGTTCATGGGATAGGAAAGTGATATTTTATTGATGGTCCTTTTCATGTTTTTTTGTTTTCCTGATTGCAAAAGTAATACATGTTAATTATAGCAAATTTAAATATTAGAGATTTATATAACATAAAATTCGACTCTTCTATAATTTTATCCTCTTTCCAGAGATAATTGCCATCATACTGCCTTCAATTTTTCTTCATACATACATCTATTATTATTACTATCGATTGTTACTAAAAGTAGATGCTTATGCTTTTGTTTAGGTGAGAAGAGACTATTCGGCCAGCTCCAACACAGAGCCCCAGAAGACTCCAACACTTGTCAAAAAGATCTCTCAGTACGCGTGTCAGAGAAGAACCACATTAAACAACTGTAACCACGTATTCACGGTAATGAGGTTTCACAACTCCCAGAGCAAAGGAAGCACTTGCCGCTTCTTTCCATGGACCTACAAATTAAATTATGAAAATTTCTGAAAATCTAGACAAGTTTTCCCCACACTCACCCACTCACCCAGGCCAGATCTCTCGTTTTTCTTTCTGTCACGAATGGATCTATTTCTGTCATGGAAATGTACAAATACATTTGGATTATATTCTTTAGAGATGATAAATTACTATTTATTGAGAATTGTCATTATTGGGCACAATACTTGTTGAAGGCAAATATTCTGAAAAATCAAATACTGTAGTTAGTCCAGAACATAGTAAGAACAAATTACACAAACATAGCAATTAGGCATAAACAGCCTTTGCTGGGAAATCAAAAGATTGGGAGACAGCAGACCTAGATTCTTGCTTTTCTGATATTAATTAGCTTGGGTAAGTTAATTCCTCTCTCACAGCCTCAGTTCCCTCATCCAGTCAATTAGAAATTAGCTAGATCATCTCTAAAGCCCCATCCAGCCCTGCGGTTTGCCAATTGTGTTTCAAATGATCCTAACGAGCCCATAACTGCTCATCCTTCAGCCTGCAGTCAGGTGAATAAAACATGCAGTAGTATATCAAATACAAAACTTCTCATTTCTAGCCTTCCAGCCCTAGGAAATTGCCGCTACTGGCCACCATGAGCACGATGCCACACAGCTGCAGCTGCTCTTTCTCTGCTAGAAGTGCAAACAAGCCCTACCTTAAATAATTCCAGCCTTGGGTGTGTACCTCTCATTTCGACAAGTCTATGTTAAGCGCTGACCATGTTTTATGTACTAGCTAAGATATGAGGATATTAGTGATCGAGGTAGAATCCTGGCCACATGCTGGTGGGAGGGTCGGCAAGCAAAGAGAGAAGGAGCACACCGAGTAATGACTAGTAGGATACAGTGAGCACAAGACCATGTTTTGGTTAAATCATTCCTGAATATCTAATGGCAATGAACTCAGTTTCCTTACAAAGCACTTTGTGGTCTATCTTTTCAATTCGACTCTCTTCATCCAACAAGGGAGGGGCACAAAGGTACTGAAGACCGGATCCTGACCAGGTGGTGTTCCAATGCTTAAAGGGGAGCAAGAGATGTTTGCAAGTGTCTACTGGCTCAGGGACAAAACATAGACCGTGTTTTACTCCTCATCTGGTTCTATTCTTCAGGATGCCTTTGAGGTACTGGCTGAAAATTGTGAGTTTAGAGAAAATGAAGTCTTCTATTTGGTATTTATGAGAGCGGCTTCTGTACTTAAATCTCTGCCATTCACAATCACCAGTATGAAGGACACAGAAGGAATTCCCTGCCTGGGGGACAAAGCAAAGTATATCATAGAGGTAAGGGTGAAATGTGACTTGTCACATCTCCTAATAGGTAGGTAGTGAGATATGTAGGAAAGGAGAGAGAAAGAGAGAGAGAGAGAGAGAGAGAGAGAGAGAGAGAGAGAGAGAGAGAGAGAGAGAGAGAGAGAGAGAGAGAGACAATAGATTTTCCTGTCAACTATATGGATGTATTCATGGCTTACTTTACTTTCTCTTGATAGATTAGATAGATGATAGATGATAGATGATAGATGATAGATAGATAGATAGATAGATAGTTAGATAGATAGATAGGTGGATAGACGATAGATGGTTAGATAGACAGACAGACGATAGATCGATAGAGAGATAATAGATGGATAGAATCCATACCTCAATATTTTTACAGTTGGAGCTATGTGGGGCCAGCTAAGTGGAAAAAGAACTCTCCTGTATTATTATTAATCTCAGTGAAAATCTCAGGTGACTTAAAAGCTTGACATCAGGGAATGGTCTGACTTCAAACACAGGCTGTGTGAAGGACTTCAGTTTCGTCGGGGACGTCACTCCCCAAAACGGTAGTGGGTATAACGAGCAGTGGAGCTGATTCTGCTTTTCAGTGTATATGTTTCAGAAAGAGAGCCAGGGGTGGGTGTTTATTTATAAATGGTGTTGAAGGATTCCCCAGCAAGGCAAGTTGGTCATTTAGGAGAATGTTTCAGTGCAGTCAAGTGCAAGGTAAATTATTCAAGAAAAATAATCCTAATTCTATCTAGAGGAGAGTGGGTAGCTCTGAGCTAAACATCATAAGGGTTTGAACTTGAATTGGCTCTTCAACGGGTCCAAAATGAACCCACTCAGATGAAGAGTCTTCTTGTTTCAGGAAGCTCATATCCATTGAAAAAAAGTATCTCAAATATTTAGACACACTTTTGTCAGTGAATATTCTGGTTTGGTGTTCCGCAGATTTGGACCCAAATCATTTTGTACTTTTATTCCTGAGGATATCCTCTATACGATGTGTGTGCATTTTTTTTTTTTAATCAAGCTACCAGATCATGAGTTTGGGAGTCTTGGACTGTGATTGTCCAACATCATTAATTTAAAATATTTTTCAATTGTTCATGTAGGAAATTATTGAAGATGGAGAAAGTTCTGAAGTTAAAGCTGTGTTAAATGATGAACGATATCAGTCCTTCAAAGTAAGTGATTTTACATATATTCATCGAAAATGGTTTTTCACTTAATCCTATTGCTTATTCTAGGTGGTTTTATTAGTCAGCTCAAGCTGCCCTATCAAAGTGCCATAGACTGGGTGGCTTAAAAAGCAAACATTTATTTTCTTGCAGTTCCGGAGACTGGGAGTCTGAGATCAGGGTGCCAGCATGGTTGGGTTCTGGTTAGGGTCCTCTTCCTGGCCTGCAGATGGCCTCCTTCTCAGTGTGCCCTCACATGACAAAGAGGGAGCATAAGCTCTCTAGCGCCTCTTTCTACAAGGGCACTAATTCCATCATTAGGGCCCCGCCCTCATGTCGTTATCTAAACCTGCTTACCTCTCAAAGATCCCATCTCCAAACACTGCTATATTGAGGGTTAGGGCTTCAGCATATGGATTTAGGAAGGGAGGGAGGTGCCATTCAGTCTACAGCAGTGGTCTAGGAAGCAGATGTTTAATGCTCGATCTTGTTGCCATGCTATGGTAAGATACAAATTACCTTACCTTCCAGGAGTCTGTCATTCATGGGTACAAATATAATGGGGACACCAGAACCGTGGGACAAAACAAACAGGCTCTTAAAGAGCAAATCTGTGTTGGAAAGCGACTCACTGCATCCTCATCTACTTTGAAGCAGAGTTCGTTACCTCTCAATATTCCCTACCTTAGAGATGCAGGCAGCAGGGACGTCTGCCAGTGCCTTCAGAAGGGATGCATAGGCCTAAAAGGTGGTCATGGGCAGGAGCCCAGCCATGGAGTGCAGACAGACCGAGTTTGAGTCTGGGCTCTGCCACTTTCCAGCTGCGTGATGGTGGAGAATTTAGACAACCTACATGCTCTTCCCTCTTTAAATTGCAAGGATAAATATGCAGAGCATGAGTGTGTGTAAGGAACCCTTGGCAAGGGGAAATACCTAATAGGGATAGCCGTCGTCACGCATTGACAGCACAGGCCATCACACAATCGGATTACACAGAAGCCCTATGCAGATGCCAGAACCTGCTTCTCATGTTTGTTTCATTTATCAGGGAAGGACCCTTCTGAAACAAAAACGTCTCTAAAAACTTTACACTTTTTTTTAATCTCTGGACCTTGAAAGTATCACTTCATTGCCATAATGATTATTTTAGAAACTAAAAGTGTGCCTTTCCCTTTGTTTCAGCTATTTACTTCTGTATTTGGAGTGGGATTGAAGACATCTGAGAAATGGTTCAGGATGGGTTTCAGAAGCCTGAGTAAAATAAGGTCGGACAAAACCCTGAAATTCACACAAATGCAGAAAGCAGGTAAATTATCTCTCCTAAAAATCTCCCATTGTTCCCATGGGCTGGGCAGGTTGTAGTAGAGCTCTAAGTCAGTTGAATTTCAACTCTACTCTTGGTGAGCTGGGTCGCTTGTGGGGCCTCTTTTCATGCTATGGTTAAAAGCACACACTTTCAGAATCAGACAGACCTGCATCTACATCCTGGCTCCAGTTATGTCAACTTGAGCAAGTTCGTTAAAACTTTTGAGCCTAAGCCACCCCATCTATAAAAGGGAGATGACATTGGTACTGAAATAGGTACCAATGCTTAACGCACAGGCCAAATACACTCTTCGTGGTGGCTGTCGTCATTCTTTTATGTTCTGATGTCAAATCAGGTCGCAATGTTGATCTAATTTTTACTGAACTGTCCCTTCTGAGCATTTGGGTCCCAGTTGGGATAGAGGCATGGATGAGAGAGTTCACATGGAGGTTTGGGGTGTAAAGAATATTTGAACTAACTAGAGTTGTTGCCCAGAACAAGTATGGATCTGCTTTAAAAACTGTAAAACATCAGGACATAGAAGGGAAATGGTAGAAATCAAGACACAGGATTCATCTACCCCGCTGGACTTGTTAACCTGAGAAGTGTTGACATAGACACCTGAAAACCTGGCAGCACGTCATGGAGGTTGAAGGTGGCTTGGTCACAACCATTTATGGAGGGTCTCAGTTTTAGAAATGAAGAAATGTCAATATAGGATCAAAAAAAAAAATTGTACACATTTTAAATGTTTGCTTTTGATATGCAATAGAAATACAATATAATTGGTATTTGAAAGGGAGTCAAAGCCAGTATGGTTTCTGAGTTACAAAGAATGATAAAGTCATCCGCATTTTTAATGATATTAAAGTAAGGGAATCTTCTACAAAAGACCACCAGAAACAAACAAACAAACAAACAAACAAAACCTCTCTTCTGTTTAAGTGATAAAATAAAAAACAAGCAACTCTTGTTTTATACAGAATTCTAGGAATGCCTTCCTATCGTACTTACAGCTTAAAACCCCTGGATGTATGTATTCCTTTAGCAGCACTGTAATGAATGGAATTGTCAATGGGAATAGTTTAGAATACCACAGAGCAGTGGTCCCTAACCGTTTTGGCACCAGGATGGTACTTCTATGAGAATCTAATCCTTGATGATCTGAGGTGGCACTGAGGCAGTGATGCTAGACGAAGCTTTGCTCCATTGCTGGCCACTCACCTCCTGCTGTGTAGCCTGGTTTCTAAGAGGGAGGCCACAGAGGCCTGGGTGTTAGAGACCCCTGCCACAGAGGATAAGCTAATTGAACACGGTGAAAGTATGATCCACAGGTCAGATGGAAAACCTGATTCAGTTTTACTTATAATCACACTTGGTTTTAGTTCCCTGAGGCTTGAGGATTCACATGCCACATTGGCCTTGAACAGTCTGAAATATAACAGCACACATATAAATAACATTTCTCAGGTGTAATAAGTTTCTGGTAATAAGTTAACCTCCCCAACCGTACCAAAAAGGAAAGCAAGAAAGCCA
>NW_011889019.1:943671-949172 GCF_000151845.1 Pteropus vampyrus
AAATGGTGTTGAAGGATTCCCCAGCAAGGCAAGTTGGTCATTTAGGAGAATGTTTCAGTGCAGTCAAGTGCAAGGTAAATTATTCAAGAAAAATAATCCTAATTCTATCTAGAGGAGAGTGGGTAGCTCTGAGCTAAACATCATAAGGGTTTGAACTTGAATTGGCTCTTCAACGGGTCCAAAATGAACCCACTCAGATGAAGAGTCTTCTTGTTTCAGGAAGCTCATATCCATTGAAAAAAAGTATCTCAAATATTTAGACACACTTTTGTCAGTGAATATTCTGGTTTGGTGTTCCGCAGATTTGGACCCAAATCATTTTGTACTTTTATTCCTGAGGATATCCTCTATACGATGTGTGTGCATTTTTTTTTTTAATCAAGCTACCAGATCATGAGTTTGGGAGTCTTGGACTGTGATTGTCCAACATCATTAATTTAAAATATTTTTCAATTGTTCATGTAGGAAATTATTGAAGATGGAGAAAGTTCTGAAGTTAAAGCTGTGTTAAATGATGAACGATATCAGTCCTTCAAAGTAAGTGATTTTACATATATTCATCGAAAATGGTTTTTCACTTAATCCTATTGCTTATTCTAGGTGGTTTTATTAGTCAGCTCAAGCTGCCCTATCAAAGTGCCATAGACTGGGTGGCTTAAAAAGCAAATATTTATTTTCTTGCAGTTCCGGAGACTGGGAGTCTGAGATCAGGGTGCCAGCGTGGTTGGGTTCTGGTTAGGGTCCTCTTCCTGGCCTGCAGATGGCCTCCTTCTCAGTGTGCCCTCACATGACAAAGAGGGAGCATAAGCTCTCTAGCGCCTCTTTCTACAAGGGCACTAATTCCATCATTAGGGCCCCGCCCTCATGTCGTTATCTAAACCTGCTTACCTCTCAAAGATCCCATCTCCAAACACTGCTATATTGAGGGTTAGGGCTTCAGCATATGGATTTAGGAAGGGAGGGAGGTGCCATTCAGTCTACAGCAGTGGTCTAGGAAGCAGATGTTTAATGCTCGATCTTGTTGCCATGCTATGGTAAGATACAAATTACCTTACCTTCAGGAGTCTGTCATTCATGGGTACAAATATAATGGGGACACCAGAACCGTGGGACAAAACAAACAGGCTCTTAAAGAGCAAACCTGTGTTGGAAAGCGACTCACTGCATCCTCATCTACTTTGAAGCAGAGTTCGTTACCTCTCAATATTCCCTACCTTAGAGATGCAGGCAGCAGGGACGTCTGCCAGTGCCTTCAGAAGGGATGCATAGGCCTAAAAGGTGGTCATGGGCAGGAGCCCAGCCATGGAGTGCAGACAGACCGAGTTTGAGTCTGGGCTCTGCCACTTTCCAGCTGCGTGATGGTGGAGAATTTAGACAACCTACATGCTCTTCCCTCTTTAAATTGCAAGGATAAATATGCAGAGCATGAGTGTGTGTAAGGAACCCTTGGCAAGGGGAAATACCTAATAGGGATAGCCGTCGTCACGCATTGACAGCACAGGCCATCACACAATCGGATTACACAGAAGCCCTATGCAGATGCCAGAACCTGCTTCTCATGTTTGTTTCATTTATCAGGGAAGGACCCTTCTGAAACAAAAACGTCTCTAAAAACTTTACACTTTTTTTTAATCTCTGGACCTTGAAAGTATCACTTCATTGCCATAATGATTATTTTAGAAACTAAAAGTGTGCCTTTCCCTTTGTTTCAGCTATTTACTTCTGTATTTGGAGTGGGATTGAAGACATCTGAGAAATGGTTCAGGATGGGTTTCAGAAGCCTGAGTAAAATAAGGTCGGACAAAACCCTGAAATTCACACAAATGCAGAAAGCAGGTAAATTATCTCTCCTAAAAATCTCCCATTGTTCCCATGGGCTGGGCAGGTTGTAGTAGAGCTCTAAGTCAGTTGAATTTCAACTCTACTCTTGGTGAGCTGGGTCGCTTGTGGGGCCTCTTTTCATGCTATGGTTAAAAGCACACACTTTCAGAATCAGACAGACCTGCATCTACATCCTGGCTCCAGTTATGTCAACTTGAAGCAAGTTCGTTAAAACTTTTGAGCCTAAGCCACCCCATCTATAAAAGGGAGATGACATTGGTACTGAAATAGGTACCAATGCTTAACGCACAGGCCAAATACACTCTTCGTGGTGGCTGTCGTCATTCTTTTATGTTCTGATGTCAAATCAGGTCGCAATGTTGATCTAATTTTTACTGAACTGTCCCTTCTGAGCATTTGGGTCCCAGTTGGGATAGAGGCATGGATGAGAGAGTTCACATGGAGGTTTGGGGTGTAAAGAATATTTGAACTAACTAGAGTTGTTGCCCAGAACAAGTATGGATCTGCTTTAAAAACTGTAAAACATCAGGACATAGAAGGGAAATGGTAGAAATCTAGACACAGGATTCATCTACCCCGCTGGACTTGTTAACCTGAGAAGTGTTGACATAGACACCTGAAAACCTGGCAGCACGTCATGGAGGTTGAAGATGGCTTGGTCACAACCATTTATGGAGGGTCCCAGTTTTAGAAATGAAGAAATGTCAATATAGGATCAAAAAAAAAATTGTACACATTTTAAATGTTTGCTTTTGATATGCAATAGAAATACAATATAATTGGTATTTGAAAGGGAGTCAAAGCCAGTATGGTTTCTGAGTTACAAAGAATGATAAAGTCATCCGCATTTTTAATGATATTAAAGTAAGGGAATCTTCTACAAAAGACCACCAGAAACAAACAAACAAACAAACAAAACCTCTCTTCTGTTTAAGTGATAAAATAAAAAACAAGCAACTCTTGTTTTATACAGAATTCTAGGAATGCCTTCCTATCGTACTTACAGCTTAAAACCCCTGGATGTATGTATTCCTTTAGCAGCACTGTAATGAATGGAATTGTCAATGGGAATAGTTTAGAATACCACAGAGCAGTGGTCCCTAACCGTTTTGGCACCAGGATGGTACTTCTATGAGAATCTAATCCTTGATGATCTGAGGTGGCACTGAGGCAGTGATGCTAGACGAAGCTTTGCTCCATTGCTGGCCACTCACCTCCTGCTGTGTAGCCTGGTTTCTAAGAGGGAGGCCACAGAGGCCTGGGTGTTAGAGACCCCTGCCACAGAGGATAAGCTAATTGAACACGGTGAAAGTATGATCCACAGGTCAGATGGAAAACCTGATTCAGTTTTACTTATAATCACACTTGGTTTTAGTTCCCTGAGGCTTGAGGATTCACATGCCACATTGGCCTTGAACAGTCTGAAATATAACAGCACACATATAAATAACATTTCTCAGGTGTAATAAGTTTCTGGTAATAAGTTAACCTCCCCAACCGTACCAAAAAGGAAAGCAAGAAAGCCAATTAAGTCGCTCTCATGGGTGTCGACAAATTATTGCATTCTCTTCATGTCATACCTGATGTGTGTACATGTTCTTAAAGAAACGGTTAACCATGACTTCTGGTATATGTGCATCCCGAATAAGCACAGCAGCCGTATGGTTATCAAGTAAGTTGTGCTGTGAATATCAGTCCTGATGAAAAATTTTGTATCAATAAGAGCCTAATGAAGCATTTCTTTTTATTTTTTCACATGAATATTTTATGTATTTCATTTTATTAAATTAATTTTTTTATTGTGGTAAGAATACTTAACATGAGATCCATCTTCTTAGCAATTTCTTACCCATTGGTACCATAACTTATTTATTCATTTTCTGTCCATGGACATTTGAATTATTTCGTTTTTGGTTATTATGAAAAAAAAAAGTGCTATGAACATTGTTGTACCTGCTGATATATATGTTCTCATTTTTCTTGTGAGTATCTGAGAGTGAAATAGTGCTGAGTCAGAGGATAATTAGCTACTTATTTAGCTGTAGTAAATACTGTCCAACAGTTTTCCAAAGTGATCAAACCACTTTACATGCCCGGTATCACACTATGAGATTTTTCCATTGTTCCACATCCTCACCCACACTTCCTATTGTCAATCGTTTCTGTTTTGTTTGTCCTCTGGGTAAGTAGTGTTATCTTACTGTCGTTTCAGTTTGCATTTCTCTAATGACTGTTACAAGTGCTTTAGGGAACAATTCCTCTTCCAAGAGGTTTCTGTTCAAGTCTTTCTCCCTTTTTAAGTAGGTCATTTTGTCTTTTACTTATTGATTTGTAGGAGTTAGTTTATGTTCTGGCTGTAAGTCCTTGAGTAGACATGATATTTAAATCTCTTCTCCCAGACTGTAGATTGCTCCTCACTTGCTCAATAATGTCCTTTGATTAGCCCAAGTTCTTATATTTAATGAAATCCAAATTATCAATCTCTTCATTATAGCTAGGGGTTTTCCCACTCTGTTTTAGAGCTATTTACTTACACTTGAGATCATTAAGATATTTTCCTGTTTTCCTTCAGAAGTCTGATTCTTTTTAACTTTTGCATTTAGGCCTATGATCCACATAACATTAACAAATTTTAAGTGTGCAGAGAGTATTGTTAACCATATGTACAATGATGTACAGCAGAGCTCTAGAATGCAAATCTACCCTCTTCTTATTCTTGACTAATTTTTTAATTCATCTATTACCTTCCAATCCTGAATCTTCCCATCTCAGATCATTTTGCATTGTCTTCTTTAAGTAAAAAGGCACAACTTATTGATCAAGAGGGCTGGTACTTCAATAAGAACTTGGATTTGAACAGCTTGGTTTCTACAGGGATATGAAATATTGTCTCTTTCTTAATCAGGGCGTTATAAGCCTCTCAGTCAGAAAGTAAAGAGCATTGTTACCATGAAAATTTCACAACCAAGAGAATAGAAACAACTGGTCTCTGTGGAACGGTTTGGTTTTGATACTCATGGCCACATTAGCTCTTACTTGGGGCAGAATCCCCTCCCACTGAGAGCTGGTCCATTCACACAAGACGTGTCGCTCTTTCCACTGACATGTCCAATGCCTCTCAGGATTCCTCTATTATGATGACCTTGTCAGCTGTGTGACCAGGGCAGAAGCAGAAGCGGTCAGCGTGCTGGTTAAAGAAGCTGTCTCGGCATTTCTACCTGACGCCTCCGTCACTGTGACAGGAGGATTCCGGAGGTAAACAACAAGGGCTACCTTCACCTCTTCTCCTCTGACATCTACAGTGAATCCCCACGTTCAGGACTGAAAGTACTGAACATGGCACAAAAGGCCTTTGGTGGTCTGGCGCCAGCCTCTCCCTGCACCCTCATCTCCAACACTTCATGTTTCGCTCCAGCAATCCCCAGTGGCTTGTCATTCTTTGCACACACAGAGCTATTTCTTGCCTCTGTGACTTTGCTCAGAAGACACTTCTGTTTGAACTGGCTTTCCTCAAATCATCATCTGGCTGACTTCTCCTCATCCTTTAAGACTCAATTCAGATGCTACCTCCTCCAGGAAGCCTTCCTCAATTCTTTCTTCCTCATGCATGCTTTCCCCACTAATTATATTATGTGAATATATTTTTGGTTTGCTTGTTG
>NW_011889019.1:950260-964687 GCF_000151845.1 Pteropus vampyrus
GACTCCTGCCAGACTCTACTGGGAGCTCTACTTCCCAAAGAGACCTGGGGACCCTTCCCGTGACCTGGAGAGGGCTGGGGCTAGCGTTTTTATAGCACAGCTTTATCCTTCCTGAGTGATGTAGCTTCTGCTGGGAGTGGACCAAGTTCCCTGATGCACCAGAGAGAGAGGCCCTCAGATAACATGAAAATAAGAGTTAAAGACACGCAACCCCAGAGTCAAGAGTGCCAGAAGTGAAGACCCAACTTTGGAACTGAATCCACATTCACCTGTGAGGCCATCCCAAGCCCTCTCTGTCTCTCGCAGGAGAGGGGGACCCAAGAGTGAATGTAATAGGCCGAGTCAGGAAAAGGCAGGACAAAGAAGCATTAGCCTCACTGCTTTGCTCAAGCAGGAAAGATGAAAAATTCTCATGGATAGACAGCACAACTGTGGACCCTGCTAGCTGAGGCCTGGGTGGACACAGGGCTGCCTGGCTCCCCACTCTGGGGCTCCTGCAAGACCTTGGTTTGGCCTTGATTTGTAGGCACCACCCTTCTCATACTCTGAGACTGTCCCAGTCCAAGATGGGGATGGGGCGGGGACATGGTGACAGGGAGCCTTGTTCTCATCGGTCTTTCCTCAGCTTTTAAACAGTCTTACCGATGGTTCCCCAGCAAAGAAATGGTCAGGCACTGGTGGAGGCTGACATTAAGCACGTGGGTTTTATATTTGGGATTTTCAAAACAACGCTGCTGCTTATTGGCCATCTGACCTGGGATGCTTTACTTAATTTTTCCAAGCTTCTCTTTCCTTACCTTAAAACAGGGATAACAAATCTCTCTTTATTTCATTAATGGAGAGGATTAACTGATAGAATTGGATAAAGCACTTGGTGCAGTGCCTAATCAATGCCCAATAAATGGTGGCTTTATCATAATCTCTCCTCATGCATGATTAGTTCTTAAACTCTGCCAGAGAGCCAGGCTGTGTGCCAGGTGAGGGAACTTGACAAACAGGAAAAAACAGCCATGTTTTGCTCAAATCTGTAAAACGTTTGTTAGGAGCTTTCATTGGAGCCCAGTGTAAAATTGCAGACCCTGTCAAGCAAGGACTCTTTCTGACATCTTTCTATTTGTTTTCAGGGATTGATTTTATACTATGATCTTGTGGAGTCGACATTTGAAAAGTTAAAATTGCCTAGCAGGAAGGTGGATGCTTTAGATCATTTCCAGAAATGCTTTCTGATTTTAAAATTGTACCATCAGAGGGTAGAAAGTGACAATTCCAGCCAGCAGGAAGGAAAGACCTGGAAGGCTATCCGCGTGGACCTGGTCGTGTGCCCCTATGAGTGCCATGCCTTCGCTCTGCTGGGCTGGACCGGCTCCCGGGTAAGCGCTACCTGGATCAGTGGGGTCAGTGGCCTAGAGGAGTGACAGTGGCAGTAGGGACAGGCGACAGGGGAGGGGGCAATGCCCAGAAACCTCTAAATCGGGCATTCCACCTGCACATGGTCAAGTGAGACGGATTAATTTAGAAGAGTTATTCTCAAAGTGTGGTTCCCTAACGAGCAGTTTTTTTGACAGACATAAATCTCTGGGATCACAGCCTGTTGAGAAAGGGAAGAGTTCCAAAACAAAATCAGAGGTTATCCAAGGTCATGCCAGTGGCGGAAATGGTTGCCCTTTGTCTGTTTTGTTTTTAACACAAGGCACGTTTCCAGCACATTTCAGTTTCTTCTCTGGTGTCTCAGAAATCACCGCTCTTGTTTCTGCGGGCACTGACACGACACTAAGCATGCCATTTTCAGCTAGGTGACTTTAAACAAATTATTTAACCTCTTCAAGCCCCAGTTGCTCCACCTCTCTTGACGCCCACATCTTAATGCTGTCATCGGGGTTCGGTGAGATGCCGCACATATTTCAATGTGGTAAGGGCTCAGCGAATGGTAGCTACTTGCATTATTATATTTACGCCCCCGCTTATGCAACCACTGAAGGGGGTGTGTTTTGTCCCCACGTGGATGCATGCTGGTGGGTGATCAAGATTAGGTCTAGTCTAAAATTTTATAGGTGAGAATTTCAATTTCACCTTTTTACTCAAAGATGTCTGTGCCTGGGAAATGTTCTCAAGACAATTCAAGTCATCTGAGAATCTCGCTTCAGCTTGGGGTTATTAATTTACCAAGCTGTCTGATCAACTAAGCTGACGAAGCTTCCTTAGGATGTTGTAGCCTAACGAGTTCCCAAGCAGGACACATGCACAGGGGCACATGAAATGTTCTAGAGCCATCTAGGTATGGTGCAATCTCTGGACTTGGTATTCATAAGTTAAAAACCAAAAGAAACTTCTGTTTTCCTCTGAATCATGTTTCTTCCAAACAGATCTGCTTAATTTGTCAGTATGACTTCATTTGCCAAGATTCCTTCAAGAGTATTGTCTGTGTTTGTGTCAGATGTTGGGAGAAGGCACGGAAACACATAGATGACTGTGGCCAGGTACCTTGGCTCAGCCAGACTCTTTACTAGCCCAGATGGCATCCCTTCACCAACTTTAAAAAGCATCTCTTCCTTATGATACCTTTCTGCCATTTTCCAGAAAATTGTCCTAATAAACATGCACTTGTACAAAGACTACAAATGTGATTGGCACCTTCTAGAGTTTCACAGTGCACAACTTGTGCAACTGTATGCAGCAACCCTGGGCCAGCCTCTGAAGTTTGTTGTGACCGATGATACAGCCAGACTGTAGTACCATCACCCCTGCTGGATGTTCAGCTTCCTTCATCTGAAACATAAAGCAACAGCTTTGCCCTGCCTATCTCATGGTGTTGCTGTGAGAAGCTAGAAATTTTAAAGCAGAAGGCAGAACTGACCAGGGTAAAGAAACTGAGCTTTGGGATTCAGGAATCTGAGTCCTAACTCTATCACTGGCTGTGTGGCTTCTGGTAAATTACTTAGACTCTCTGGGCCTTCTTTCCTCATCTGAAAAACGGGGCTAATAACAGCACCAACTTTGCAGGATTATAATGAGGATTAAATGAGATGGTGCTTTCATCTAAACACAATTTTGAGTCTAATTATGTACTTTAAACTGTTCTTTAAGAAGTGACATGATGCTCTCTTAGAAACTGTTAAGTACCAGCCACAATAGAGCATGTCAGGAAATTAATATTAAGCGAGAACTCAGTCCAGTGCCTGGCATGGGGTAAGCTCCCCATAGATGTTAACTAGAATATCGTTGCCCGAATTATTGCCATGGCCTTTCTACTGGTCTCCCTACTTCGGCCCTGCCCTCTACAGCCAAGTGATCCTGTTGCAACATAAGTGAGATCAGATTACTTCCCTGTTCAAAACCTTGCAAGGGGCGCCTAATTTAACTGAGAGGAAACACCGCAGGTCTTGCAGCGGTTCACGAGGCCCTGCTTCATCCTCCCACCCCCTTATTTCTCCCAACTTCTCTGCTACTGCTCTCTCCCTAAAGGGGCTGGGCTCGCCCCACCCTAAGGCCTCTGTTCTAGCAGTTTCCTCTGCCTGGAGTGGTCTTCCCCCAGAATCCACTTGGATAACTCCTTTACCTCCTTCAAGCCCTTGCTCAAATCCCACCTTCTCAATGAGGCCTGCCCTGTACACAGCGCTTACTTTTTAAACATATCATATAATTTATTTATTCTGTTACTGTGTCTTGTCTATGTCCCCTGCTCAAATCCCAGCCCCACCAGGGTAGACATCATTGCTTTGTTCAAGCACCCAGAACACACCCAGCATATAGTAGATGCTCAATAAATATTTGTTGAGTAAATAATATGTCTCCAAGTGAAAGACCTCATTATAATCCCTAACAATCTATGAGGAAATGCTCCTGAGTTTTTAGCAGAGGAATTCAGGAAAATATCTCTCACCACACAGAACTGGAGAGCCAATGGCGGCCGCTCACTGTTCCCATTATCCCCTCCTCTCCAGACTCCCCAACACACAGTGAGAGCAGCCACTATTCTAAGTGCTGGGAGGACAGAAAGAGAGTGACCCAGGGCTGGGGAGGAGGCCCTGTGCTAAGCAGCACCCGCTACTTTCGCAGACCAGCAGCTACAGTACCCAGAGTCTGCTTCACCTCAGTTCTCCCACAGACCTGGCTTCCCCTCTGCTGCATTGTAAAGGACTTCTGGTTGGGAAATCTGCCTTCTCACACAGCCAGGTGATGGTCTAGAAGGGCAGTTCCCACCCTCAGCTGGCTTTCCTGTTAGTGGGAAATGGCTCCTTGCCACTGGAGGGAGCAATTACCCCACGCTTTCTCCCCACTCCCACGTGGAAAAGGACGGTATTTCTAGATCTATGCTTCTCTCAGGAAAACCAACCTCAGTGACAACTTCGTTCACCATCCTCCTTTTCCAAGGTCTTCCTGTTCTCTAGCTTAGGCTTCAGGTGTTGCTCTCTGCAGCCTCAGATTCTACTCCTGGTCATAGGACATGCTAATCCAGGACAGGTGGCTCAGAACATCAGTTCTATAGAATCTCAGATGAGAGGATGGTAGAGCCAGGGGTGACCTCATGCACTTACTTCGCCCTCCTGTTTGACCAACCAAGATTCAGAGTCTGGTGACTTGTCGAGAGATGCACAGCCAGATAGGGACGAAATCCAGGCTGGAATCTGGGTCTCCTGACTCCTCACCCTCATTTACAATAGTGATATTCCAAACTATTACTTACCCAGCATTTACTCTGGACTGGATGTTATTCTGGACACAATCCTCACTGTATTCACTTACTCATTCAACAAATATTTGCCATATACCTTCTATGTGCCAGGCGTATTTGAAGAGGAATATAATTACGAACAAAACAAAATCAAATTTCTGCTTTCTGAGCTTACATTCTAGTGTGTGCACATGAGTATGGAGCTCTGTCATCTCAGAGCTTTGCCCTGGGGAGAAAATCCCTTTGAGAATGTTTAGTGGAGTTTAACCCCATTTAGTGGAATGTTTAACATTGAGATAGATATTTCTTTATAGGGGTTTAGATATCTCTAAACACATAACACTGAAGATATCCTGGACCTGATAGTAACTTATTTTAGTTATCTCTCTCCAGCAGTTTGAGAGAGACCTCCGACGCTATGCCACACACGAGCGGAAGATGATACTGGATAACCACGCTTTATATGACAAGACCAAGGTAGAGCTATCTCCCTGACATGGGCCATTTTGATCCTCATCCCCAAAGCTGGCTCTCTGAGCACTTTCCCTGAACTGATTTTAATGTCCAGGTTTAGCTTCCTTTGCCCTGAGTGTCCTGTTGCCACAGATCACAGCTGAGGGCCACTGGAAAGATCCTGACAGGAGCACAGCCCCTACCTGGCCCAGAATGCACCCCAGGGGCATTGGGCTCAAAGATGATGAGCGCATAGGGCCCCCAGAACCAGTCCAGCAGTGAACATTGAATTTGGTATACCCTTGGTGTTTGCAATGAGTAACTCCAAAGAAAAAGATCCGTCCCTCTCAAATCACAAATGCTACCCAAGCACCTCTCAAATGCAGTGGACAGTAGCATTTTAGTGAACACTAGGTCATTAATGAGAATCTATTGCACAAAGGAGAGCAACAGAGCTGCCCTGAGATGTAGCTGAGTGGTCACTCACCAGCCATGTGACTCATTTGGTGTGCTAGACTTGCAGTCATGATTCGATTCATGTGTCAGCAAAATGATAAATTACTCTGTGAATTATGAAAAGTTAAATATTCAACTGTTAAATCCACAAGTACCAAGGTCTACTGTTCTGACACTAAACTAAGCTCTGGGGGGAAAGGTGACATAAAACAAAAGTAATAGTCTTTGCCATCCAGGAGCTTGTAGTCGAAAGAAGGGGGTTCCCAAAGAAGAATCAAGGCATGGCTGTCGGCATAAAGGGCTGTGGATGCTGGCAGGAATGCCTCAGATGTCGAGCATGTCAGTGGAGGCAGATTCTCATAATCCCATTTAGGAATATTTAAGGACTGACAGAGAGTAAATAGTTCAACGTAGGCAGGTGTCTCCTGTGTGCGCAACACTGTGCTATAGACAAGAAGGGATGAAAGAGAAGTGGTGCTGGCTCTTAAAGATCCTAGGGCGGGAGCCTGGTGGGGGTGAGGGCAGGTGTGGAAGGCCAGGAGGAGAACCCAGCACATGCAAGTGTCCTATAATTGCCACTCCTCATTTCCTCCAGCAGCAGTACTTAATACCGCTGCATATCAGAATGACCCAGAGCTTTTAAATAAATTGATGCCAAGAACTCTGAGATTTTGACTGCATTAGACTGCGGTATAGCTCAAGAGTCCATGTTTTTTTTTAAAAAAAAAAACTTCTTCAGGTGGTTTTAATGAACAACTGTGGTGAAGATCTACAGACCCACAGGAAAAATACCAAGTGCCTTTCACTACATACGTAAAGCTATCACTATTTTACTTTGACTTATTAAGTGCCATATTTTGGGATGGGAAAATATAAAAATTACGGAAGTCAGTTAAGATGACTTTTTCTACTCAGAAGCAAGGAATTGTGTTTTGGCAATAATTCATTCTGACAAGACAGTTTTAGAGGTAAAAATTTCACTATGTCAGTGCTGAAATGCTTAGCAAAAATATGTGAATACACATATTTCTTCTTATGCTTTCAGAGGGTATTTCTCAAAGCAGAAAGTGAAGAAGAAATTTTTGCGCATCTGGGATTGGATTACATTGACCCATGGGAAAGAAATGCCTAGAAAAACTTATCGACGTTTTTTGCTGTTTTTGTTTGTTTGTTTGTTTCTGGGTTAAATAAATTATGCTTCATGTTATAGTGAAAGAGGCCTTAGGGGATTCTTTAAGTCTTACTGAAATGCAGATTGCTCCGAGAAATAATAGTTTGGGAAACATGATAAGGCACCACCTAGGAATATTGTGCTCAAATACGCCATTTCTACAACTGTCGCTTAGAATTCATAATGCATCTTGCCATAGAAATCATGTCGTAATTGGTGGCTCTTTTCCAGAGACACTCATCAAAGCCCATTTTGCCCACAGTGTAGCTGAAATGCTGTATATTTCCATTAAAAAATAGAAGGACACAAGATGGTGCAGTCTTCTTTTTGTTACTCAACTATTATAAAATGCTCTTAAACAAAAATGTAACAAAATAAAAAAAAATAAAGAGTTTAAGATTTTTCTCGAGGGGCGAAACAGGTTTCATTAGAAAATCGGAGCTCCCGAGGCAGGAATCGCGGAACCGAGAGAGGTCAGGTCTTGATGTCCGAAATCCAGACCTCTCCTTCATCATATCAGCCTCTCTCCAAGAGAGGACTGGAAAACAAGGGAAGAAAACTGAACAAAATGGTAATGCCAGAGATAAATTGCTGGTCAGCACAAACGTAGGAGGGCTGCCACCTAGAGGATAAGATGGGCAATACAGGCTTAGAAACAGGAGAGAGCCTTGTGGGTGAGAAGGCCAGGAAGACTTCGCAGAGAAAGAGGGATCCTAGCAATTGAAAGAATGGGAGAATTTGGATCCACACTGTTGTTTGCACTGGGCTGGATTTTTATCAGTTCGGGTAGTGACAAGTTAGTGGAACTCAGCCTTCCCCAGTGCCTCCTGCTTTGGGAGCAGGGCACCCTCTGGTGGCAAACAGAAGAACCTTGGGCAGCACGTACAACAAGATCATGGCAGATCAAGTAAGAAGCCCAAGAATATCGAGCAGGGCCTTGGAGACCTTATAGTCCATCCCCCTCGTTTTACAGATGAGGAACCAAGGTCAAAAAAGAGATACTGGTCTGCCCAACATCGCATAGTTAATGCCAGAGCTTTTGCTAATTCAACGCAGGATATGCACCCAGGCTGGCATCCCCTAATTACTGGATGTGTGACCTTGGATAAGTTACCTAACCTCTCCAAGCCTCAATTTCCTCTTTTGTGAAATCAAGATGACAATGGGTTTTCTCTTTGCATCTGCTGGAGGATTAAGTGAGGCAATGCTGTAAAGTGCTCGATTTGAGATCTTCTGGATTGGGAAGGATCAAGGAACAAGTTAATAATTACCTTGGGAGAAGAGACATCAAAGAACACTGTCAGTACTGTACTTGTTGAGTACCACCAGTAAGTACCAAGGCCCTGAAGCCAGAACAAGAAGTGGTGAAGATTAGCTCCAGTGTCCTGGCTCTTGGACTCCCAAACCCAAGGCTGCCTGGGCCTAGCCAGCACTGGCTACACCAGCTGAAACTCTCCAGGCACCAGGCTGAGGGTAACAAGAGGCAAAGTCCTGGTCTGGTGGAAGCCAAGGGCTACTTTAGGGTGAACTCTGGGTACTCACTGACCCTTACTTCCTAGGGACAGATGGGGGCCATAGTGGAGGTCACTATGTTTTGACTGTACTTTTTATCAATCAATTCATGTTACTGTAAGTATTTCAAACTCTTCCTTCTAGCATGTATATCAAAAGACTCCATAATAGTACAGAAACCCTCCCCAATTATTGATTAAACTCATTATTCTTAGCTCTTCATTTCCTGCAAACAAATCGTTCTTCAAAACAATTTACTTCACAATTTCCAGGACCAATAAAATCACCTTTGTAGAGCCTCGGTTTTCTCATCTGTAAAATGGGCATAGTAATACTTACATCCAGGCGAGCCTATTTTATGTCTTTGAGCCTAGAAGGAAAACACCTCAATGAAAGCTTTCCTGATAGTATTTCCTTGGTCAGATAGGAGACTCCATGTTCATTTGGGTGGAGAGACATTTCCAGAAAACTCATTTGCCTTTAGCTTTTTCATTGCATCCCCAATATTGTCATAGGACGTAGGAGATCATCTGACATATGTGGAAAACCATGCACGTTTGTTAAATTAACTTAGGCATCAATCAATAAATCTCACCAGAATGGTGGGAGTACAAAGATTGTATGAATAGGCAATGCTTCCAAAGTCAGTCATTCATTGACGATTGTTGTCTTTACTTAGCATTACAATATTAAAGTGATAAATGCCAGAAGAAAAACTACGCAAAACTGTTGCTTATTGTCAAAACACCAGAGAAATAAGTATCTCTCTCCACCTGCAAAGCCAAGAGCTAAGGAAGACCTCGCAGCATCCAGAAAGCTGTGCTGACGGGAGTGGCAAGCAGAGAGGCGCAAGGCAGTACTTTGCAGGATTTGAAAAAATAAAAGTAGAATGTTTGAATCGGTTAGATATAACCTTAGAAAGAAGCCAGTCCAAACATCAGGTGATACATGAAGAAATGAGACCATAACACATTGTGCAACTGGGCCCAAGAGCATCTCTAAGCTAGCACCAGCCCTGGGATGGGGAACCGTAGCTGGTCTCAGGGTTTTCTTCACAATACTACTGGCTGCTGAACAGCTCCATTGCAAGCCCAGCAGAGACAGTGCCAGCACCAGGGATATCCCGGGGATAACCTTGATTCCAACCCCAGGGCCAATGTCATGTACTTTAATATAGGCAAAGAAAAACCATGGACGCGTTGTAGGTTCATAAGAACAACCATTTTACTTTTCACTTTATTCCAAAATAAGTTCTTGTGTATTGCAGCAACAAAAATGACAGAAATACTGAACCTTGCTAATTTAGTAGAAACAATTTGAAATAAATATTCTAAGTGATAGATTATAAGTAGAATTAAAATAAATGGTTCAAAATACAAATCACACCTCACTTTATAGACTCCAAGTCTTATTCACATGCATATTTCAGTCCTGCCTCACAACCTCCCTGGGGTAGGAGGTTAAAAACTGTTATCTACATTTTGTAGGGACAGAGCTGAAGCTTCCAGTTGTCAACAATCTACCTAGAGCTGGCATCTATGAGCATCAGGGCCAAGGTCACAGTGATGTTCTCAGCAAATTCAAGATTTTTCCCAACATGTAAGAGAAGTACAAGTACCTGGATCATGAGGAACATTTGCTTAAAAATGGACAAATCTGCTTTGTCAAGATCCCTGGACCCAGGGGACTTAGCACAAAAATAGGACTTTGAAAAGCAAGGGCAAGCGTATGGTAGTGACTGGGTTTATAGAACCTGTTCTTGGTTATTTAAAGAAAAGCGAGGGGGGGGGGGTTGTTCCTCAGAGGCCCACTGCGTATCAAGGTGGTGCATGGAGCTGGCAGATGGCCTCTGAAATGCCCTGGACCAAGTTGTCCCATCAGGAGACCAGACCTACTCATAAACAACGGCCCTGTGTGGGGGAACTAGGACCCCTGGAAGCCTCCTCGCAGAAGCCATGATGAAGGCCTGGCCTGAGCATTCTGACACTGTCCACAGGCTTCCCTCAGATGGCAGGCACACTGTCACCTGGCCCATCCCTTTGGTCCAGGGTTCATGTATTCAGAGTCTTTTGGATCTCTCTTTCTGACAATGAGTTTTCCCCCAGGATAGTCCAAGGACTTGGGCCTTTCTTCCCGCCCCCACGAAATGGATATAGCCCTCATTTCTAATAATCATTTGAAACCACCTCTGCCTTCCTTCCACACTCTTCACCCTCAACACACACACATAAACACACACCATTGCAAAACTGCCTTCCTTAAATACTGTCTGATCACAGACACAAGTGAGAGTGACGAATGATCCAGCCACATGCTGCCCTATAGTCAGGGAACATGTGGCTCCACATGCTTTCCAGCCTGAGATGAGAAATAAGGAACTGCTTCCCCTCTTACGTCCCCTTAAGTTTCATTTATATCCTAACTTGCACCATGCTGACCTTGGCCAACCCTTCCATGGAAGCCAGGTCTGGTGGTTTTCTGAGAAATGGGATGTGAAAAAAAGATGAAAAGGCAAGACACTCAGAAATAAAGCCCCTTTCCCAAAATCGCAGAGAAAAGCGAATTCTCACTGTGTTCAGGAACAGGGCCCAAGGGCTTTTTCTGGATGCACAGTGACTTCGCTTGGGCTTCACTGCTTATTAAACCACAAGAGGTGAGAGTTGGAATGAACCTTATCAGATCTGTCCCCTAAAGAGACAAATCAACCCAATTGTTTTCCAAATCTATCAATGAAATTTGGATTGGTCAAGAAGCAGCTTTGCATCTCTCCCCACTCCAAGCACAAAACTCTGGTTTTTCAGCTCTGTTCCAGCTCCAGGGCTGTTCCTTGACTGAGCTGCATCATTCCAGGCTCAGTCTCGGCACAAGCCACCACAGTCCCCTCCTTCTCTCCGTTTCTACAGTGGGACGGTAAGTATCACGCACGGGCCCCTCACTTCCTTCTACAGTCTTCACATATATGTGAGCTTCTTCTGCTCCCATCATATTCTTCTCATGAGTGGGTGCCCTCCTAGGATTCTTGAGAAAACAAACAGGTTTTTAAAAAAGTACAGCAAAGACTTCTGCTTCTGGCCAAGTTGGAGTAACAGCAATCAGATTCACCCTCCAATCTAAAACAACCAAAAATCAGACACAACATCTAAAATAATAGTTTTCAAGACAGCGGCGAGAAAGGACAGGGACCCTGGAGAGACATAAATTGTAGACCCTGGAGAGGTCTACAATTGCCTGAGCTTGCTGCCTTGGGTGGGTTTTCAGGCCATTCGACATTCTTTTGCTTAATGTTAGCATGTTATCTTTTTCTATTCTTTCGCTTTTAATCTGTTAGTGTCTTTATTTTTAAAGGGACTTTCAGTAGGCAATATAAAATTGGATCTTGTTTTTATATCCAATCTGAATATCTCTTTATTTTAACTGAGGTATGTGTACCATTTGCATTTAATGGGATCATTTTTACGGTTAGGTTTAAATCTACCATCTTGCTATTTGTTTTCTAGACCATCTGTTCATTGTTACTTTTTAAATCTCTTTCCTGCCTTCTCCCATACAGATTTTAGAAGCACGTTATTAAGTTCCATGAAAAAAAAATCTGTTGGGGTTTATACTAGAATTACATTTATTATGTAGATCATTTTGTGGTTGTTTGGCATCTTTATGCTATTGAGTCTTCCTATCCAGGAGCATGGTATGTGATTCCCATTATCTAGGTCTTATATATTATCTTTTACTAAAGTTTAATTTTTCTTCATAAATGGATTATATGTCTTTGTTAGATTTATTCCTCAGCATTCTACATATTTTTATTGCCGCTACAAAATATTTTTTGAAATTACTTTTTCTAGCCGTTATTGATTTTTAAAAATACAAATCGCTTTTATAAACTGATTTTGTGTCTAATAAACTCGTTAGAATCTCTTGTTAATTCTAATAATTTATCTGTGATAATCATATCATCTGGAAATGACAGTTTTGTTTCTTCTTTTTCAGTCTTATACTTTCTACTTCTCTTTCTTATCTTACTGCATTGACTAGGGCCTAAACTACAATGTTGAATAGAAGTGGTAATAGCGAGCATCTTCATTTTGTTTCTGATAGTAAAGAGAATGCATTAACATTTTACCCTTAGGTATGATGTTCGCTGTAATTTAAAAAAAAAAAAAAAAAAAAAAAAACTCTTCAATTTAAGGAAGTTCCTATTATGTTTTTAGTTTGCTAGGAGTTCACATAACAAAAGGCCATTTAATCTTTTTAACTCTCTTTTGCTATTGAGATAGTCACATGATTTTTCTCTTTTCATTTGTCAGTGAAATAAATTATATTAAATTGATTTTCTAATATTAAATCAACTTTAAATTCCTGTCCAGCCAATAAAAATACTGAGAACCTCTTTCATGCTTGAGTTTTACTTGGTCATCTCTTTTCTATATTTGCTCATACTATACTTCTCCTGTACATGAAAAAGGCTTTAAAACTCTTGTTTTACAATGTTTGTTTACTGTATGATGATATGTAGTGATTCTAATCAATAGTTCTTACCTCAGCTATCTTGGGGTTGTCATCAATTTCTGTAATTTCACATGGCCTCTCACTTTCCTAAGTTGATAAAAATAAATAAACAAACAAACAAATAAATAAATACTAGATAGATAGATACATAGATACATAGATAGATAGATAGATAGATAGATAGATAGATAGATAGATAGATAGATAGATAGATAGACAGACAGACAGATAGATAGAAAGAAAGAAGACATGAAGGGTCACAGCATTTGCCCATGACCATGATTAAAACCACTGGTTCTTCAACCTGGGTGCATATTACAATCACTAGAGAACTTTAAAAACAAACCAAAATAAGCAAGCAAAAATAATTCACCCCTTCCAAAACATAAACAAGAAATACTATTGTGAATTACTTCAAAAATAATCCAGGATCGACAGTGTGGAGAAGTGAGTGGAAGTAAAGATGAAATACAATTAGCCGTGAGTTGATAATTAGATTCATTATACTATTCTCCCTACTTTAATATTTGTTTAAAATTATTCATAATAAAATATTGTGTTTTTTTAAAGACTAGTGCCACATCTCTATCATCCAGTAATAATGATTTAATTGGTTTTGGTGACTGGTATCTTCCCAGATGATTTTAAAATAACACCACCAGCAACCACAATACTTCTTAATGTGTTCAAAGTTTATAGCTTATTGACACATTTTTACATCCATGATCTCATTTCATCCTTTACTTCTTAAAATACGGAGAGTAGTTTTTATGACTCCTATTAAGTTGAACTAATCAAGGCACAGAAAACATTAAGTCACTGGTCCAAGATCACAGAAATCATTGAGTGTCAGAGCCAAAATTAGAGCCTTGGTTTCTATCTCCCCGTGAGTGTTCACCAGTGTGAGAACACCGAGAATGTTCATAAATAGAGGATGGAATTAGAACCCAGAGTCCACACAGCACAGTTGTATCACAACTATAGAACCTCGCTGGATATTGGCCTGGCTGAATTCTGAGCATGATCCCCAGAACAATCTGGCATTTGGAAAGGTGTGGATGTTGGTAGCGTCCCTTATGACTGATGTGTGTTCAGATGTGGGAAAAGAGCAAAGACAAATAAAGCCACATCCTCTGGCCGTATTCCTACCATCCATACCTTAGCATCTTTTGTCTCCTATCTTTCCTAAGATTATCTCCATCCTCTTAATGAAGCTTGTGCCCTTTTGTTTTTTGACTTTAGAAAACACGCCCACTGCATAGACATGCATTTGCCGTAGCAACATCCCTCCTCACTGCTACTTTTTGCCACCCTAAATATCATCCTTGTTGTCATGGATTTCCTCAAGTGAGCTGAGGTTGTATATGACAAATCAGCTCTGCCTGGAGCATAATGTCATGAATCTGAGCTAGAAATTGAGGCATAGGGATCTCCACCATCTTGTCCTCAGAAAACAGACACAAATCCTGACACTTTTTGCCCAAAAGCCAGTTCACTGAAATATTCCTGCCAGCACATCCAGACCCAAAGAAGCTGCTAATCACCTCAGCGGACTCAGTGCTGCCTCTTCTTCGGTGAATCAGAGTCCATAGTAAAGCCACCAGAAGTGCTGTGGCCACCAGGGACGGGATACCTGCGGCTAATCCAAGAGAGGGCC